>NC_140044.1:1652336-2082336 GCF_963513975.1 Fringilla coelebs
ACTGCCACTCTCGATTCACGGAATTTGGAGATTGACATTCTCCTTTCCCTTCTCTCCATTGCAACCAGGACTAGCAATTTTTTAGCAAGAAACATATTTAGGCCTGCTCTGCTGAAAGGTGTGAACATAATTTATTCTGGTTTCACTTACAAACCATGAAACCAGTTTCAGGTGGGCTCAGAATTTGCTGTTTGATCGTGTACCAAATGTCGTACCTAAATACAGAAGTCAGTCCCATACTTTTAGTATTTGGCACAGCTTACTGTTTAGGTAAACATATGTGATACCTTATCTGACTGTGTCAGAGTGTATCTCTCTGTAAATTTCCAGAGTGCTGTGGGAAAACGAGGGAATTTAATGGGGGATGTATTTCAGCCATGTGTGTTTTAGCCTCAGCACTTTACATTTAAATAAGTCCCATTCGCAACACCTTGAAAATATGCCTCATGCTTATTTATACTGAACTCTTTTCCTTCCTCATCTGAAGAAAAGTTCATTTTATGGAGAGCAGATGTTTTTTAGCTTAATGCCTTTTTATTCACATGTTTTAGCTTTGTTCAATAATTCTTCAGTACACTTGGGAATTCCAGAGCATGTAATTGTCCTGCAAATTCGCTCAGAGCCCTGCGATGGCTCCGAGCTTGTCTGTCACTCAGCTGCTGGACACAGCAGTGGCCAAGTGTCTTTCTGGTGACCCTTTACTTATGTATTTCTAAAACAATACTTGGGCAGCTTTGCTAAAGATTTATTTTACAGATTAGGGATATTCAGCCCCTGAATAAATGAGCAAGCCCAGGTCAGGGTGACACTAAGCAGGCAAAGAGCTGGCCCAGAAACTGAGGAGGGGAAATTTGCACTGGGGGAGACTGGTATGAAGGATTCTTTGTTCAAAAAGCACCCTGAGATCTCCTGTACTCTTTGCTTTTTTTTCCCTGGAACTATGAATTTTGCTATTCCTTTGGAAAATGGGGTTTCATATTGAAATCATACCGAGTATTTCACAAAGAAATGCAAGAAAAGCCTTTTGCTGGAAAGAAATTTTAGAATTTAAGCTTCAAAACTTTGGAAAATATGAAAGAGTATGGGAGTTATTTGTTCTGTAGTGGTCCATCAGCTGAATTTCTAAAGGTTTAATGTGGAAAAAAGTGTGATAAATCGGTGCATTTGTGTTCAGTGCTGCTCTGAAGGAGGAAAGGAACAGGCTGTACTGTAGAAGTTCAAATGGAAAATTATTGCCTGTGCAAGAGGGGTCTGTAATTATCAGGAAAGTATGAAATCTTAAGAAAATAAATTGCAGTAGATACATATGTAGATCACAACATTTTTCTGCAGCATCAGCCACTGAAGTTCACATGTCCCAGTTTCATTTTGAATTTGAAGTTTGAATCATTCCAAAACTACAAGGCCAAACTCTTTTGAAATTTCCAAATTTCATCTGCTTTTGATACAAAACTCCCGACCATAAATTGACTTCACACTTCGTAATGAAACTCCAGACTCAGTGAATATTTGTGCTTTTTGTTTTATTGTAAAAGTTTGCCTTCCTGTATGAAAGTACTGCTTTTGCGCCTAAGGCTGAACTCGCATGAACCCAATTGAACAAATTTGCTTTAAATAACATTTCACTATTCTCTGAGTGCTGCTACAAAGGAAATTGTGTGGTGAGTAGTAGGCTCTGAATGCCCTAAAAGAGAAGAATGCACATAAACAAGCGGGCACAGACATCTTTGCTATTGTAGTTGGCATTTTCAGGGAGAATCTGAGCCCATGCATCTCTTTTCCACCAGAAAATTGCCTGTTTGGCAGTGGTTTGAATGGTAGAGCTCCACTGGAACATGAGAATGAAACAAGCTGCCAGTCAACCACTTTTTAATGTCTCTGTCACCCCAGTTGCCTTCACGTTAAAAATTCGTTTATTTTCCATTGAAACTGGCCATCAGTTCCAATACTGCATCTTTGGAGTTGTTCCCCCAAATTGTTCTTTTGGGCAAGAAATCTAATAACAAATGTGGAAAATCAAGTGTGAACGGCCTCCTTCCCTAGGCTGTCTCATTGAAATAACATTTCATGCAAATAATCTCATTAGTGTAAAGATTTTGTTCCCTAGTTCCTACCGGTATCTGAAGTTCACATGATTGAGCTGTGAGCTGCTGTGGAAGACAGGGGGATTTGCAAGGATGACCATCACAGGATCCTGCATTAAACAGGCAGAAAGATGCAAACCCACACCCTTGGAGACTGCCCCTCCCTCCCAGGGTGCGCCCTGTGTGGGGAATCACAGCCCTGCCTTGGAGCCAGCCTGGTGTTTGTCAAATCTTTCACAAGGTGGGGAGGGAAAAAAAAAAAGGTGGATTTAATGATAAATAATAATGCACTGTCTCCGACATTAAAGGACATCATTGGCTCTCTTCTCCATGGTGTAAATCAAGGTAATGTGTGAATCCTTTAAAAGTAACATGGAATTTAAAATGGAAAATATGAGAAGCAAGTAGAATTACTGCTAAAATCATCCGTTTATTATCTAGGTGTGCTTAATAGCCTGCTAGCTGATGAAAAATCATTTGCTAACCCCAAGGAATGGTTCATTTTCCAACTCAATCATTCAGCCATGCATTGGCCAGAGCTTTTAAAAAATATACCTTGTATTACTTCTTTTGTCAATGTCTGGAGATAATTTATAACAGCAATAACTTCCATTAACACACCTACTAAGCAGTTTCCTTAGAACAGGTAAGATTTGCGGTGGACTGGAGATGTTTTAATAGCAAACCAATTATCCACCAATGATTCCAATGGCTTAAAGTGGGTTTTGGTTGGAATTCATTGATACAGTAATTAATAGACTCAGTTGTTCCGTGGTAATCAAGACCCTGGATATGGACTGGCAGGTTAGTTTCTGATATACTTTAGGGTAAACCTGCATTGCTCTGACAGTACACACACAGCCCTGAATGGAACAGCAGAAAAGGGGTTTTAACATAATGAGACTGTTTCCCACTTGTCTCATTAATAGGAATTTGGTGTTTCTGCAATAGGCTTTTTTCCCAGGCCCTTCCAAACTCTTACCAGAGCAGCCTCTTCCAGTTGTTCACACAGCACCTGAGCCCTGGAGCAGGCCCTGCTGCTGCCCCACACTCAGGGTGTTCTAACCCACTTAGACGTCAGCCTCTCTCACCTCTTGTGGCAAGGTGTAACTGGCACTCTCCTGGAAAAAGAAACCCAGGGTTTATTTTCTCCCTCTACCTGGGGGGAGGTGTTTAGGGCAATGGGGTGACAATACACCTGGTTACAGCAAACCTGCTGCCAATGGGAGCACTCCAGTGCATGTGTCCTCTCCTCTTCCTCCTTGGCCACAACACCCACACTCCGTGCTCCCAGCAACCGGACAGTTTGGTGTTAGTACAAAAGGTAAATTCAGTTTAACTGTCTGGTTTACCATTTCGTCAGGTGAGCACCAAGCAGAGGAAGGAACAGGAACATGTGTGGAGCAGATCAGAGGACATGGAAAACTTCTTGTGGTGTCAATTAGCCATTGGATTTGCTCAGCTGGGTACTAAACAAATGAACCCTCTGTAGCTTAGATTTAAAGAGGGGAGGTGCTCCAAGAATGCCCTTAGCAAAGAAACTGCCTTTTATAGATGTAAGGGTTCCTACATAGTGCTTTTACAAGATATTACAGCTTGAAGTTTAACAAGATAGTTTTAAATTCTGAATATTTTCTTTTGTTCCTTTGATACCAGAAGTCTTATTAGTGGGGGGAAAAAAGAGACAAGAAAAATAGAAGCTAAACCTTGAGCATCTGAAATCAGATCTAAGAAGGTATTTTTCTTACTCCTTTGGATAAGTTCACATGTTTTATCACTTGAATCCAAGTCAAAGATGCTTTTGGAAATCTGTGGGATTTGTGCAGAGCAGGGAATGTGTGCTCTGGCTATTGATGCTGCTGTCCCACAGGTTTGCTGTGCACTGTTGTTGTGCTTACTTGGGAAAGCCCTACATCAAGTCATGTGTGCTCTGAGGCCTTCAGGGATCTAGAGGGGTTTTTTCAGTTTCTTGAACATGATTAGATTTTTTGTAATTTGCATTTTTAGCCACTAAACAGTGATACCATTATATTTAGAAAATGAGATGCTCTGAATGTTAGCAAGATGTGACAGTGACAAATCTTACAAACGCTAATACTGAAACCCATCACAGTTCAAGTCCCACTTGCTGTATTATACCTCAGTCTATGGTTTGGGAGGGAGAAGGTTCTGGTTATCAAGTCATCACTGTTCAAATGCCAGTTTTTTGCTCAACTTAAAAACAATGTGCAATTGTGAAAGCTGTGTTTAGTGGTTATGATACCTTTAAAAATAAAGTACAAAGATAAAAATCACTTCCCCAAAGGTCACAAATAAGTCACAGATTTGCAGTTTTGCAGTGTGTCCTACATATATTCTGTGCTTATGGAGTCTGCACAAATGTACAGCCAACACCTAATCAGGGGAAAAATATATCCTGAGCTCCCTGAGTTGGTACCAGTAGTGTTAAGTGTCTGTCAGAGTTTCTATTGTGATCACCCTTTCAGGGATTTATCACTCAGCTCTAATACCTGGCTCCAGGCTAAAAATTGGCATGCAAGAAAGCAGATTTGGTTTAAAGATATATTGAAGCTGCAGAAATGGGGAAAGTCACTCTCTGCCTTCCCAGGTCTGTTTTCAACAGCGTGTCTGAGGCAGAGCCTGGGGATTTGAGGCTCTCTGCAATACCTGGGGGAAGGGCTCGGGATCGCAGCTCCTGCTGCAGGCGATGCTGATTTCCAGTGCCAGCCCTGGGGCTGCCCTGTCCTGCTGGAGGATTTAGGGGCAAACATCACCTCACACATGCTTAGGAAGCACTGCTGGTGTTGCACAATCGTTCATTTTGGTTTGGAAATCTCAGAGATACCAGGCCTTCAACCTGACCAGGGTCCAGGGCCTGTTCCTCTAGAACTGATAAATTTCTCTGGGTTTTAAAATGAAAATTAAAAAGAAAAAAAACCCTTAATATAATGTATGATAACATCTGCACTGGAGGTAAAATAGGATATGTTCTACAAAGCAGAAATTGTTTTTTGATGTCTTCTGGGATGGTACAGCCACTGCTTGTCCCTCATGCAAGACTCACAAGATAACAGCAGAGGCACTTGGTATCTGGTCATCTGAAACTGCATTTCCTCTTGTTCCTTCCTTTACACTGAGCTTTTGGCCTGACACTTTTTCTCTGCAGTTCCCCTCTCATAAGTTTCTCACCACTCTTTATTCATTCCTATTTTATTCCACCCAAAATTCAGTAAGATTTTTGGAGAGAGCAAAGAAAAAAATCTTAGCACTAAAGACTTTATAATCTTTGGGTTAAACCCTGTAGAGCTCCCACTCTGGCTGACATTTGAGATCACAATGAGTGTGCAGGCACTCCTTGTTTCCAGTTCTTCAGTCAATATTCAGTGGGTTGAAGGCTCATAGAAATATATATTGATATGATAGAGACTGTATTGTACTGCCTAATGGATCATCCATAAATTGTAAGAGGACTACAAGCATCATTTAAAGAAAAATCAACAAGAAACCAGGAAGCACCAAATGTTTCCATGTTCAAAGTCTGGGCTTTGCTGCTGCCAGCTGAACAAACGTGGAGTTAAAGCTGTGATGTCCCAGCCTACCTCTGTAATCCTCCCAGGCACGGGAGAACAGATTGAGAGCGGGGTGGGAGCACGTGAGCTCAGCATGCTTTGGATTTTAAGGAGGGATGGGGTTGCAGACCTTTCACATTGTTCTGACCTCCCAGTTTTTGTGTGAGCTGTGCTTCCATGTGGTTACCCCATGCTCTGGTGTGTGATAATCAGGGAACAGCCTGGTGGTGCAGTCAGTGCTTCAGTCTCTCATCACAGTGGGTGTGCTATCTGCAGGCATTTGGAATTGACTCAGAACTATTCCAACACATTCTATACCAAACTCATTGATCTTTTGTTTGGAAAATAAAGCAAAATTATGCATTTGTTTTGTGCTGTTCGTTCCGTATTTTTTTAATAAAAACCAGAGTAAAATATGGTAAATTTGGATATTGTAGCTGCTGGAAAGATTTTGGAGTCTTTGTGTACTGCAGATATTTTGGTGTTAGTTGACATTATTGAATAGAGGCAGCACAGACATATCTGCTTTGTTAAAGCTGGGATTTCTACCAGCCAGGGTTTCTACCTTTTGTCTCCAGCAATCTCTCAAGGCTGTGTTTCAGACTACACATTTTTCTAAGAGGAAACAAAGCAGATAGCATCCTTTAGCAGGCGTAAGTCCAACAAATGTCAAATTCTGAACAACATTACTTTGTGTCTCTATTTAACATTAAAGCTGATGGCTTTTTGACAGGTTTATAGCTGACAACTTCCATAGCCAGTCATGCAGTTTGAGCTAATTTGATGAATCAACTTGATGTTCTATAGTCCCAGTTGGCTTCAATAGCGTATGTGCTCAATTTTCTGCTGGAGGTCAAAAATAAGCTTTGAAATTTGGCTAATCCCATCACATCCGCAGAACATGTCTGGTGGAATAATCTTTGGACATGAAGCCTTGACTAATGCCAGAAATGGAAAAGAAAACTCAGTAATTTCATTAGAGCCATCAATCCTGAGTCGTGTAGGCACAGCAATCAGGGGTCTCATGTCCAGCAATTTACTTAGGAGCTTTCAAATGCTTTCGTGGTCAGGGTAGGAGGAGGAACATTCCTCAAGCCTGGGTCTTGTTCTAGAGGAAAATGGGCCTTATTGTTAAAGTACATTTAGAACAAATGCTCACTGAATGAGAGAATGCCAGGATTTTCTAATTATATCTCCTTAAAAGATGGGCTCTGCCATGGCAGTGGTAAATGTTGAAATGCCCTGGACTGGGCTGGGTTTAAGGCTGGAATTTTTATGGTAAAGTCATTACCAGTCATGAGATTTAAAGTGTCTCAGATAACCTAGCAGCAGTAAATGCACTGAAAACCTGAACACAAGGTTTGACAGATTTCCCCAACCAAGGTATTTGGTCCTTATCCATTTTTAACAGGTTTTAGGCATAGAAATTTCAGACTAACTTGATGCTTGCACTTTTGGGCATTAACATGGCTCCAAAGTGGAAACTAAAAGCTTCAGCTTTCACAGTGGCTTGGCATGGAAAAGGCACAGAAATAACTGCTGCCATGTTCTGTCATGCTGTGGTAAAACAGCTGTGGTCCTGGAAGGTTCCAGTGCCACTCTCCTTGATTGTGCAAGGTTCTCTTAAATACAAAGATTTTCTTAAATGCAATGGCAGTTTGTTGTCTTTTTCTGCCTGGGAGCCTCCTAGAAGTCATTCCCTCAATCTGAATATCTGATGTGTGTTTTGGGCCTTGGGTTGTGTAAAGGTTTTGGGGTGCACTCCAAAATTGAGTTGGCAGTGGCTGGAGCAGAGAGCAGGCTGAGGATGGAGGCCTGCAGGGCTGTCCTGACAAAAGGATTCTGTCTCTGCCAGAGACACCCACTCTGCCTCTCTGATTTTGGTTGAATGTATTTTCTTGTGATGAAAAGGAGCAAAGTTTGGACACCCATTCCTGTTCCACTCCTTCCCAGGGAGGCAGAACACATGAGGCTTTGTGAGGGGACTTTCTTGCGCAGAGAAAACTGGCCTTGTCACGTGGATGCATGTACACACACACACACACACACACACACACACACAGAGTGTATGTGTGTTTGTGTGTATTTGTTGAATGCAGGAGCCATCAGCACAGGAAAAAGCCATTTTCCTGCCTGGAGAGCTGATTCCATTCCTGCTTCTGCTCCGTGCCCTGTCCGCAGTAGCACATTCCCATCACTGAGCCCCTTTACCTCCCTCCTTCACTCGCTGCCTGACACACACAAGATCCAGCTGAGATGAGTCATGGTCATGGAGCTGTGTTTATTAGCAGGATGTACTGAATCACCAGATTGGATGCAAGAAAAGTCTCAAATACATCTATAGATACACTGCATATGTGTGTGTATACGTACTTTTGTATTCTATTTCCAGGGATTAGAGCTGAACTATTACTGGCACTAAATTAGGCAGCAGATCTAGGTCTGCTTCTCTTCTTTTTTGTTTTTTTCTCTGAGTAGTAATTCACATTACATCAAAGGAGTGGATTTTTAAGGAACACTTTTGATTCTTAACTTGAATTTGTAACAATTTAGATGATTTACAATGGAAGAGTCATTTGATAAGGAATGACACAGAGTCTGAGCATTTGTATGAATACCAAACAATTGTAATGAAACCTGGAGATTGGACTTTTCTCTATCAACCTTTCAGAACATTTAATTCCCTTTTTCAAACTGCCTTCTTCTTGGTGTACATAAATATGTAATATTAACCTGGGCTCACCTTTGCCTGGTAGTAACAAATTGTTCTCTGTGTATCCACAACTGATGTTCCTGTGATCAGCATGTTTTCCTGAAGTTTGCCAGTGTGCTATTTCCATTGGCTCTTTTACATTTGGGCATTTGATGAGAAGAAACAGCTAAAATAGGCTGCACTAGATTGTCTGGACGAGCAGCACCGTGGCTGACTGCAGAGCTGGGGCTGGATTGCGTCAGCAGGGCTTTGTGGGGCCAGCTCAGCATCCTTTCTTTGCCTCTAGAATCTGACACTGCACTGATGGTCACGGTGCCAGCTGGTAGCAAACCGGGCCCTGAGTTCTCCTCCTCCTTCTTATGGAATCAGCAGCTGTTTGTGTTATCAGTTTGGGAACTTCAGTGGCTGTCCTGGCTGGTCCTGGAGCCTTCAGGAATACTGGCACAAAAGCTTTAAAAAATAAAGGAAATCAAGGAGGTTGCTCTCAGTGATGTGTCCCTGCATGCATTAAGTGATGTGTTTAGAAGTGCTTTAGCACCTTATTTATGATAAGGGAAGGAAATGGCATTCTAGCACAAAAATCCCCTGGACTTTAATTGGCCCAGACTCAAGGGCTTTTGTGGCTACATTTTAATTTAAACTTTTCTATGTATTAGTTTTTGGGAAGTTTGAGACCTGCTTACCAGGTAACCTGATCAACACTGACTTACCCCACACTTCAACAAAAAGAAAACCAAAATGAGACAGGGAGGTGGGGAAGAGCTTTCAATGTTAATATATTTATGTCACTTATGACATTTCCTTCCAGAAAATAGCTATTTGTTTTTTATGCATTACAGAAAAATCTGCATGTCTGCATGATCACCTTGGTGTGTTTCTCCTGGTGTTTCTGGGCTTCCAGGGGCCTGAGGAGCTGAGAATGCTCTGGGACTTCCCAGTGGTGCTGGGTTGAGGGCCTGCAGTTTGCTCTGGAGAGCTCAGAGGTGCCTGCATTGTGGAGTGCATGTACAGGGAGGCAGGGAAAGCAGAGAGGAGAAGGACACACAGCTGAGAAGAGAAGGAGGTACAACTGTGTGTCCAAAGTCTACTACGGGGCTGGACATGTGATGAAAGGAGAAAGAAATTTGCTGTAGCAGAAGGTCCCTTCCTCGCCTGTGTTTTGATGTATCTACAGTGCTTTGTCTGCTTACATGTTCATAAAACATTATGCATTTGAAAATAGCAGCTTTCCCAGTGCCATATGCTGAGAAATCTTAAGTACAGTCTTAAAAATCATGAGTGGCTTAGGGACTTAATATTTTTTTTAATAACACATATCGGATTCTTACAGTTTGCTTTCTACTTTTAGAGCTGGTATGTTCTTGATTTCAGGCTTTTCCCTGTGACCATAAAAGCTGCATGTTTTCTTTTGGTTGTTTTTGTTTTAAATGAAATATGAGAGGCTCACAAAGCTACAGGACTGGAAGAAACAAGCTTTAAAGACAAGTACTAACTACCCTGAGACCAGCGATAAAAGAAGGAGAATTGGCTCCACTGAAAAATGGTCCTGATTTCACACCCAGCCTCGTCCCAGTTCCACAGCTGATTTATGTGCAGCTACCAGGGTTGTGCACACTGGGATCAGGGGAATTCCACAGGCAAATGGTCTAGCAGAAATACCTGGGGACAGTTATTCCTTTTCCCCAAGCACGTTTGGGATGTGCATGGACAATTGCAAATTCCATGTATTTGCACATTTGTCCCACTGGCCAAATATTTGTTCTTAGCAGGTCCTGTTGCTATATTGTCAAATTCCTCGCTAGGCTGCTTTGGCATTTATATTCCATACACTTATGATTTGAAGGGAACCATAATGCAAACATTTTATGAACATATATCCCATCCACACATCCTATTTTTCAGTTCTCAGTTGCAGGTGTTCTAAAGGAGGAGTCAGTGGTTATCCAGGAATTTGGGATCGACAGATCCTGTTCAATAATCTTCTGGTGAGTGCTCAGCAATAAAGGATTCAAGGATTACTGGGTTTTTATCCACTAATTCACTTCTACTACTCAGAAATGTAGGCAGGAATCTTTGGTGACCTAAATCTGCCCAGAATACAACCTAAAGATTTGGGTTTACAGCAGAGTTTTCCTCCCTGACTAACCTCAAACATCTCATACAATTGCAATGTAGGGACTCAAATCTATGATCAAACAAACATCATTTTTCTGTTTGCACCGTCATATGAGTATGTTTTTCTTTTTTAAACCAAAAAGGAAAACAATTTTAAACCTTTCTGACTTAGGTAAGCTGAAGGTGTTACGGAGATCTGCATTCAGGCGTTGAAGGACAAAAGTTGAGCTCAAGTCCTTGAAACCCCCATATGGTAATTCTTAAATTTCCTTTTTGCATATGTAACTAACAGATGCTGCAGTGCCTTCAGATTCCTGCCATACCTTCCAAAATACGCACAATATATGCAGCCATTGGAGGTCTGGAGATTGTATCTGTCAGGGCTGGCTGCACGTGCAAGAAACATGATGGTAAAATATGTGGCAAGCATGGGAACTGCATGGACAAGGAGCTCTGTGCTTGAACTCTTCAAAGACAGTGCCCAGCTGAAGGGTGATGATTCAGGGAACTCTGTCTTGCCCCAAGAAAATCAGGTGTCACCAGTGTATCATACACCATTCTTGCTGCATTTTGTCCGAACTGCTCTGATTAGATGTCCAAGTGTCTCCTACAGTACAAAGATAACAAAATGACCTTGAGGCCATGGAGCAGGTCAGGGTCTCCTTGGGGTGCATTTGACCCAAGTGTTTGATATGGTGGCACTGATACCTTCTACACACAAAATATTCCCAGGGATATCTAGTTTGACCACACAGTATGACTTGCTTGCCAGTTTGATTAAGAATTTGTCCTGTGGCCCCACCCCAGCTGGGATCACAAATGTCTCTGTGGCAAATATGTGACAGTTGGTTATGTGTTGAGGGAGTGTTTGAAGCGTTAACACCAGTCTTCTGTACTTGCCTGGCTTTAACTTTTTAAATCACAGAAAAGTTTTTATCCACATCCTATTGCTCCTTTGTGGATCTCTGCCTGCTGTGTCTACCTTGCCATGCCAGAGGAGAGGCATTGTCTGCTCTCACAGCTCTGAGTTGCTTCACACTGAGCAGGAATTCATAGGCTTTCCAACTTCTGCAGAGTTTCTGAGGTGCAAAACTTTGTCTTTTTCCCCTCTCTCTCTTTCTCTCTCACTCTCAGGGTGGGAGAGGCTGTAGAGCCTGTCCTCACACATCCTGAGCCCCAAAGCCAAGTTTGGGTCCCAGGGACCAGACACTCAGAGTGGCTTCCTCATGTCACATCTATCCATGACTGCTAGCAGGCCAGACAGATCCAGATTTCTGAAGACTAAATTAAACTCAATTTTCTGAGTCAGAAAAACATGTTTGTTTCTTAGTTACTGTATGATGTGCTTCTCTGTTGACTTGAAATGTATTCTGTAATCCCATGCATATGTGATTTCTTTCTTGGTACTCCAGAGTGCACTCTATAGATAACACTTTCATGGTATTTTAAATTCCTATATCTTGACTGTTTTCAGAGAAATGAATATGATTTAACCTTCTTTAGAAAAAGGATAAACTTTGAAATGAAAACTAACATATGGTCTGCATGCTATTTTTATAACTTTATTTTATAATTTCTGAGCTGATTTGGAGAGCTGATTATTATTTAACAAGTGAAGCAGGCTGTCAGTGTGACGGCTGCAGTGCTGCCGTGGATTAGCCCTCAGCTCTCCCAAACCCAGCTGGAGGGGAGCCCTGCAGGACAGGGGCTGGAGGTCCCTGCTGTGGCCACAGGCAGAGCTGCTTGGGGACAGCTCCCTGCCCTCCCCTGGCGTGGCTGGCTGCACCCAGAGCCTGTTAGTCTGTCACTTCTCCTCACACCCCATTCACTCACATGGGTTTTTTGTTAAATATACTGCCTGTCACACCGCATTATATTTCTTCATGAGCCACTGCATTTGCTGTGGGTTTCCTTCAGGAGATCCTCCATACTCCACCAAGGAAGGCCTTTCCTCCTTCCCTCCTCTCTTCCCAGGCATGCCTTTTCTGCTTGTGCTCCATCCCCAGATGCCAACCTTGGCATTGTCCCGGAGGTCCCCAAACCACAGCTGGCTTCCCCAGGCTAAGGGACACATGAAATCCGCTCCTAAATCATCCCGAGGCTATTCTGGTAGGAATTCAGCTGCCTTCTTGGGATTCTGCTAAGTATAAAGAGCAAGGATCCAGAAGTAAAAAGCCATAAAGGAGCCTTCCACCCTGGAGAAGGCAGTGGGTACTGTGCAGCTATTGGCCTGGCTAATCTGTCAGGGGAAGCAGGGCTGGATAAATGTGGATGCGCTGTCAAAACATGTGAGGAATCCATTTGCACATTACTATGGAAATTTTTTCTCAAACAAAAACTTCAAGTACAGATGTCTAAGTGTTGCAGGCCCTGCTATTTCATCTTTTGTGTGATGTTGTCTCTATTCCCAGTAGACTCCAAGACTACACCTCAACTTCACTGCTCCTGCATACAAATATTTGCCTGAAATATATAGTACATTGTAAGGTCACTTGCAAGTACGCCAGGAAAAATCAGACAGAAAAACTGAACAAGTTTTCACAATTGAAATTAAGTAGGTCAAGAATCCATCCAGCTTGTCTGGTAATGTGCTCCTCACGCTAATGAGATCTGGAGAGAAGAACCCCATGTGTGAGGTTGCCAAGGTGAGCAAACCTCCTCATTACAAACCCAGCAACTGCAGTAGCGGTGCCTGAGTTTTGTTTTATCTTTCCCCAACAAGGCACTCTAAAAATGCCTTACCCTGCCTACGAAACTTTCTGCAATAGGCAGAAATATTAACTTCTGTAATTAACTTCTCTGATGATTACAGAATGTATTCCTTCATCTTAATGGGTGGGATGACCAGGCAAATAAACTTGGGTACTTACCTTTCGTTTTTATCTTAACATAGATAAGAAAGATGTATGAAGTGATTAGAGAATGCAGGATATGATGTTTATCCCATTGCTGATTATTCCATAGGTGAGTTAAGACCTCATTAAGACTTTGGTGTCAGGTCTAGTGCTGACTTGCATGTTGGATAAAATCATTTCCCATGGAATATAGGTTTTATGAATCATGAAGATATAAACCCCACCATGGAATAGGTATTATAGAAAAGCAGTAATACATAGTCATAAGGATATATAATTATATGTATGTGTGGGTATATATATAATGTTTAGTCTAGACATCGGTATAATTATGCACAATAAGATGTGACATCTGAGATTCATGTGTGTTATAAATCTTTTTGAAAAGGGAAATGGTTAAGTCTGGGAAAATATTAATTTTTCCCAGCATTGCTCTGCCTCAATGCCTTTTTATATCTGAGTTCTGAAAAGAAGACAAGGCAAATCATTTATTCTTGAGCCATTTTCTTTTAGTGTCCATCTTCTCATGTGGTCCAAAAGCCACCAGTTTGCTCTCTAATGTGCAGATGAAGCCATCTCCTTTGTTGTCCTCCATCAGAAGGCAGAGAGCTTGAGGCTGCAGGTCTGAAAGCCATGGCTGCATGGTCTGAAAATAGAGCTGGCCACTACAGGCAGTATCTGTTTCCTAATGGAACTTGTTGGCTTGCTTGGAGAGGCAGGACAGGACATGACAAGAACAGAAAAGTTATCTCTCAAACTTCACATTTGGCTGGGAAATGAAGGGCCAGATTTCAAAACCTGGCCAGCATCTTTATGCCCATAATTTGCAGGAGAATGTGAGTGGAATTAATTTGGGATGGAATTTAAGTTATTTATTTGTCTTAAGAACTTAATTTTGGGGGAAAAAACAGATATTTTAGTATTTAATATGTGCTCTTAATTCAGTTCGAGAGCTGAACTTGCAGGGCTGCAAAAGCTGGGAAGGCCAAGATAAGGGGACCATGAAAATGTTGCTCCAAATAAAAGTGTTCAAGGTTAACAAATTGCAAGACATCTTGAACAATTTAGCCAGCAGATTGCCTGTTCACAACTGTATTTTCTGCTTTGCTGCATTTAACTTGGTTTGACTGGTGTTGAAGGTTCAAACCAGTTGGGGACCACACACAGCTATATATAATTAAACATTAAACTGGTTAGTGGGGTTAAAACTGTTAAATATCCCAAATTTGCAGGGCATTCATTGAGCAGCGTGTTTATCTCATTTGGCATGTTATTTTAAATATACCTAAGAAAACAGCAAATGCAAAATGCCACGGGTGACAGAGGCACTGCAGAGAATAAGCAGAGGACACAAAGCTGGAGCACTGCAAGTTTGCATCTCTGCAAAGAAGGCAGGGAGATTCACAAGCCACGTCAACTCTCAGATGCATTCAGCAAATTCTTCTGACAACAGTGCAGGAGGAGGCAAGTGCTTTGTTGTGCATCCTCCTAGAAATATTACAGACTGCAGAGCAAAGAAAACACACAGGGCGGTCAATATTTTTCTTGAATTTACTCCGAGTGGTGGAAGCTCTGCCCAGAGTATTCCATTTATGTTTGGAGCTCTGCACTCTATCATTGTGCTGCTCTGTAAAGTAAATTTATTCCTGAAAAAGAATAAAAGGCTTTCCTTGTAGCATACAGTGATGCCAGGAAGGTCCAAGGGATTCACTGACCTTTTCTTTTTAAAAAAATTCGATGTACAACCCAGAAAATAAAATAATCAGTTCATTTCCAAGCTTTATTACCATTTTAAAAGTTTAGGTTTTTTAATTTGTTTGATTTCAAAGCCCTCTGCTCACTTGCAGATGAAAAGTTTCATTTGAAAAATAGAGGAAAACAGTTTTCACTTGATAGGACTTGAGGGCCTTTGTTTTTTCTCTCATAAAAACATTTATAAATCTCACCCCTCATCTGTGAATAATTATGACCTTGAATATCAATTTTGGTCAGCAAGTTCTGTGCGCAAAAAACACCTTGTGGCCCAGCACCTGTAGAATGTGATTAAAGCTCTCCTCTGTGTTTGAGCAGAGGGGGAGGGTGGGTTTATTTCTGGAATAATTCAGTGTTGCTGTGTGAGTGTGTCTGGAACAGAGAAGGGGAAATCTGGGAACGCTCCGAGTGCCCCCAGCTCAGGGAGCTCCTGGCTGGAGAGCTTGTGCCTGACCACTGACCATGGAAAGCCAAGGCAGGGCAGTCAGACTCCTGCCCAGTTCCTCACTGCAGCTCAGCCCCATGCCTGGGAACAGGGATGAGCCAAGGGAGAGGAGAAGCCAAGGAAAATAATCGGCCATTATTTTCATTATTTTCCTGGTGGTCTCCTGTCACTCTGTATATCATTTCATTAAACATCTTTGTCATGCAATATAGAATTTGGCTCCAGCTGCTTGGGCTTGACTAAGGAGTAGAACCAGACCATAGACTCAGTTTAGATATTCTGGTTGCACATTTCTGGCTTCTCCTGTGCTCTAACAAAAACATTTTCTGTTGACTTTTAAAAAAGAACTGCACACACATTTCAGGTGAGGTTTTCTTGCTGTCTTAAAAGTGGTTTGCTACCAAGTTATCCACTGCTGGCTGCTGTGCCTTTGTCTGGAAGGTTGTTAGGAAACTACAACTTCCAACGAAGTATTGCCCAGAGAGGTCATTTCCCTCTCTTCTCTTTCCACACATCAACAGACAGGGCTAAATTTCACTGCTTGCCTTTCCATCCCTGCTTCCTTTGTACCAAAAAGGTGAAAAGTCTGTTATTACCCAGAGGCAAAAAGATCCTTTTCAGTGCAGGGGACATCTACCAGTCAATTATTAGGAATAAGAAGGTTGGATGACACTACAGATGAAAATTTTGATTAAAATAGCTGATATTTTGGCAACTGTGGTATTCAATCCCATGGACATGAAATTTAGAGTTGGAAAAAGTAATCTTTTCTAATGACCACTTGGTACATATTGTCAGGAGGGAGCCCTAAGCTGGGAACACATACAATTTTTTCCCAGGAAAAGTGATATATACTTAGAGCACTAAGTATGGCTACCAGTGACACACAAATGCTTTCAACTTTTAAACCTATTTGGCTCCATTCACAAGATCAGTGTGGTGGTTCAGCTCATTAGCATTTGAGCAAATTTGTTACACTTTTAAGGAGTGTTTTCAGAATGGCCTGACCCGTCGGATGCAGTGAATTCCAGATGCTAATGGCTCCATTTATCAAGGCAGAGCTTTTTAACATAATGCATAAACCTTTCCTACATGGGAGTTTTACTGTGCATTCAATTCCAGTGCAATTCACTGCTGCGGGCAGAGGAAATGAAGAACTTAAGCAATGTAAACACACAAGGAAAAGGCTCTTAGATCCGTGTGGCTCCTGGAGATGAAAAACTTATTTCCACAAAATTTGTCTTCTATTGTAACAGAGCAGGGTAACTGTGGGTGCTCTGGAATTAAATTATCTGTCTAGGGCTTTTTGTGTTTCTCCTCTCTGAAACATCTGAGCATCTTGTACCCTATCAAAGCCTCTAAAAAATCAAAGGATCTTATTTTTGAGGAGAGCTTAAATTGCTTTTGTGAAGGACATGTTTCTGTTTGCTGTTTGTTGGGTTGTGCTGCACAACAAAGCTCCTGTTAACTAATATTTTAGTGTTATTTAGCCCATTTGCTCTCTGTAGCTCTCTGTTCAGATACCAGAGTTCTTTCTTCTCTGTGATGTTTGGAATGGTGTTAAAAATAAAAACCTGACCATGCAGAGGATTAAGCCCCATTATATTGAAATTGATTATGTTGAAGCCAGTATTAAATGACAAAGAAAAATAAGGAAAGAATCAAATTATTTAATGTAGTCCCTATCTCCCAATTTACATTCCCATGTTCTAATATCTCAAAATGTTCCAGTCTCCTTGACATTTGGACGTGATCCCTGTGAAACCAGCTCCATGTCTGCCTCTCTGCTGAAGCAAACAGCAATGACCACATTGCTCCCATTCCCTGGACCCAAGAATTTTCATCTTTCCAGACTCTTGTATCTTGTCAGACTGAGCTGACACTTCAAAACAGAACAAATGCACTCAAAAAAAAAAAAAAAAAAAAAAAAAAAAAAAAAAAAAAGTGTTGCACATTCCAGTTCTGGAAAGTAATTAAGTATACACTTAATTTTACCTTTATTCACTCTTTCAGTGGAGGGAGCAGCTCCACTCTACAGTATCTCCCAGCCTGACCAGAGCACTGTAGCTGTTGCCCCAGTTGGTGTGAGATCATGGGATTCTTTTCCTTTTCTTTGCCTTTGTTGGCTTCAGGTTCCCACCTCCTGTTATTTACAAGGCAAAGATTTTGGGCCCTAATGCTACAAATGTTCCTGCATGTTTTAACTACAAGCATATGAGTACTCCCAAATTGAGGCCCTGGAACTCTTCATGTCTTAAGCAGATCGTCTCTGATGCTGGAAATTCCTGTGCATATGCTTTTCCTTACCCCTTGGAGCAGTCTCATTAATTTCAGCAGGACCCACAGTAGTAAAGTTAAAACACATCCATAAGTATTTGCAGGTTCAGGTCCGTAGTGACATTTCTTGTCCTCCGATGTTATTTTATCCCTAAGCCTGTTCATTGTCAAAAAATGAATCTTTGAGTAATCAGGTCTCACAACTCCCCTCAAACCCCTTCCTGGAACTTATTTTGTGTTCTTTTCTCTGGCAAGGCCTGTGGACAGCAGCAGGGCTGTCCTAAATCAAATAACATTAAGAATCTGACATGAATTGACAAGAGCCAAGTATGACTGAGCTGGAGTTTAAACCCAGCTGAAATGAAGAGTTCTCTCTGCTGTAGTTCAGCTTTAGTTACACTCCTTGCAGTTACTTTCTACTTCATCAGAGTTTTGGGTTTTTTTCCAATGGTAGAATATAAACTGGATGGGAATTATAAATGAGTGAGACTTGAATGCCAAAATGCTGGAATGGGTGCTCTTAAATGACCTGGAAGAGACACCTCTATTGCACTTCTTAGCTCCTTGTGTTTTTCAACATTTTACTCCAAATGCATACTTGAGATTTGAAGGGGACAATTAAGCATTTTCCAAGCTTTGGTACAAACCCCATCTGTGTTATTGACAGTTGTGCTGTGTAGATGTGAGGAGTAGAGAATTCCCAGCCCTGGCCTAACCACTGGGAATTCCTCTTCCAGCCCCTCATCAGGTCCCCCTGGGCAGTTCTCTCTGCCCCAGGACATGCAGAGACCACGCTTGGTGAGGTACCATCCCCCAGAGCCTGCAGGATTCCATCTGTTTCCTGCCAAAAGCAGCTGGAGGCAAGGCTGGGAGCAGCACGAGGGGCAGCAGAGCCCGATGTGCTGGGCTGAAATGCAGGAAATCCTGGCTGCTATTCCTGGCTCCTGCTCCGCCTGGTGAGGCCGGAGGCAGGAGCTCGGCTTCTCCAGCAGCGTCTGTGACATCAACAGTGCACCTGAACACCAACAGCACCTTCCAGGACCTCATTCCTGCTGCCCAAGTGCCTTTGTAGACATCTATTCCCAGTATATTCCTTGTGTAGGAAACAGGGAAAAAGCAGATGAAAAAAACAGTTGTAACTTCTGTAAACACAGAGCTCGGATGTTTGAACAGCTTCCATCCATCACTCATGGAGCTCTCTTCTGCAGTTGTGTCCAGAACTGCAGGTGCAAAGAAAACCTAATTTTTCTGCAAAAATGTGGAGTTACCCATCAACACATCCAGCACCCTGACATGGATGTGGAATTGTGGTGGCTGTGCTTTCAAAACCCTGCCTAACTGGCCTAAAAATCAAACTCCAGCAACCCCATAACTTCACAATCCTCAGAGATAAACAACTGACATGGATTTTATGTTCCTGTGTATTAGAAGTGGGAAGCATCAGTTGTTTTAAATGGAAACACAGCAAATTACTGTGTCTGAAGCTGTCACTTGCTCCAAGCAAAGCTCAAACAAATTCCGGCTTATCTGAATGATTTCAGATAAAATTTCTGATAGGATTAACTCTGGTCTTCTTTGTTCTCTAAACTTTAGAGCACTTAAGGAGAGGAGCTGGCAACATGGACAGTGTTTGATGATAAAAAATGTAATAACAACTTTAGCAGAGGAAAGACAGATGCACATAAGGAAAGTTCTAATAAACTTGAAATTTCTGGGAATCTTATTAGTGAATATAGAGCCTTCTTGCCCATTTGTAGATAAGGACCTTGGTATTTTAAAGGAAGAAGAAAATATATTTCTTATGCATGGACAATAAGAAAAATAGAAAAATTATTTTTTCTTTTTGCATGAGAAAGCATGATTACTCCTGTTTTCAGAAACAGAATTTTAAAAATTTTAGTAACCTTTTTCCCTCACACACAAAACTGGTTATCAGATTCCCTGACCAAAACATGTTTTCCCAACATGTTTTTTTTTCCCCAATATTTTTTTAAATTGCATTTCTGAAAGTTATTTACTAGGATTGCTTTAGTGTTTTAAAATATCCAGGCTGAGATTCCAGCTTTGGCTTACATCAAATTTGAACTCTTCATATTTGCCATATTTTAAGCTCCTAAAAGCAAGGAAGGAACGGAAAGCAAACAGCAACCATAAAGGAAAAAAAAATGTTTATTAAAATTTGTTTTCAGCTATAAATGAACGAAGCTTCATTAAATTCAGGGGAGCTAGACCCACTTACATTAGCAGAAAATAGGGTCCTTTTTTCGCTCTTCTTTTCAATAATCTTTCCAATGCTATTTTTATCAGTCCTAGGGGGAGGCAGAAAGTAGGGTGGAAAACAGTTACAGCCATTTTATCACATTTTACTCCTAACAATGCAGTCCAAATGAAAAGAAACCCTAATGCTCTGCAGAATAATACATTAATCATCATCAGGCGTCATTCAGTGCAGGCCGTTCTTTCCACACCGTGGCAAACACGAGCAGAGCCCCTTGCAGAGGCACAAATTCCTTATCTAATCTCACCTAGGCTGGAGAACAGCATAGCTTGTGGTGTTTGTCAGCTCAGAGATGGGGCAAACCCCACAGGAGGGATTGCTCTGGAACCCTGAGAGATTTAGCAAAGGTTTCACCCCTCAAGGGCTGGGAATTAAAGGGGTTACAGGCCTGTCCACACAGAATATTTTTGCTCACTGACAAATTGGTTTTTCTTGAGCAAACATCATTCTTTTCACTGGAAAAAAAAAAAAACCAAATAAACCAAACCTTCTTTAAAGTATTTTGCATGAGGAGCTATGTAGTTAAACTTGGTAGATTTTCCTCATCTCTGGAGGATTTATTGTCCAGCTCCATGTGATTGTGCAGCACCCAGCTCTTCTCCAGCCCTGCTCCCTTGGGAATGTCCAAAGCCAAGGCAGTAATTTGACATCTCCCGTGCTGAGCTTTCAGGACTGTTCCACAGTGTGGCTTTCTGCACAGCTCAGGGGAGGGATGGCTTCACAGCCTTTCCTCCTTGTGGAGTGTTGGAGGCTGCAGTTCCATCTTCATATTTTCCTTCTCCATTAAGCTTCTCCTGTAACTCAAACCCATGAGAGGAGAGCAGTCCCAAATTATCCTAAATATATTGGTGCAATCAAGGCTCAAGCTCAAATGCAGGGTTTATTTTGTACCCTGTGATCTCCAGCAACTCCCCTTCCCCCAGCTTTTTCATTTGCTCATAGGTCCCACTCCTAACAACACAAAATTATTGCAGCTGGGAGCCAGCGGTAGAAGCATGAACAGAAGGATGGTTGAGAGATTGCCTAGAGAGAATATAGAGAAGAATAAAATTAGGAGGCAGCTTCCAGCTTGCTTGGATACTTGTGAAAATTCCAAGCAAAAATTCTCGATGAAACTTTTCCCTTAATATTTCTTTCCTGTGTCCCTCCCATTCTCTCTTGTTCTTACAGAGTGTATATGAATATATTTCTACTCTAGCCTTGCATCTGTCTCATAAATACATCTCCTAAGTGTGTGCATGCTTAGGTTTCAAAATCCTCTTTGTAGAGCCCAGTAGTGTTTGTACTGTTTCCAATCTCCTCCATCTCTGCAAGATAAGTAGGTGCTACACTTATGTCATTTATTGCTATTTGTTTCTTTATGTTGGTTCCTCTTAAAGTGCTCTTCTCGTATTGTAGCTCCAGGGCATCCTTGCATACAGTTATGATACATAAAAACTGAAAAGCACAATTTAAACTGCAGCACCTCATCTGCTCTCCCTGTTTGTCTGTATTTTTCCCTCTGCCAAACATCATATTCCTTTCATCCGACAATATAATACGATCCACCAGAAAGAAATGGAGCACAATGGAGGGTGAGTCATTCTGGCTGAAAGGTTAGGGCCAGATCCTGCCTTCCCACCCCCAAAAAAGCTCCTTTATACTTGAATTCAGAGCATTTCCCAAGCTGGAAAGCTCAGGCCTCAATCCTATAAGACATATGCTGGCACAGACAAACATTTTTAGCTTCAGGAGGCTTCAGTTTGAGAAGTCATTGCCATTTCCCTTTCTTTGTGCCAGTTCTTAAGGCTCTTCCTTATTATTTGTTCCTGGAGTGCCAGATTTGTTCCCAGATTGTTTGACTAATGCTTATCTGTAAAACGGTCACCAGGAAATTTTAGGGGGATCTCAGCCTGTGCCTCACAAAGTCCAGCTCAGGGGACTGAGTGGGGCTTTGGGGCACACATGAAGGATTTCATGTACAACTCAGCAAAACTCCCCAAGGTCTCAGTGAAGGTTTTGGCTCAATCAGGCTGTAGCCCAACCAGGTTAATATTTGGGGGTGCAGAGGTCTCAAAGCAAAATTCCAGGAGTCTCAACCAGGCATCCAAAGCAGCCAGCAGAGAGAGACCCAAGCCCTCTGGCCTGCTCAAGCACATCTGGCTGGGGTTCCCATCCAGGTATCCCTGCCTGGAGCCAACCCACCCTATCCTGCCAGCAGCTCTGCTCTGCAGCGTGGAACCATCCTCTGCCTAACTGGATTCAAAGCCAGTTCTCCCACCTCCCAGGAGAGAAAAGTAACCACCAAACCATTCTGCTTTGCATAGAGAGATATTAAAGAGGGGGTGAGAGCAGATAGACAGACAGATTAGGGCTGCTGGCTGGGCTGCTGCTCCAGAATGTGGGAGCGTCGCCTTCCAGTTTCTCTCCAAACGAATATTCAAATGTGGAGACAAAGCGGAACAGTTTCAGTGGGAAAGGCTGGAGGATACTCACCTTGGCAGGGAGGGAGGGCAGCATCTGGGGG
Organism: Fringilla coelebs; assembly: GCF_963513975.1. Lineage (NCBI taxonomy): Eukaryota > Metazoa > Chordata > Aves > Passeriformes > Fringillidae > Fringilla > Fringilla coelebs. Next base: position 1,674,931 of record NC_140044.1, read on the forward strand.
CTTTGCTATGAGAGGAGTTAAAATTCCCCAAATCCCCACTCAGAATCAGGCCATGGAGGGCTCTGAACTTGAGTCTCCTGCACTGAAAGCAAATACAACACACTAAGTGGGGATCTCCTGCCTAAGGCAGAGGTGGTTGCAGCCCTGAATCCATAAGGTCCTCTCCAAACACCTATATGGAATGAGGCCATATGGTCACCTTTACTCAGAAGGACATTCAACACTCACCTTGTGTGTCTTGTCACAATATGGACCAAAACTGCAATAGAAGGGTGAGGCAGAAGAAGTCCTGGTGCTTAGCACAATTTATTGGTGGAAACTTAAACATCTGGGGCTCTTCCAGAGCAGCTGAATGAGGGCTTTAAGTGCCTTATTTCAGAGTTAGTGACTCTGAGTGTGTCAGTCAGGTGAACATGTCACTTCATGACTTTAAGCTTTCCAGGTTTTACCTTGTTTGGTCTTTTTAAATTCTTCCTGTAGCTGTTCTTCAGTGATTTTTTGTTCCTTATGCTGCATCAGTCATACATCAGGTTGTGGCTACTCCCCAGTGGCTTGCAGAGAACAATAACATAGGGGAGAAAATATGCTCACTCATATATTTTGATTGTTTGACTTTCCCCTATATCTCCCTGGAATATACCTCTACCTGAGTGCTTATTTACATATTAATGTGCAAGTATTTTCAGACCCACGTATTTAGCAGAACTCAGAAACTGGGGAATAATCTGTAGATAGCACAAGTATATCATTTTGATTTACAGTCTAACATTTAAATGTTTTGAGGTCAGACCTCTGCAAGAAAATAATTCACAACTGGATCTGCAGCCTCCACTGGCTGTACATTTATTGCCAACGAGCACAACACAGATTGTTTTTTACGTGCCTGCTTTTTATTGCCTTAGATGCTGTTGTAGGATAGTTCACATAAACATTTATATAGGGTTTAGAAAACAGTTGTTAGCGAGGAGGAAGCTCTTTCTGTTTACACAGCCTCGAACAAAGCCACCGCGCACAGCTCCCTCTAACTGACATGTGGGCGGGTTTTTTTCAAGTCACTGACTGGAAGAAGTGAGTGTCTGAGATTTATTCCTGACAGGACTTAAATTACTGGTAGCCTGACACATTTGTGAACAATTACTAGACACTGAGGTGTTTAAAGTAATGGGTACTGTTTGCTCGAGGGATGGGGAAGTTTCAAAACCATTAAAACAAAACAATTTTCCATTTGATTAGCAAAAAGCAAATGCATACATTTATTTTTCCAAAAAGGCACGTGGGTATTTGATTTCTTAAATTATTTTTCTCTCCACATGCACATGCTAAAAATTTCCTTTAATTTCCTAACTAGTAAGTTAACCTCTCTTGGTGCAAGCTCACAGTCAGCTCTGAACATGAGACCTGTGAGCTTGCAGCCCCCAAAAGGGGAATTCATAGCAATGTCTTGGTTAGAAAAAGATCTCATTGTTTAGTTGTCTCAAATGATAATAACATTTACTTTTTGTTTTAGTTTACTTTTAGTTTTTAATTTGAAAGAAGAAAGGTGAAAAATGCTAAAATTTACTGGTTTGCTCCTTTGACCACTAACCACGGCCAATATTTATGGACAATGAACTCTGTTTAATTCTCTCCTTAATCTACATCACCTTTATTAATTTATTGGCAACTCCTCAAGCTAAAAGTTCTATATATTCCCGCTTTTGCTTTCAGTGTTCATTTACAGAGGCCCCTTCCATTCCTCCTTACAAAACCTGCAGCCCCAAAATTTCTATTTTTCCATCTGAGAGACTCCTGTCCCAACAGGAATATTGCACTGGATTACTGCATATTTTTAGGAGCCATCCTGCATGTGTGTACACACTTCCATCCCTCTTCCTTCATTAACCATGAACTGTTGAACAGGTGCTGTCTCTGCAACTTGTGTTATTCTGATGTGCTATGAAATGAATAAATTAAAACTCCATCCATCTGCTAATAACCAAAATAAAAGATTTCGATGGCGAACATAAATCAGGATTTTTGGAGGAGGCTGGTTAATCCTGCTTCACTGCTGGTCTCGGAGCCAGATTGTTCTTCCTGGCTGAGTCAATAAAAATGTTTATACATTTCTTAGTGCAACAGGGCCACACAGAGAGCTGCAAGAAATGTTTGCAGTAGTGGTCAGTTGGAGTGGGAGCTGGGAGCGTTCCTGCCCTGCTGGCCATCCAACACTCAGATTCACCCAGCCAGGTAGTCCAGAACCATGACATTGATTTAACATGTTAATCTTTCACCAAAATAAATGGAAATTTTGCCCTGTTTCTCACTTATTCTTTCATCCACAAGGAAAAGACACTTCTTTAAGAGAACAAAAAGGCAAAATGCTTGTGAAATCCCATTGTCCCTGTTAGACATCTTCCCACTGTTTTATTGGGACTCCCAGCAATGTAAACAATGTAAATGTGATGGCTTTTCCCATGGGCAGTTCACTATCTCACAAAATAAGCTTTTCCTTTATAGTTACTTAATATTCCTCAGGAATGAAGATGCAGCTGTGAGTTTTGCTGGCCTTCCTGGAAGTGCCAACTTCCAGATTTCAGCATGCTCAGGAGTCATCAGAGTGCCTTAATTTACTGCAAAAGGATTGGACTTCCCATTGATGACTGAGAATTCCCATCCTTCAGTGAGATTGTTCTTGAGTGCTGGGAGAAAATCCTTTTCTTGTCAGAGCTTCCTCTTGGACAACCAGGAGGTGATCTGGGAACTGGGAATTATCTGGGTTCTTTTGGTTTTGCCATAGTCCTGGAAACACAGGAAGACAGATAGTAGGTACAGCTTCAGCCTTTGTAAATTCCTGCCTGTCTAGTGCTTGGTGTAGCACGGATGTAACTCAGGTGGAGCACTTGGGATGTGTAGGAATTGTTGGAACTTGTTTCCTGGGGCGCAAGTCAAGGGCTCCCAGTCTTACACTCTGTCTCCAAGGCTGCATTTAGTGGCCCAAATTTTTCTCTTAATGCACAACACCACCTTCTTGTCTTTTCCATCCATGGAAAGTAAAGACATTACGTGTCTTTTTGAGGTAATTTCCAAAGTGATTTGTGCTGACTTTGTTTCGTTGAGAGCTCCTGAAAATCCATCGCCTGTGCAGGACACTCTGCATAACATCCCTCAGCTAAACCACTACTCTTCATTTGAACCCATGTAGAAGAGTCTATAAACCCTACAAAGAGGGAGGTTTTATCCCCTAGTTCTTGTTTTCTGTGTCAGTTCTTGATGCATTGAGTAGTAAAACAATTTGTAACATGCTGTTAGCACAAAACAATGAAAAATAATACCAAAAATAAAACATGAAGCTGCAATGAATGCAGCTATTTTTACACATTGTGTTCTGGCTCAAGGAAATTTCAGAAGCTTCAGCAGAAGAACCCAAAAACACTTTCAGGGTCTCAATTCACCATAAGGGATGGTTTTCTCTCGCTTTTGTAAATCTTCTTCTTCTTCTTCTTCTTGAGTATTTTGGGAAAAGGGAAAAAAGAGCTGCAGATGTTCCAAACTTTCTACGGTCTTTTACAATTATTCAGGGTGGTGCCTCCTCTGTAGACTCTGTGCTGTTTTGCTCGCATATTCATAAATTTTTCTCATTTGTGAGTCGCTGAATAGAGCATGTGAATTGTTTTACCCAGTAGGTGGTGGAGCAATAATGAAGCTTTGTGATTAAGTAGTGTTGGAACATCTTATCTGAGTGGGAGGCACCATTAGTAGTAAAAGTAATTACCTGTGTAGAACGTGCTGATTGCACTGAGCATGTACTCCATGACACAAAGGATGTCTTCTCAACTTTAGGGACTTTAAGAGATCTCCATTTGCTGCTAATTTCCTGTTTTAAGTGATAGCACATAATTCCGTGAGTTTGGGGGGTTTTTTTGTGTCAAAATTACAAATAAACTTTGCGAGAGCTAGTTCTCCTCATCAAAATTCTGCCCTTGTCATTGGAAGCTGCAAAACGAGGATGAGGGAAATATCACTTGGAAGAAGTGGAGTTGTAAAGGCAGGGTTTGTTCCCAGTGTGGCACCTGGAGTCACTCACAGCTCGGGGCTGTCCTGAGGAAGGAGCTGTGGTGCCCTCATGTCCTCAGGGAATAATTCCCAAACAGGACATCGAGGCTGAGCTGTGAGAAATGGGCTGAGCTCAGCAATCCCTCTTGGAGCAGGGCATCTGTGGGAGGCTGGTGCCACTGATGGCAGCAGCCACTCGCAGGGTTATTCTCACAGAAGCCAATCTGTGGTAGAATACACGGCGTCCTGAGGTCTGATTTCATAAGTATTCATCCATCTGCCTGACAGTTTCCAACAACTTGGGGAATAAAATATTAAGATATGATGGAAATAAGCAGCTCTTTTGATCATAGAAAAATGGGTATTTTTTCTATTTCATCTGTAGATTGTACCTCTGGTAGTTTTTGTGTCTTGCGTAGATGTGAAATTAAACCTTTCTGCTCATCTCTACAATTTTAAACCCTTCTGGCTACTTTGGAAAGCTGGTAAAAAGTCCTGGGATTCAAAGAGGCCCATGACTTTTAGGATAAAAAGAAAACTGAAGAGCATTTCTGGTTTGTTTTAGATCTGATGCAAAGCCTGTTGGAATCACAACAAAGAGACTCACTGGTTTTCAAGATTAAAATCCGGGGCTTGAACACAATGTCTGACATAAATGTGATGCTGCCATGCTCCCAAAAGTAGCTGAGCACGTCTGGAATGGTGCAGGGTCGGGGCTGTGTGGGGCATCCCTGGCACACAGGCACAGGGAGTGCAGGGAACTGACAGCAGAGAAGAAGCCCTGGGAAAGGGCTGCAGTTCCTCTGCTCTCTGAATTACCCTGTGGAGGCATTTCCTGCGGCTCCTCGGGGAGGATGTGAGCTCACAGGGACTGGGACAGGCAGAAACCTTAATGAAGGTGACAAAGTGTCATTGCAGTGATTGGTTATTTCTCCACCTATAAAATGCCAACATTTGTTTAAGGAATGGTGCAGGTTCAGTCAACTTTTATCCTCAACTTCAGATTTTTTCAGAAACTTTCTTTTGCCAGTTTTTCTGCAGTTTCTAATTTTTTCTTTGAAAGGCTCCTGAAGGAACTGCTTCTGTATTTGACCAGCCTGTTTTTTTTTTCTTAAATATTTTGTTTTTCTTGTATTTTTTGGTTAATCTGTGATGCAATTTACTCATTTTAGAAATCAATAGGATAAACTCAGTAACCATGTCAGAACGTATGAGGAGAAAGTTTAAGAGTGTGGAAATACTAAAATTGCTGGAGCTATAACAGTGAAAATACATTTAAATAATCAGACAAAAAATTAACAGTGACTTAATGACTAAAGTCAGCCCAAATATTAAATTTGTCATTTTTTTCTTTGCAGAACTGAATGAAACATTTTTTCTTTGCTATTATTTCCATGGGCCTGAGCTTTTGATGAAAAATAAATGAAAAATGCAAAAGAATATAATTTTAAATGAATAAGATCGACCCACTTTTGTGCAGAGCTGTGCAACTGCATGTTTTGGGAGGGTCAATTTTGCAGACACAAGGTTGGCTTCAAATTGGGCCTGAGGTTCTTTAATTCTTTTTTCTCTTAAGTTAAGCAAAAGAGCTGGAAAATATTTCAGCAAAGCAGCCTGAAATTTAACTGAGAACAAAATCAGGCACATTTTGCATGGAGATTATATTGCTATAATTGCAGACAGCAATTTAATGATAAAAAAAAATTATTGTGAGTATCTGTTGTTTGCTGGTGGTGTTTACAGGAACCAACTGCCTTCAAGGACATCCAACAGACAATTCCCATCCCTTAGTGGAAACAATGAACAGAGATTTTACTCACACTGGGAATAGAGGGAGATAAAATCTGCAGAGTTTAGCATTCTTTTAATGAATCCTACTAAAACTCAGGAATGCTCCTCCTCTGCTTGCTACCTTTCAGTATCCCTCAGGGATATGTTTGATAACCCAGTGTTATCATCCTTATGCTTTAAAGCACGATAATATTAAAATACCAAATTTACTCCTTGAAGTAAGATTCCAGACATGCAACTTATGTCCATCTACTAAGTGTAAATAAGAACACCTTTACTTTGTAATTAGGTAGAGGATAAAGAATTATTAATGGCAAAATTTCATATTGTGCTGAGATTCCATGGAAAAAGGCAATTGCTGACCTGGCTTCCTGATGAATCCAGTAAATTACAGATGTGCATTACACATTTTGGAATGTTGGCTTTTCTGAAATGTCTTTGTTCACTGTCTCATAATTCATTCCGAAAAATATGTTAACATTTTCAGAAATGCACTGGCAGATCTTAGATTTAAATTTGCTTTTAAATTCATCTAAACTGTTGATATTGAAATTCAGCTGCAGTAGAAGGTAGCACAAAAATGTGCCCTAAATGTGCCCAAATATACAGGTAGATTATTCCTGTAAGGATTGTATGCACAAGCAATTAGCCAGTTTTGGTCAGGAATTGTTTAAATCCAAGGAATCTAAAACCAGAGGAAAGTTCTGGATCACTGCAGACCCACATGTGCCTTGTTAGCCCCAACAAAAACATCACAGTTCATGTTGTAGGAACAGAACCCAAATTGGGAATCTTGATTCACATCCATTGCTCAGACACAGAGAAATGTAACTCCCAGCAAGAGCTTACACAGGAGGGAGAGAAAAATGAAATGTGATGTTTTGGTCCAAGTGAGTTTGTTTAAGAAAGAAAATTTGAAAAAGCATTTTTGGCAGTTAAAGTGTTATATGGGTTTACAGCCCTTTTTGGAATATGTGAGGTTGTCACAATCAATATTGTTCTTGATCAAACTGAACCACAGACAACCTTCTGAAAAGAACAGCAGACCCTGATCTCTGGACCAAGTAATGAAGTTTGTGATGGAAAAAGGACACATCCACCTGATGTTCGTTAGTGGGGGAAATATTGACAGAAATTGTTAGCATGATGGGAAATTCAATTACTTTAAGCAGTATTTGAACATGAAGGGAACAGAAACTTGATTAGGGAAATCATTTCAGATATTATTCTAATTCTTTCTAAATCCAAAGGGCCCTCCCCAAAATCCCAGGGACCAATCACCCTCAAACTGCTACAGCTATAAAAAAGATGCTGTGGTCAGGGGAGCAGGACACAGATGGGCTCCTTGGAACTCCTGGCTTTTCCAGGGCTTTCAGCACCTCATGCTGGGCCAGGCCTTTGTTCACACTGAAAAGCATCTCTTGAGTAATCCAGCAGGATCTGATTGCAGCCTAATGCACTTTTCCATGTGACCAGTGGCCCCTGGATCAGATGAACACCCTTTCAGTGCAGTGAATCTGTGAAGGGGATGCCCACCCTGTGCTCCTTTGAACCTGTTGGGATAAATGGCAAGAAGCTGTGTTTGAAGGGCATTTGGGGATGTGGAGGGAAGGAGGACAGGCCAACTGAGCCCAGCTTTGTCCAAAGAACAGGCAATTTCTGGTCCCTTTAAGTCTGGTTTCTCACATTCCTCCAGGAAGGGACAGAGGAGAGGCACCTCTTGGGCAGGGACCTGCAGGAGATTTGGGCAGTGACTGCAGGGAGAATTAAGCCCAACAGGGACAGGACTTGCAGCTGCCCAAAGTCAGAAGAAACCTTTAGGTCTCCTCTAGTCCCACCCATTCCCTGGCTGCTGCATCAGCCCTGGGTTTCCATGGGAGCTGCCCTTGTTACTCCCCTTGTTAGTGCCCCATGAAAACCTGGGGGTGTTCTGGGAGAAAAGGGGGAACTACCTGGGCAGAACTGTGGCCAGCTTGCTGAATTTAGCACCCCAGCTCTTCCCCGGTGTTAATATGGAGATCAGAGTCAATAAAACACATGGAGGCAAAATGTATGACTCCAATTTACATTAAGGAACTTAAAAGTTGTGAAATATGTGAAGAACAAACTGTTGTGAGAAAATAAGTGCCAGCCTTCCTGCAAATTTTATATCTGATTCTGCAAGCATGGGAAGTCTTCAGCGCTGTTCCTGACTTGGCTGCCAGTTTATGTGGGAGGGGAAACAGCCATTTTGCTCGAGGGAAATATTTTTTAAAAGTTCCATGATGAGAAGGGGTTTTGTTTGTTTGTTTGTTTTTGCTTTCCTGCATCAAATGAGTTTTGCAGTTGAAATTGCTGGTCCAAAGGCTGAATTATGCCTGCATCAGCTTCAGCTGCCGTGGGACGTGTGTGCTTCTGTGTGGAGATTTTGGCAAGTTCATTTTGCCTGCATGGAGATGTGTAGACACACACACAGACATTGTCTCTGTGTTTGGATAAATGTACACAAATTTCAGCTTTCATCTGGACTGCATTTTTGAAGAAAGTGTGCTTCAGACAATGCATTGTTCCAGTTGTATGGATTGCAAAGATAAAGCACAAAACCCCACCAATTCATGGAGAAACACAAATCTTCCAGCCCCTGCCTCTCACAAAGGGGCATTTTTGTGTCTTAGACAGGGGCAGGTTTTTTAAAAAACAGCTGCCCATACAGCATTTCCCACATTGGAGCCTTGGGAGTAAGTGGATTTCAGCACTGAGGGAACAAATGAAGTGGGAAGTTTTTCAGATGTGCTTTACTGGGGTTCCATCTCCTGGGAACAGGAGGAGTTGGGGAGTTTCTGCTGAAAATCTGCCTTTTTCACGTAGGTGTTGGATTGGAAGCTGAAGCTCTGAAAATCTGGCCTCGGAGGCCTATTTTTAAAATATGGTTTCTGCTTTTTCAGACACAATTTTGTGATCCCAGCTAATTAGGAGAACAGCCATGTGGTTAGACATCTGAGTGCTAGTCTTATTGCTTGGAACAATGACCATGGGAGAAAAGCTGCTCCGATGTGGTTTTGTTGTTATTTTGGTTTTTTACTTGCAGAATAGACTGGAATCTGCTTTTCAGGCTGCATTGGGCTCCGTTTGTGCTGTTATAACAAATAAAGGAAGACTTGCTGATGGGCTCAAATAAACCTTCAATTGAAGTGACATCTCTTTTTTTCAAATGTCACTTGCTCCCTCCATATCCCCGGTGTGTTTTCAGACCTCTGTTACAGGAGAGCTGCTGCGTGATCTTCTTCAATTTACCGTTCACTCATCCAAAATCAGGAACACAAAAAGCTTTTAAAATTAAAATTCAGGTTTTGAAAGCTGTGTTAGTCAACTCTCCGGATTCACAGCTTACTTGAGGTTGACTCTATCACGCTAATAAAATTTGAGGTTTATATTACAAAGTGACTCCAGGAGACCTCAAGTAGCAGAGTGAAATTAAGGATGTTAAGAAATTGTATCCTCAGTTGACCTCTGTAGAATAGGAAGAAAGAAATCAAGGGCAAAATTTATTCTGTTTGGTAGAATTTGACTGGAAATTTGAAGGAGAAATATTCCATCTAAGCAATGACATTGCACCAAGTACTGCAATTGATTGGCAAACACTGATCCATCTGATGTGTGTGTGGGTTTCGTGGTGGTTGTTCAGGGAATTAGAGCCCATGCCCATGCAGGGAGGAGAGTACAGGCAAAAAATATCACAAAATAGAGCTGCAAATTCGCATGCCATAATTAAAAAGGAAATATTGCAATTTTGTGTGGGGCTGGTTTCTCCCAGAAAGCCACTCATTATAAGCACAGAGCAGCTCTGTGGTTTCTTACTAATTGCTGATGGTCTCCCAGGTTAATAGAACCTGAACCTGTTTGTGTCACCAGCCTGGCTGTCCCCAGGTACAGCCATAAAATCAAAACACAACCCAAGAGCTTTGTGTCAGGATTACAGAAAATTGAGAATCATTCCTTAGTAGGAGGCAGGTCCTCTATTGTAACAGCTGCTTTTCTGCCACCCTGTTCTTATTTCTAAACTACATCCTGGCTAAAAATGTCCCCAGCAGTTCCTCTGGCCCATCACTGCGCTGCAATTTCCTTCCTGTCTGAGTTATTCCTGGGATAGAACAGCATCCAGTGGGGATTGAGACCTCCTGGTGCAAGGCACAAAATAAATACAGAAAAAGATACAGCCTCTGTCACCAGGAGGTTACAGATTGTCACCAGCCCTGAGCAGGAGCAGATTCCTCACTGGAGTCAGAGGCACTCTGTGTGGGCACAGCAGCCTGTCTGCAGTTTAAATAATGCAGCAGAGCAGGAGCAGAGAGAGGAAAATGCAAGAAGCAGCAATGGGCAGATGTGTGGTGGTTTTAGGAGCCACCCCAGCCACTGCTGAGGATGAAACAACTGATGATTTTGGTTAGGAGAAGCCCAAACTGGAGAATCCCATGTGCCTGCCTGCATGTGGTTGGTATCAGGTGTTCAGGTGAATCCAGGTAGCACAAGAGCTCAGCAAGGGCTGGTGTTGGCTCCTTTGGGGTGGCAATTCCTCCTGGAAATGATTGTTAGACAGGCTTGGGTGTGGATGCCATGGGACAGAGAGAGAGAAACGGCAAGTGTTTCTCACAGCAGCTTGTGAGAAGTTTTAGGGAGCTGGAAAGATGTTATAACTTGTTGACTGTAAACAATTTGCAGGTGGTGTTTTTCTACTTTATTTTTCTGTTCCTCTCAAGGACAGTGCATGAGAAAGATGTTTCTGTTAGTTAGCCAATGGAATAGAATCCATCGTACCACTCTATAAAAACCGCGCGGTTCTTTTGAATAAAGTCTCCTTCGCCTTTGCTACGATCCTGCCTCTCACCTGGTCCTGCCCCAACCTTGGCGCAAGAGTGACACTTGGGGAGTTTGGGAGGGACTGTGTGAATGTGTCTGTGGGGAGCAGGGAGAAGGGAAAGAAATCCTTGTGGTAGCTGCTGGGATCTGGATATGGAGCTATAGTTAATGCTGGTTTTTATTTGAGATAATTTCCATTTAGGATATTGCTAATATCCTGCTAACTGGGGAGAATTGGTTCACTAAAGCCAGCACAAGGTGAAGATTGAATGCTGGGCAAAATGAATTTTCACTTGGCTGCATGTACTCTTGTTGTGACACACTTAGCAGTCTTCCATCTCCACTGGGATCAGTAAAAGCTTTCCCTTCATTATTCCCTTCGTTCTGTGCCAGACAGCCAAGGGTCTGACTCTGACCACTTGAAAGTAAATGAGAAATTTGGGTTATATTCTGGGTCTCATTTAAGGTTAATGACAGGTGAAGCCATGGCACTGAGTTGCCTTCTTGAGCCCCTTCTCCCTGGCAAAATAAAAGTTGTTCTCCCCCATTCCCATGCTCTCTGCCTCTGTGAGGTGTGTAATTCTAGTTGGCTTTTATGAAAGAAATCACCAAAAAAGTGAAACAAGCAGATGTTTTCCAAGTCTTCCATCCCATATCTGGAGTCTCTGTGATGATCCGTGCCATATTCCCCTGGCCGGACCCATCCATCTTGATGCCACTGTCACTCCAGCTTTGCCAACATCCATGCTGACTGCCTGGCTTGAACATCTGTATCGAGCATGTCAGCAAAACAGGAGTCAAAATTCCTTCAAAAACAAAAATCCAGCCCTCTGTGGCTTCTCCAGACTTCCTGGAGTAAAGCAGACCTCTGGTTCTTTGCATCTTTGCTTTCCATAACTCAGTGATGTCTCCCTGCTGGAAATCTCTGGATATGAACCAGTAAAGGAGAGGAGGAGGTGGGACAGGTCAGATGTGCTTCCTGTGCTTTCCGCACGAGACTCTTCAGGGTGGGAGTGTTTGATTATTTTCTTCCCTTCCCTTCTGCTGTGGTGGCACTGATCTGTGTTAAATCAGACACTGAAGTAGGCACAGGTAAGAACCCAGGCAATCCCAATCAGAAAGGAGGGCATGCACTAGAAAAACTAAAAAATAATTAAGGATGGCACCTATTTTACAGATGGGGATTGAGGGATTGAGATTGAGAAAGATTGAGAAACTTTCTTGAAGTTTCACAGAGCATAAATACAGTGTACCAGGACAGAGATAAGAATTAAAGTGTCTCTGCCCTGAGTATTACAGCTCTGCTCTGCATTTGGCCCAGCATGTTGCCTTATCCCAAAACCTCCCTCTTTTCCTACTACCAGAGTCCTATCTGGGATTCCAGCATGTTAGAGATGTCTTTTCTCACAACTCAGAGTCATGTCTAAAATAAAAAATGAATCCTTCAAGATTAAATCCAGCACAGGATTTAGGTACTTAAAGGATTTAAGCAGTATTTTGATACTTAAATGCAAAGTTGAGACCAGTGAGATGCTGCCAAGATACTGCATTATCCTGGGAAGTGCCTGCATTTGTTTGGTTGCTCAGTTTGTGATCTGAAAATGTCTTAGAAGGCTGAACTTTTTAGTTCAAAACATTTAGTGACTGTTTTTTGCTTGACAGGATTGAATATTCCTGATCCAACTACCTCCATGAGCACGAGCAGGGTTCACAAGCTGACCTGTGGGTCTTCACCCGCTGGTGTCCCCTGGGCATGGGATATTCCCTGCCAGACCTGGGCTCAGCACAAATCCAGCACCATGGCCTTGCCTTTGAACCTTGCCAACCCTGGGAAAAGGTTCTGAAAGCCTTCCGTCCCCTCCTAGGGTCCAGGATATGAGAGTTGTGGAGTTACAAACCCAGGCCTTCTGCTTGTGCCCAGGGCACTCTGACCAACAGATTTCCAGCCCCATGGAGGTCTGGGAGAAGGGACCTTCTCCCTGCTGGAGCTGTGCAGGTAGGAAGGAAGTATAAAATTGAATTGATGCAGTAGAAGAGGGGAAAAGAGCACTATAATGGGGAGATGCCTTTGTCACCTAGTTATGACAATTTACTGATGAGGATGAATTATGGATTGCTGATCTGGCTCCCAGGATTGCTCCTAAATTTTACCTTGGGATTTCAAGAAACGTCCCTGTAACATTCTAAGAGCAGACTCCAGGAGCAGGATTTTTCCTTTCTGCATCCCTCAGGTCCAATTAATTTTGCATTATTCTGTGTGTAGCAAAACAGCTTTTACAGAAAAGCCCCCCCTCACTCCAAACCCAAAGCACCTGGCAAATTGTTGGGGGCATCTGTAGGAGATGAGAAATGAACACTCCAAGGCACAAGAGAGGAGCTGCTGAATTTTAGGAACTCTCTAAACATGGACAAAGAGCTATGGTTAGAAAGGAGACATTGTTTATTCTGCAAGGTGGAAGTTTTTCCACAAATCAAGCACATTGTTCTTTTCCTAGTGTAGGGAATTGAGCAGTCAAGTCTGACTCTTGGTGGGGAAGAGGATCTCCTTCTCACTCCTACATTACCTCCTCCCCTTCCAGCTCTCATAGCCATCAACCAAACTTGTTCATCGTCCCTTTTCTGATCTCTTTTCCCCATCTCTTTTATTTTTTCTCTTCACCTCTTCCTTCTCATTACACTTCGTATTCTTTTCTCTAGAAGCATCAGCATCCTCTGTCAGAGTTAACAGGCCCAGTCTTCCCTGTCCCAGGGGATGTGCTACCAGAAACTCAATGTTCCTGTCCCACCCTGCAGCTTCCACAGAATCCCAGGATATGCTGGGTAGGGAGGGACCCGCAAGGATCCGGGAGCCCAACTCCTGCAAGTACTGAGCTTTGCCACTGACCGGGACAAAAGTTCCTCCTTCCAGGGAGCAGACTGGGTGCCTGCTGTGGGAAACACCACCCAAAGTGAAGTGCCAGGAACACGAGCCTGAAGGGCCAGTGCTGGCCTGGAGCCTCTCCCAGGGCTGTCCTCAGCCTGACCTGCTGGGGACACTGGGTCCAGCCCCAAAGCACAGGTGCCACATCCCCAGGCTCCGTCCGTGGGCCAGGAGATGCTGCAGAGCCGTGGCAGGGGTGGGAGCAGAGGTTTGTGTCTCTTCCTGCCTTGTTTGCAGCTCTTTGACGTAATGTGAAGCTCTTTGCCAGTTGCGGTTTTGTGAGAACAGATTGGTAAACTCTGACTTGTTGCATCAGCCTGACAGCTGACTTCCCACACAGCTCCGTGCGTGCAGCTCCGCTGGGGCCGCAGCCGAGCCGTGATTCATCCGCCCCGGCAGGTCCAGCACACCAACGGCCCAGGAGCATGGCTGGGAGCTCCTCTAACGCCCTTTGGACTCACTGTAAAATAGCTCTTTGTCCTCTCTGTTGCTGGGAAGGCAAAAGAATATGCTTTGTTTGAGATTTTCCAGGGGAAAAAAAAATAAATAAGGTTTCAGAATTCCAAAGCTTCAAATAGGAGCTGATGGCTCCAGTCTGGACACACACAATTGAGTTTGAGGCAATTTATAGCAAGCCTATCCTTAATGTGTCCCAGGAATGACTTGATTTGCTTCTTCTATTCCCTTGCAGAAGAAACTGTGGGGATACAAATTTAATACAGTCTAGGAGCTTGTGTTACAGTTTACTGTGTCCTTGGACAGCTGTAAATCCTCCTCTGATGTATTTGCTTAATATTTAGGCTTAACATGTTTTAACCACAAATCAGGCTACAATAATGAACTTGGAACCCGTCCAAGCCTTATCCCAGAGTCCCCACAAACAGCTCCAGTCCCAGAGGTGAAATGATGGTGATCTACCTGTGAATATCCCCAATCCCCCCTCACTTTGTTACATGTGCTGAGAATAACAAGGCCCACTAAATCAGGAGCCTGATCCTGGGCTAAAACAGGAATTTACATTCTCCTGTGCTGATTTACGCCAGTGAAGGAGCCGATTCCACCATGAACAAATATAGTGTTTTAATCTACCCATCGATCCACAGCTCAGCTAATGAAACTTTGCAGCCCTTAAAATGTCCTGGCTCCAACTTGAATGTCTCCTGCATCTGGATTTTCTCTCATCAGCACTTCAGGGCTGGTACTGCATTAAAAACTGCACACACAACTACAGTTAAGCTTTTCAATAATGAAGTCACTTTATTTATTGAGAAATGTCATCACAGGATACATGATTCTTGGCAGGGCAGCTCCTGAGCAGGAAGCCTGCAGTTCCAAAGGTATGCAGGAACGTGGAGAAGGGCATATTGTTTGCCTTCTTTTTATGACAGGAAGGATATGGTTTGGTTGTGTTTTTGATGAGTTTTATTTCATTGTACACAGAGTTTTTCCTAGACTCTAAGTTAAAACTTGACAAATAGTTGTACCCCTCCTGTTACGTGGGCGTGGGGAGTGACTCTCTGTGTTTTGCACTGATGCTTTGCAGACCCTACACAAAGGCTTTCATCCCTTGGGCTTCTTAGGCAGCAGAGTTTGCATGGGCATGGAGACTTCAAATAATTCCTGGGGTTAACAGACCCTGCTCTAAGATGTGTATGAGAAGCATTCTGGAGAATTATCATTCCTTTTTAAATTTTAGTCTGTAATCCTAGGGTTTTATTTGGAAAAAAAACAAACAAGTTGCAAATAAATCCACGGACAAAATGAACTAGCTGAAGACATTGATGATTTCTGCTTCCTATGGCTATTTGATTGCCTAATTACAGTAATTTTGAATTGATTGCATGCTCTTTTAATTTATTTCCCAGCATCTGGCTGTAAGGAAAGACCTAATGCAGGGTGTGTTTTACAGAGGAGAGTAAGTCCTCCTGAACACAAATGTTCACTCCTTTCTAATTGAGGAACTCTTGCTTAGAAGACAGGAATGAACTTAGAGCTGAAGCCTGGTTTATCTGTCAGGTAGGAAATGGGAGGTTTTGAATAAAAGCAAGTTTGGGAGGCTCTGTGGCTGGGCTGAGCCCTGGCTGGGCAGCTCGAGCTCTGTTATCTCTGGCTGCCTCCCAGGCCCCTGGCTTAGGAGCTGCCATGGGATCTCGCTCTGGAGAGCACCAGCCTGGCATGCCAGCTCTCTGCTTCTGCTCCAGCCTGTGGGCAAGTCCAGAAATACAGATATGGGATAAAAAAGAAGAAAGCTGCCTGGTTTTGAACCTGCAGATACATTTCTTCCAGCTCAAGGTTGAGCTGGGGCTCAGGGCAGCTCCTCCCTCATTCTGGTGCAGCTGTTTCTCTGGGGCGCTGTTAGAGGAGACTCCTCCTCCCCAAGCACATCTGACTTCCTCTGTGCCCTTCTTAATTGCTTTCTACTGAATCATCTTCATTAATCCACAGTTACATGATGCAAAAATGGGATCCAAATGTTTGCCATCAGTTTTCTTTTAGGACCTAAAGTTTCTGACACTTTCATCATTGACTTTAGATCTTTGAGGCAAAACACTTGTTCCGTACCAAAGAACCACAACTGTTCTCAGAAGCATTGTGTATTCTGAGAAAAATGCAGTTATCAATCCAAAATACAATTAGAATTACTTTACCAGGTTATGTCAGGTTGTGAAAACAGTATCAGGAGAGGAGAAGGAAAATAAATAAGTCCTCTGTGTTTTGTTAACTCTGTGGTGCTGGGTGTTTATTCCTGCTGGATGGATGGGGGAGGCAGGGCTTTGTTATCAGCGGGTTCAGTGCTGCCTTTGAGTGGGGCCTGTAATTGCTGGACAAGAATTTAGGGTGATCTCAGAGGGAGTCAAATGTGCAAAATAACTGCTACAAACAATCAGCCAGTACCAAGAGTTTCATTCAGAAAGTTGACCACAACTTTCAAGGTGTTTAAATGTTTATTTTTGCTGCATGGTTGCCATGAACTTTTCAGACAAATCCTTTTCAGACAAAGTCTCAGGTGCACAGGGAGACCTGGGGTTAGATAAGGAGTCATTATTGCAGAATTTGTGGCCAACGTCCATAATCTTGTTTGTAAGATCCACTGGGACTCCTGGGCTCCAGTTCTGGTGAGGGATGTGCTGGGCTGTTGCATAAGCACCAACAAAAACAGTGCCTGTGACCCCTCAACTTTACAACCAAATAGGCAGCAATTACTGAACTCTGGGAATTCCAGTGCAGCTTTAATTTCACTTACAGATGGTCTAGCTGGTGATGTCACACAAATGCTTGCTCAGGCCTTTCTTTTAGGGAGTTTTACCTGAAATGATTTTGCTAAAAAGAGCACAAAAGTCTTTTAGCTCTGATATATTTGCTGTAATGGGGGCTGATTCTGAAGAGCCTTGGCTTTGCTGGAGGAAGAGCTTCATTAAGGAACTACTTTTCCTCCAAGAAATCTCTGCAGAGTTGGGTCTGATGATAGCAATAAAAATTGTTTCTGCAAAATGGTTTTGAGAGCATTTCTATTGTTTACTCTAACAAAGAGCCTCTGGAGACAGTGACCTTTGATTTCAGAAGTTTTGTGACTAATCCCTTTTCACAGACAACTTTTTTTCATCACAAACTTCAAGGAAATGTTTGACTGAGATAGGATTTGAGCCTAAACTTCCCAAAGTTTCAGTTTTGGCCTTGTACCAGTAATTGCAGCGCTGTAAATTGGTTTCATAAGCTTAGGGTGTTGTATTGGTACAAACTTAGGGCAAAGAACTTCCATTTGCTTGGGTCTCCCCAGCAGCAACACAGCTCATCTTGCTCAGAGAATGAAATGCTGAAAGTTAATTTAAAGAAACCCAAAAATCAACAACAGCAAAAAAATCCTGAAACTTTCTTTTCCTGGCAGGGACATTCTGAAGTGCAAAAGACCAAATTCTGCTTTGGAGCCCATTTGGATTCCTCTGTAGTGCTGCATTTACCAGCCTAAAGCATGTGTTGTTAATTCAGGGTGTCTTAAGTCCCAGCCTCACATCTATTAAGTTTAAGGTCAGCAGGAAAACATAAAAAAGCACTCTCATATTAATCAGCAGTGCCAGAAATAAACCTGGATATCAGGAATTTAAACCTCACACTGCTCAGATGAATGCTGCAGCATACAACATACAGCAGGACTGTGTATTTCTGCCCTGTGAAGGATGGATGTCAGAAAAAGGGAAAATACTAAAGAAATGCATTTACTTAAGACACTTATCCTTGTAAGAGCACTCCATAAAATGTACATAAAAAGCTATTTTTCTCCCACAATTTAGGCAAACAGAATTTTTAGTTAGATATTATCACCTGGAGAGAGCCCAATAATAAGTAATTTAGTCTGGAGAGGGGTTTTGTACATTTCTGATTAATATTTACAAAAGGCTTTGTGTATTTTTGCTCGAGCGCTAATGAGGCAGCAGCTCAAGTTTAACAAAAAGGACACTGTAGATTGAAATATGGTATTGTGCCCATCAAAGTCTGCCTCCTCTCTGCTTGGCTTATGATGAATGCTGTTCTTTAATAGCGGGCTGGGGTTCCTGAAAAACTTATTACAGAGACTAAGAGAGAAGCCAAGAATGAAGGAATGCCTGACTGGCAGCAATCAATCACTCCCTTTTAAAGATGAACTGATCCTTCTTTTTTTAAAGTAACACTTCATAAAAAGGACTCAAACATAAATATGCAAAGCATTAGAGCAATTACATCCTGCATGATCCCTGCAGTATTTCTGGTGCATGGCTTCACTTTGCTCTGGTGAGATAATGAATGCAGGAAAATGGCAAATCTCTCTAAAAGAAGACTGATATTTAGAGAAAAGTTCTTGCTGAAGAGTGTTAATTATCTGAAGCAGGGAAGTGAGATTATTTAGATTGCTTTTAACAACATGTCTCTACATAGGCTCTATTTTAATGAAGTCTTCTTTTCTTCTTTTCTAATAAATATTTTGATAAATATTTTTATATATTTTAAGAAAAGGCAAATACACATAACCTATATACAGAAGCGGACAAGGGACTGATCTGTATGGTGGCCATCATATGTAAATATGTTCATTTTTAAGTGCCTAATTTGCATATGCACTTTCTGCAACTGTCTGCAATCCCAGCGTTTGACATGCAAATTCAGCATGCAAACGTACACAGCTTTAGAGAAGTTGAGTTCCCTGTATGTGGTGCAGAAATTTTGCTCTTCCTTTAACACATAATCCTCAACCAGCAAGTTCCAGACCTTTATTCAGTGTTTAACAGCCCAATCCCCAGAACACAAAGTACTTTTAATGCAACATGGGAGGGTTGGAAACACAAACTGATGGAGAAGAAAATATTTTTTTTTCCAATCACCACAAAAACTTTGCTCTGCACAGCAAAAGCACTGAGTTAATTTAAGAGGTGCAGCCCAGATATTGCATCCAGGTACCAGGAATTTTTAATGACTTGTTATTTTTACCTTCTTCAGAGAATAAACTTTCTGTTCCTAAGGGTCTTTTTAAAACTGCTTTTTAAAAGAGTGCTAAGAATGGCTGGACAGTTGCTGTCAGGTGTAATGGATAGTAAATTATAAAATGTTAATGAACTAGTAACTATAAAATCTAATATTAGCTGAAAACAGGATTGTTTAACATGGCGCAGTTGAAAAACACGAGCATGGAAACAGCAAAATGTCAGTAGTGAAATACCTGGTGGGTATTTGAGACCTCCAGTGGGCTCAGGCTCTGTGTAAACACTGTCAGGAGAGGAGAATCAGCTCAGGTTTGTGGAGTTCAGTGAAAGTCAGAAATATTTTCTTCCTTTCAGAATAGGAAAATGACATTTGGTGCAAACGGAGGTTCTTTCCCCGAGCAGAGACAGTGTGGGTTACTCATAAAAGCATAATGGCTTTCATTCAGAGGTGCCATATGGCTGCTTATAAGATTTCTGCACAGCACTTGCTGTAGCAGTAACTAAACAAATGGCACTATAGTACAATATAATACCTGTCAAGAGCAGTGATAAAGAATGTTTTATTTCTCTGCTCTCTGTCCTCTTTTCTCCCTTCCTCCTTGGGAGCAGCTGCCTGTGTGAGGCAGCACCCACTAGATGGTACTGCCAGGCTTCTCTGGGCTGTCACTTCTGCTCAGCCTCCCTGGCCTGTGCCTGGGGCTGCCATTCCTCCAGCCATCCATCCCTTCATCCACCCCTTCATCCATCCCTTCATTCATCCCAACATCCATCCCAATATCCATCACTTCAGCCATCCCCATCACCTTCCCAAAGGAGGGGCTGCAAGGGGCACAGCTGGGCAGGTGTGGCATGAATGTCTGGGAGTCTGGGGAGTCTGGGGGACAAAGTGTTCGACATTTCCTCTCTCTTTAACTTTAAAATAAGGTTCCAGATCTTCACCCAGGGCTCAACACCGTGGTGACATTTATGGAGAGACACCAACAACGGCCCCGAGCCTGAACTGTGGGACAAGGGCCTTTAGCCCACCCCAGCTGAGCTGCTGGGAGCCCAGTGTCCATGTGTCCCTGTCCCTGGGAGCCCAGTGTCCGTGTGTCCCTATCCCTGGGAGCTCAATCTCTTTGTGCCTGTCACTGGGAGCCCAGTGTCCGTGTGTCCCTGGGAGCAGAGGGAATTCAGTACCTCTGAAGAGCAGTCACACACATCTCAGTGCTTCTCCTCCCTGGAAAATGCCCATCGTGTTTGCTGTTAAATGAACAGATGTGTGTGAGATGCTGAGCTCCTCACTCAGATGCAGCTGGAAAGTCCCAGTACCAACCCAGAATTTTTAACTTGCATCAAGTGCTGCCTTCTCTAGCTCTCTGGGCTGGTTAACAATGAGCCTTGTTTGAATGCCTTTTAATTTTGGTAAAAGATGGCTCCACCTGCTCCACACGAGCAGAGGGATGGAAAATGCTGCAATCTCTGATCACCAGATAGCCTTCATATGTTGTTTACAAAATAACACATCTTCTCTCTGCCTGTGTTTTTCCCTGTAGGATAAATGCAGGCTTATACCAGCTCTGAAATATATTGGCTCCCTGATCAGCACCCTAACACATCCGCTCTATCATCTTCTCCTTTGGAATCACACTCCAGGGAAATTTGGCTTAAACCTTTCCTGATTAAAAGCCAGCGATGACCACATATGTAGTAAATGTGGGCTTTTTTTGTATGTGCTTGTCTCATTTCTGAAAGCACTTCCTTCATGCAGCCTAAATTCGAGATTTTGCATGATGTATTCCTCAGTCCTTCCGTCCATCTGTCCAGACAGGCAGCTTGTTTGATGAGTTAACCATTCTGAACACTTTAATATTTATGTGACTCTTGTGCAGCTCAGCAGTTGCTTTATGTGGGATTGCATATTTGATAAGATCACAGATTCACTCTGTGCCAAAGCTGAAGTCCTACCGAGGTCTGACTGTACTTCAAATGTCAAAAAAATATGAATAGGTGGTCTTAATGTTCTCCTCTGGTGTTATATCTGTCTATAGAGAATATAGCTTACAACAGATTAGAAGCAATAGAGGACTTGACATATAGTGAGAGAGCAGTAAGAATGATGCTTGTTGACATTATCGGCTAAACCTGTAGGGGAATTTTCTTTTTTTCCTTTATTCTTTCTTCCCCTCTTGCTTTTCTTCTGTGGAATTTGCTTATTTGTTCCTGTGAGCCTTGCTCTTTCTACATCGAGTTCCAGTTTCTCTATCTAAAATAGTGTTGTCAATCCAGGTGTTTTCAACACCTTCCCCATCCTTGCTTGGCTCTCCTGGCTGTTCTCCCCCTGTGCCTCACAGGGCTGCCTCTGCCTGGTGTTTAAAGAATATTTATTTGCAGAAAGCCTCTGTAACTCCAATTCATGTGCATATTTCTGTGGTCCCTCTGCACTTCAGGTTTTGTGTGCACAAAGGTTTGCAGCAAATGCAATCCTGGGCTGAAGGGCTGATGCCGATGTGCTCTGCCCCTGCACTGGGGATGCACCCAGTGTCTAAAGGGATGCTACACAAATGCATTTGGCTCTAAATGAGGAATTCACCTCTTAAGCAAAAGGAAAAAAGAATCCTGATTTTCAGTCTTTTGTAGCAGTGTCACAAATAAAGCAATGAAAGATGGATTACTGGGGAATGAGTCATGGAAATTCCTACCCAAGTTTTGTGAAATCTGAATATGCTGAGGACCAGGGGAGGAGAGGATATTTCTGCTGACATTTAATGTCTTGATCCTCGCTCATTCCTGTTGTTAGGAACAATGTCTGTGGTTAGATTCCCAAAACAATGCTTGCAGGTGTGGATTTTGTGACTTTCTTTGGGAAATTGCATCCTGACACCAGGATACGGCTCTGCACAGCACACACTGACCTGAGCACTGAGCACATCACCTGGGCCCTGTTAACACCAGTTCATAAATGCTGCTTTCAGAGCCTGGCTCCAGAGATGGCACTCTGTGCAGCAGAAGGAATATTGCTTCTTGTCAGCTTTAGATTTAAAAACTACAGCTCGAGACACTGCAAGCCCTGGGTGAAGCCAGTGCAGTGTCCACCTGCAGGGTCAGCAACCTGTGCCAGGCACTGCTTCCATCCTGTCCCTAATTCAGGCACGTTAAATGCAAAATAAATTCATTATTTGGCCTGCAGGCACAGACAAGCCCTGGGGTTCCCTCTCTGCCTGTGGTTCTGTGTCTGCTGCTCACCTGGGGCTCCGTGTCCTGCCTGAACCTCAGCACTGGGGGTTGTTGGAATTCATGGGCAGCACAGCAGGAGAGCCAGGAGGTGAATTTGCTCTCACAGGATGCACACACAGCTTTGTGTTAGGACAGGATGCATCACTCCCAGAGCTGTTAGCACACAGCTGCTACCAAAAAGCTGATTTTCCAGCTTTAACTAGATTTGAAAAGGAACAACTATAATACAGGATATGATCCACAGATCAGTGGAGAAGAAAATTTGGGCCAGATTCAAAGGTGGCCCTGTGAATGGCAGATGTGGTGTATTGTGCTGCTTCAGCTTGTGCACAATATGGCACAGGCTGGGAAACAGGAGACAGAAATCTGAAGGCATATTTGATGTGCCATCATCTCAAAGGATTGTTCCTTTATCTGAGGAGAGAACTGCAATCCCGGGGAATTGTGAAGAGTTATTGGCATTCTGTAAAGTAGGAGTATGCCTAACATGCCATAACAAAAAAGGTAATGCAGAACTGTAATTAACATGATGTTATTTTTAATTCACAAAAATACTGTTTATGGAGCTGCACTGAAAGAATCTGACTCTTAATGAAGATTGATTGCAAGTCAGACTTTGCCTTTCGTTCTGCTGATTTTTGTTCACTGCAAGAAGAAAGTGAGCTGGGAGTGAGATCATTTGTTTGTGGCACAGAGTCCCTTGAGTGTCCTCTCTGTCATCACAGCCAGGGGGCTTGTGCTTCCCCCAGCTCAGGTGGTGCTGCACAAAGGGACTGGGAGACTTTGTCCCTTTCCTCCTGCTCCTCCCAGCACTTTGTGCTCCAGAGCACAGCAGCACAGAGGGAACACCCTTTCCCCCACACTCCTGTCCCCAGTCAGCTGGAGGGAGTCCCAGCTTTGAGGTTCCAGCTGAACCTCAGCAGCTGAGGCTGAACAGAGCACAGGTTTGGCCACAGCACATTTGCAAAGCTCTACACAAATGGAGATGCTCCCAAATTCCTGCCAGGTCACAGCACCCCCAGCAGTGCTCGGGTCTGTCCCAGGCAGCACCACTTTGTGTGATGCACTTCTTGCTCCAGGTTCCACAGAGGAACTTTGGAGAGCTGAGAGCAGGGCAAAGTCAGCCTGAAGAGCATTTTATGACAGCAGACAGCCAGGGCTCCTCAAAGGTCCCCTTTTTCCCTTGCCAGATGGATCTGGGTGGATCTGAGCATCCCTTTCTCACAGCCTTAAATCCTTCCTGCCATGGCCAGCACCTTCAGTGAGCACCACAGTGATACGAGGTGGTCTCATGCAGCCTCTCCCCATTTGCTCCAGGCCCACTTTGCTTCTGCAGCCTGTTTTGGCTACAAGTAAACAATAATATGAAATACAATATGAAATGAAGGGTGTCCTTGCAGGAAAAACTTACAGAAGAAACTCGTTGAAGCAGGAAGTCTTGCTCAGTTAAGCAGTAAGAAAAAAAACACATTTTACCACAAAAGTTAAGTTACCCTTCATGTGACAGACAAAGAAACTGAATCTCTTCCTGTCAATTCTTTGAAGTTTTCCTACAAATTCCCAACACCCTTGTAGTGCCATAAATGAATGTAGAAATCCCATCCATTATATGGAGTACCAGGCAAAGGCTCCTTTCCCATGTTTGTAAAGCCATGTTCTAATCACATGGCAGCAGAGTTTTCATTTCACTTTACTGCTAATTAAAACTGCAATATTGTGGAGCAGTAAATTTTCCTGATGATCAAAACTGTTTGTATGTCTTGTCACATAACCTATGCATTCCCAGCAAACGAGGGAGCTTGATTCTGCCTTCAGACGAGAGGAAATTTGAAGGAAACTTGAATATCAAATGACACGAGTTAAAAAATGTGAGACAAGAGGTTTTCAGATCAGCAGTTGAAAGTGGAGCTGGATGAAACTATTGTATCCAACATTTCTTCAAATCTAGGCAAAGTTGTGACTGAAGCTTGTCCGTACAAAAAGTAAATTGGAGCAGAATTCTGTCTTGGTGTGGAAAGGGGATCTGGGTTGGAGGGGTGCTGAGCAGTTTGTCCTTGCCAGGGCCACCTCGCAGCTCTGACCTGCCCTGAACTCTCGGGTGGTTGAAAAACACCTCAGGGGAAATGCAAGAAGGGCGCAAAACCCAAGAGGATGGAAACAGTCAAACAACAGCATTTATTTATTTTTTTCCCATGAAGCCCCATAAACTGAAACTGCTGAAGTCTGCTGAGAGTCATTAAAATGTTCTATACCGTGTGTTTCACAGCCTGGCTGTACTTTCCACTCTGCTGCTGGTATCTGCTAAAATCAGTCCCTAAATGCTGACTACCGCTCAATTTTGAGGCAGAGAAGCTTCAAATTCACATCCTGATTTGATTTTGGGGCTGCCTGGGGAGTTAGAACTGGGCCATTTTGGGCTGTGAAGGTCTGTTGTCCCTTGTTGGGTTCTCACCGCTCCCCTTCCTCTCTGCAGGGTTTAGGCAGTTTATACATATTTG
Source organism: Fringilla coelebs (assembly GCF_963513975.1). Lineage (NCBI taxonomy): Eukaryota > Metazoa > Chordata > Aves > Passeriformes > Fringillidae > Fringilla > Fringilla coelebs. The sequence continues at coordinate 1,699,677 of NC_140044.1, forward strand.
TACACATCCCACTTTCAGCAGCTCTCTCAGTTTTATCTCCAGAAGTTGTGTGCTCTCATGCTGCATTTTTTTTCACTCTGTATATTTAAGAAAAAAAAAAAAGTGCCATTTTGGCAGGGTTGTAAACTACCCTCTTAAAAGCAAGGAAGAAATGTTGAATTAAGAGGAACTCAGTATGGTGTGACACTGTCCTCAATTCACCCCATTATTCCTGTGTGTTGTGGCACATATGGCATTAGTACAGTGTGTGAGATTCCCTGCAAAGCTAAGGAGAGGTAGGTTGATTTAAGGACATGGTTTCCAGCCAGATTTTCAGCTTTAAGTTTAAATTTCCTTTGTGTTTGGGGAGAAGAATTTTCAAGTGCATCTTAAATGTTATTTCAAAGAGGTGGGTTTGGTTTTGGTGGTTTTTTCTTTTTTTTCCCAAAATGTTCCTAAAAGCCACAGTTCTACTGGACTTTTTAGCTGCAATAATTTTAGAAAAGAGGCATCTAATAGAAGTGAAAGTGTGAGATATCTTTTTAGGAAACTCAAGATATTTATGTGTCTTGGTGACAGTGGCAGGCTTCTAAGTGCTCTCCTTTCCTGACAGGAGCAGAATTCCTGTGAACAGAACTATTAGCAGGCCATAAGATCTGTTTAGAATCCCCCGCTAATATTCATGCTGAAGATGGTTTTGACCAAAAAACCCATCAGTTATTTTCATCTTCAGGAGCTTTCTGTTGGATTGTCAATAATGTCCTTCTTATAATTAATATTTTAGCATTTTGCTCAAAAAGAAAATGTAAATGCAGAATCAGAGGTCTCGACACTTGGAATGAAGTTGAAAGTTTGCCCTGGTCTGAGAGACAAAAAAAGTCCAAATATAAAGATCTGCATTTGAAGTATTTAAGATATGCAACAAACTGCTCAAAAGTAAAGTATCCATAGTAATAATGTAGTGAATAAGTTCAACACATTATTTATTTATAAATATGAGGATTTTAAAGAAAATGAAGCATTTTCAGAGTGAATAAACAGGACCCTTTTCAAGCAATAAATTGATTCCGACTGCTCCTCCCAGCTGGAACCCAAAGGGACTGTATATTCTTGTAAGAGTCTTCCATTTCAAATCAATCTTGAGGCAGGTAAGAGTTTTATGCCATGAAATACCACCTAATGATGTGTTTAGGATACAAAAGCTAATGGAAGAGTAGCAATAGCAGCTTTAATTTGTCAACAGCTTCCCCAGGAGAATTCCATAGGGCTTGCAGATCCCCGAGTCATTTAAATGCCTTATTTACAACTGCATTAGGCATTTGTGCACACATTCCCATCAAAATGCTGCTGGTTTCATTCACAACTATTCATCAGGACTGCAGTTTTTTAGGAATTTTGATCCCTGGTTCCATGGAGCTTTTGTTCATCCCAATAATTACCCATCAGCTTTTTAGGCTTCTTAAGTGCTGCTCGGTTTTCTGGTATCTTTTGGTCCCAGTTTACAGTTACACCACAAGGAAATGGGATATGAAAAGAGAATTCATATCTTTCTGCCTTATGTGGCACGGTGCCAGCCCCACAAAGCTCCCAGGAAGCTGCCATTTGATCCCAGTGAGATAAGAATAACAGATATGGAAAACTGAAAGCTCCCCTGGACTCCAGACAAAAGTTATGCAAAGCAATAAAAGAGGCAGGTGATGGTTTTTAGGAGCTGACAATAACATTGTCCATTATTGCTGAAAAACCCTGGACAGGGTGAAAAAGGCAAGTGCTCAGAAGAGCAACCTTACATGAAAGGCAATGCCAAAAGGGATAAAATGTATGTCAGATTGGATTTTTTAGGGGAATGTGGGGAATTAGTCCCATTAAGAGTGGGCTGTGAGCTCTGAGGGTGACACCTCTCCTCATGTGCAATATGAATCGAGCCTTTTTACAGCTGCACATGGCCAGAGCCTGCATTTCACTCCTCTGAGCCTGTCTTTTCTCTATTTATTGCAATTAAAATTTTTTGTCCTTTTTTTTCCTCAAAAGAGGTACCTAGAGTCCCCCTCCAATAGTTATGTCCCAAAGTACTGCATCCCCTCCATCCCAGCTGCAGGATCTGCGCTGGCCCCTTGTTCTCCTCCAGTGCAGCAGCACCCAGGGCCACTGGGAGGGGCTTGGACAGCCCAGCTCCCCCAAATTCTGCCCATTCTCTTGGGATTTGGGGTGCTGGGAGGGGAGTGAATGCAGGCTGGGGTGAAGGAAGAGTTTCTTGCTCATTTAGGAGGAGGAGGGAGGAGGACACAGGAATTTGCCAAGGATCATCTCAGTTTGAGGGGTGCCCATCCCTCCAGCAAGAGCAGAAGCCCTGGAGAGAAGGGGATGGAGGGCACTGAGTGGGAGAAGCCCTCACCCCCTCTCAGAATTCCCAAAAAAATGCCTTTGTCCAAAAGACATCCAAGTGAGGAGCCAGCATTTGGGCAATCCCTGCTGTGTTTTGGTGTCGGGGTCATGAAGGACTCCAACAGTGTTGGACATGCTCAGGAGAGGCACAGTAAACACAATCTTGATTTTGTGGATTAAACTTTCATGGGGTGGTGTGTTGAAACATCATTTATTTGAGTGAAAAGGGTTGGTTAGAGAAATATAATTTTGTGAGTTTAAAGAGGCATCTTGTCAAAATAGTCTGTTTTCACATTGCTTAAGTAGAAACAGCTCTTGGTTTCAAAATCCCACCTAATTGGAAGAAAAACTCCTATAAAACAAATAAATGAACATGTAAAAATATCAGCACTGGGAAAAAGTGATTTGAAATGATCAAAACGAAACACTTCATTTTAAATGATCTTTTTTTAATTAGCCAATGGCATAAACTTTTCTTCATGATTTGAGAGAAGGCAAATTTTGAAATCTTGAAAGTTCTCACAGTTTCATTTGCCATCCTGAGCTAAGGCATAGAGCACATTCCTATATTTATCTCCCTATCCTTCCATGCAGGAGAAGAAAGAATATAAATCTATAAGTGAAGAGACAGGTTAATATAAATGGTTTGAGTGAATCTCTTCTCTGATCATTTTTCCCTTCCCTTGCTTGATGTCACTTCATGAAAAATCTCACTCCACCACCAAAATGTATGGTAATAGTTCAAAACAAAATTGAAAAATTTCTGAAAGTTGAACTGAAAGCATTTTTGTCAGAGTTTATTGGGAGTATTTCGTATTTTTGAAAGTCTAGAAAACTTTTATGACAAGTAGATAAATTATAAAACTCTACGAACATGGAATTAAATGGAATCTGAGAAGTGACAAACAGGGAAAAGAGAGAGCACATAATTTTAGAACACAAAAAGGTAACTAAATTTGAAAAATTGCATTAGTATATCATTTTCAGTCTGTAAGCCATTAGAGAAAAAGTGTAAATTACACCCTGTAACAAAGTAAAAATGTTTTCAATGTTTAAAGGTAATTTTGTATTACTGCTACTATTACTTAAACTCTTAGCTCTTATAAATATCTGAAGACAGGACCCCTGGTGATATTACCTGTGTCTTAGGCAGAGAGCAACAATTTCAATTCCATTCAACTACATTTGTATTTTGCCAAGTGCTATCAAGCACTGAGTTGCATAATTTGCTATCTAAGTGAAATAGATATTTTTCGTGCCTCACATTTATCACTCTCCTGTGGGCCTCGTTACTGACAATCAAATCATAAAAGATGTTCAGAATTGTCATGATGCACTTATTTTCTCATATTTGATACAAATAGTTTCTTCTACAAAAATGGCCTTTTTTAACCGTCGGATTTGAGAGTAGTTTTTAAAGGAACAGGATAAAGTTGGGGTTTAGCAGATTCTACACAGGCATTTAAAAAAAAAAGCTTTTGAGAGCTGATTCTATTTCTAAATATATCATTGGAGTCTCATTTCTAGGAAAGGAGGAATTTATATGGTGCGTAAGCTGATAACATAGCAAAATAAAAATATAGAGGAAATTCTATTTGTAGCTGGAAGACATGCATTTTTTCCCCTTTTCTGTCTTTTAACATGAACTTAGATATTGTAAAAGACGATTTTCAATTTATACAACACTAGCAGTGCAGTAGGATGTAACATCCTTATCAGCCACAGTACCCCAAAATATCCTGCAGGATTTTGGGGACAATCCTTGCAAGGTTGATGATTGCCAATGCTGCAGGCCCAGGGAACCCAGCCCAGAGAATTTCTCCTCACCTGGAGGAGGAGGAGGTGGGTTGAGAACATTAAACCCATTCCACAGGGAGCCACCACGCCAGGAATGATGGCTGTGTCCATCAGGGAGGGGATACTGGAGATCTTGTCACCAGAGCACCTTAAATTGGCCCCCCAGAATTCAGAAGCAGCGGGGGTTTTCCAGGAGCACCCCCAGATCCAGGTAAGCATTCCCCAAGTGACTCGAGGAGCAGCATTTCCTCATACTGAGCAGCAGACCCAACAGATCTCTCCCTGAGCAGGCAGCTCCTGAAAAAAGCAGCGAGGGAAGCAGGATGGCAGGAGGCTGCTGCCTCTCGGGGAGTTTGCGCTGCATTTTAAGCAAGAGACATCTTGAGGGTTGTGCTTACCCAAACCCTTCTGCTTGCAAAAGCAAAGCCCATAAACATTTGTTTAAGGCTACCCTGACATACAGAGTATTTAAACTTTTCACTGCTGCTGCTTGTGAGACACAGCAAAATGTACAGAGTTTTTTTCCAAGATTTTATTCCCTCCACCCTTGCCTGGGATTTGATGTGCCAGTTAAAAGCTGAGAGTGTCTCTGGCTGTGATGGAGAAAGGTGATTTGGGGTAGAAATATGGCCCTGCTGACCTCATGCAAGGCAACAGCTGATATTACAGGGAGAAGATGCTGGATATTTATTTGGAGGGGTAGGGGAGAAATATATTTGTTAGTGAAATGGAGCTTGCTGCAGAGTGCATAAAGGTGAATTATTTGGCAGAAGACTGAAGAAGGTTTATGCAATATGGTATTATTGAGCCGGGCTATTAGCAGAGTGAATTGCTATTGTGACATGCCATTAAATTGTTTTTAGTGTCCACAAAGGTATCATTCTGGAGCAGGCTTGGTTCCTAACAAAGTTATATATTTACTGGACAGCAGCAGATCTCAGAATAAAAATAGTCTGTCTGACCATAAAGTGAAATAAGAGAGAGGAAGGTCCTGTGCTGAAAATTTTGACCTCTCAGTCTGCTCCCAAGTACCCTTGACCACGAGCAGATGAAACCACAGGTAGGAAATAAGGTTTGAAAAACCATAGGCACAAAAAACCCCATTAGGACTGATCAAAATATTCCATCTTCAACTCTGGAATACCTATAAAACATATAAACTGCAGCATTCAGTCAAATGTCTTTAATTTAATCCTATTTAGGTTCTGATTGAAAAAAAAAAAAACCAAAATAAGAAAAATTTGCACAGGATTAACATGTTAATTTAATAGTGCAAAAAACAAAGAAGGAACTCTTAACTTGAGATTTCCTTGGGAAAAAAAAAGATAATTAAATATATGTATATATATATATAGTTATGCATATTAGATTAAATGTTTTAGAACATCAATCAGTGAAAGAAAAGTAATAAATAATGCATGGTGAAAATGTGATAATGTTTATTAAGAAGCAACAGCCTTGTCATCTTCATTTTCTTCTTCAGTGATTCTCCCCTCAAAGGGTTCACTCATTTGGGACTCCCTGCAATTTAGCCTGAGGCCACTCTCTCTAATTCTTGGATGGAAATATACCTGCTTTGCAAAAATAAGTTAAAAGCAGAACAACTGTGCACACTGAAGGTCTCCCCATTAAGCTCCTAAAGGCCAGAGAGTGAATTTTATGCCCTTGTTGCTGTGGAAATCTGGAGACAGACAATAGAAATCCAGAGAGAGGGAAGGAGAAGGGCAGGAAAATGAGGGAGAGAGGAGACACGAGCAGAGGCTGCTGGAAGCCTCCTCCTTCCCTCAGTGTCCTCCTGACGTGGGACACCAGATGTTCCTCACTGCACCTTCCTCTCCTGAGCAGCAGGCAAAGCTGGCCCTGAGCTCAGCCCCTGCGTCCTCCCCAGCTCCAGGGGGCCAGACCCCTCCTGCAGGAGGAGCAGGAGCTCAGCTCATCCCTGCTCCTCACACAGGAATGGCACCCAGGGAGGCTGAGGCTTCCCTGCCGGGGCAGGCTGACAAACAGCACAGAGTGCTGAGTATTATCATCCATTAAAGCATCGTTTGGAATCAGGCACCTTTGCCCTTCTGCTTTCTTTGTCTACTCTTTGGTCTCTGGGTGGAATGATGAGGAAATTCAAACTACCAGTTAAAGAAGTTTAGTACTGATAATTTGCAGTACCTAAACCAAGATGTTGGTGTTAGTGTGCTGTGACATATAAGCTGCTTAATTAGAGTTGCCGTTTAATCTGTTTCTGTTCATTTATTTACACTTGACTAAAAGAGCAGAGAAGTTTTACCCACTGAGCTTTACCAAACAGAGTGAGCCCTTGTGGTGTGGCAGCTGGAGAGGACAAAGGTGTGTGCAGAGAGCAGGATGTGTGCCTTCCCTCACATGTGAATGCAGAGAAAGATGCATTCCTGACTCTGTGTTATTGTGCACAGATGCAGCTTCTCATTTCCAAATGTCTCCCGCAGTGGATAACAGTAGCTTGCTGGTATATTTATGCTTTTATTATTTACTGAAGCTTTCCATGGGACATAATTCTAAATTATCCTTCTGTGGTTTATTAGAGTCTATGGGATTTTATTCATCAGCCCAGCAAGGCATTAGGAAATATAAAAAATGTTCATTGTGTTTGTTGTGGTGTAAATAGATCAAGTTGGACTTGAGATAGAGAGTAGGTGTGTTCCAGAGGTAAAACACCACCAGGAAAGCCCTTTTTACTTTGGAGCAATGGGAAGAGGCACTGAAAAGGGGAAATTGGTTGCACTCCTCCACTCCCTCCAAGTCCCTTTTATTGCCCAGGCAGAATTCACAACTCTTCTTGCCGTGAATGAGATAACATTCACGGCAAAACTTCCTGTACTTCCTGCTGCAGTTGATGGCTGTGCTAAGGGAAATGCTGAAAGCCCAGAGTCAGGGCAGAGCTGGGTTCGTGCAGACACCTGTGCCCTGCTCCCCTCCCCACAGCAGCAGCAGAAGCAAACCCTGCATCTCTGGGAGTGAAGGCAGAGCCAAAGGGGCCTGGGTTTGATCCAGGACATGTGAAAGCCAGCGGGGAGTTAACCTTGTGCTTACAGAAGGAGCTGGAAGTGCATCAGGAACAGAGAGGTCAGCACGGGAGCAATTTCCAAGATGAAATTCTGCCTGTGGCCTTGGGCCAGTGTAGGGAGGACGTCTCTGCACTGCCTTGGACTCAACTGTGTCCATTCCCAGGGAGACAACCCGGCACTGCCCTGCTGCTGACATCTGACTCAGGAAAGATAACACAGAATTGTTTTCACTTCTGGTGTTCAGCTAATGACAGAAGCAGAAGTGTCTCAAGTGCTACAGAAGATCGTGTTCTCAGCCTAATCAGGAGTGGGAGGGCTTGAAATCCCCAAATTGTAATTTTAGCCTGACTTGCAGGATCAGGGAGATATTTTAGATGAACACATGTGAACTCCAGGCTTAGCATTTTTGAAGTTTCTTCTACCACAAACAACAAAAGGCACCTTAGAAACACAGGGGAAGCAAAAGTGGATGGGCTGATATTCATCACCCCACCACTAAAGCCTTCCAAGGCCAAAAATTGCAGATAGCATAAGAGGAAGATTCAGAGCAAGAAATGCAGGATAAAGAATAGTGCAGCACTCTCCAAATGATGGATTAATTTTTCAGTATAGTTAAAATTGCTATAACCTCAGTTTCATGAGTCAGCAAGTCTGATAACATTAATATATAGTAAAAAAAGGTAAGGCAACACCTGGGGATTTTTATTCAACTCAGCTAAATTTGGATATGAAACCTGCTTTTCATAATTAGAAATTTGGTTCAGTTACCACGAACCAGGTGTGTGTTTAAATAAAAGGAGCTGATCCTTGAAGGGATTAAGGGCACCTTTATCCCACCATAATAGTAGAAGTGAGCTCAAAATGAGAAAACCTAAATTTAAATCCCCTTAATAATAGCAATACAGTACAAAGCATAAATGCAAATCAATAGAAACATCTTTTTCCTTTCTCTACTTGAGATAAAGTTAATATTAAAGCTTACTTTCCTTCCATATTTATGCAAATAACCTTACCTAAAAACAGCATCAATTTTATTTCATTAAAAATGTCAAGGAAAAAAAAAGTTCCTTTTATTTTCCATTCAGGACCCATCGCCTGAGATCTTGATTAACTAAATGAATCTGTTTTGTTAATTATTGATACTGAAATTGTTAAATTGGTATCTATAATAAAGGATTCAGGTCTGCAGTTCACAAAGGAGTCAGTAACAGGAAATTTCTCTCCCATTATGTATATTAGCAGCCACAGCTGGGTCAGCAGATGGATGTGTCCTTGTAGGCGTTTTTCCCCATAAAACATTTGTTGAACAAAAAAAAAAAAAAAAATGTTTGAAGCAGGGTGGACTTTACTGGAACAGATCAAAATAGACGCTTTTCCTTATTGCTTTTTAAAATATGGCTCCACCTGTGTGCCAGCAGTTCACACAGAGAGGGCAGCTCCCCTGCCATTCCTAAGCCTGGGCACATTTTCAGGTGTTCCTGAAATCCTTGTTCACACCACTGACACCAAGGGTTCTCCCCTGCAGTAGGATTTTTTTGCATCAGGTTTTAGGATTGCTGTTTGTAGTGCCAACTTTTCCTTCTGCACAAGGATGGCTGATTACTGGTGTCGATTCTTGCTGACAGGAATCAGCCCATGGGTTCAAACCTCTGTATGTGGGCTGAACTGGGGCACTCACACCTTGTGTGGCACTTGGCCGCCAGAAAGCCAAAGCACAGCTATCCCTGCACACAGTCCTGCTCAGTGGGGCATATGGAATTGTCAAAAAATACGTGGAAATACAAATCCACTGCGTTCTGCCAAAATTCAGAGTCTTCAGACTGACAGAGCAGCATCCATGCCACTGCAGTGCCCTCACTGGTGCTGGCTGAGAGTCCTTCCCACAATATCACACCGAAATTATTGTTTTCACCAGAAACCTTTGTCCCTGATTCGGGAGCTCCCTTCCATCCCCACGCAGGGCAGCAGTTCATGGATTAACCAGGGGATGCTCCTGTGAGGTGCCTGGCTTTGGAGGAGCTGACAGCATAATTAGCAGGGCTGAGCAAACAGGTCTGCCTAATTTTGAACCTGCTCAGATGACCCAATTTTGAAATTTAGCCTGGAATTTGCAACTTGCTGCATTTATGGTGCCTGGGTAATTACAGTGTAATTATACATTTCCACACTTGCCATAACATCACAAGGACTAATTAGATTGGGGAAAATTTTATCCTGACTTGCACTGACTGGTAAAATACTCTTAAATAATTGATCCTATTGGTTAAGTCAGTCTAAAAAGTATTGGAAATTAGCCCTTGTGAATATAACCTGAGTTGCAGAGAACAAGAGATGAAAAAGGGATTCACTGGGTAGAGTTTATTTGCCAATTATTTATTTCCAGTATTTGTTGCTTTAATAGAAGTCTCAGTTCTGAACCCTTTGAACATATTATTTGTTACTGACTTCACTGGATTGCATTAAATTTCCAGTATTGGGAGGAAATTGGTCTGGAGTGTGATGTTCACGCAAATGCTGAATGCACAGAGCTGCATTTGTCTTTACTATCCTTTCCTGGAAAAGTTAGTCTTTTTATGAGTTAATTTTGTTGTAGACAACTGTCTATTAAATACAAGTTATTAACAATTGCTGTTTATGGACAGACTCATTTGGAAAGCTGAATGTTGAGAGGTTTTAAATACAATATTCCTTCAGAATGAGGATTTTAACTGATGAGTGACTTGTTGCTACGTGCTGCTGCTCAGTAATATAATGTCTTTCTCCTAATGTGCACTTTGGTTATGTTCATTTGATTTCTTCTGCAGACAAAAGTCTCAGAAAGAGACATACATTCACAGCATCAATATAGTGTGTTAAACATCTATTACAGAAAAAAATGTAACTACATTATAGTTTAAGTGCCAGTATACTGCAGACCCAAAGAAATAATTTTTATTGGTAGAAATAGGTTTTTTATGTTGCAGTAATCATTTTGGTCCTTATGCTAGGGGACATAAGCAAATGGAAGATTCCTGTCTTGGTAGAAAACAGAATAATCTAAAAAGATATTTTTTCTTCTCCATCAGCAAACAGATTTGTTGACAATAGGGCTCAAAAATGTGTAATTTCTGACCAAGGAACCATTTCTGACCATTTCTGTCCCTCTCCTTGGCAAGGCTGAGAGCTGAGGGGCAGCCCCCAGACCTTGTCATTGCTCAGACAGGCAGAGTCACAGAAATCTTCCAACCTCACTTTTCAATAGTGAACCTCAAAATCACTTGCAAGTTGTTTTCCATCTGAAAATTCCTATTTCATCTCCAGGGCACTGCAGATGTACCTACTTGGTGGTGCCCACAGAGCTCCTGCTGGCCCACAGCAGTGTCTGGGACTTGTCCTGTTCTTTGTCACCCTGAGCTTGGTGTGATCTGTGGGACAGAGCTGTGGCAATGCCATTGCTGGTCCTCCAGAGCACTCAGGGTCCCTTGGGTTTACAGGGACAGAGGTTGGGAGATTCTCTGAAACCCTTCAGTCGTGGCAAACTGAAATTGTATCACAGGCACCACTGAATGAAAGGAGCCTGAGGGATCATTAGTATCCTTCCATCACTTCCTCATTAGTTCTTAGATAGTGTTTTAATGACAGCTTGAGAGGCTCAGCATCCTGCCCTCTTACTATTTATGATCCCCACAGTGCTAATGTGCACTTAATGAGAAATTCTTGTCTTGCTTGTAAATCCTGTAGCCGGCATTCAATTTATTGACAGATGTTTGCTTGGGCCTCTTTAAAATTACTTCATAAATCTTCCAGGATAAAAGGCCTCAAGTTTGGTTATTAAGACAGGCCCTTGTTGACAGTTTCATATTTAACTGTTTGGAACTGGACTGTCAGGGCTGTAATGGAGTGCACGGCGGAGGGTTTGCATTCTTCGGGCTCATTTACCATGTTTTCTGCACCTATCAGGTTTTTTCTTTTTGAAGTGTGTTGACTGTCCCTTATAATCCTTTTAGTTAACTTCCCTGTGACCTCTTTGTGCACCGCACTTACTCATTTAGCATATCAGCGTGTCAGCTGTGATGAAGTGTTTATGCTGATATGAGCTGAGGGCTGAGCAAGCGCTGCATGCCAGAACCTCCTGGCTGTAATGCTGATAGGAACTGAGGGCTGAGCTTGCACTTCATGCTGGAGCCCACTGGACATGTCACAGACAGCCACAAGTTTGCTGCCTCCTTCTCCAACCCTCCTATTTTATTTTCTCCCCTAGATTTGGGGTTGCATCTTGTAAAACCTGAGGGAGGGCTTTTCCCAGCAGGCTGGGATTTGGAAGGAAAACCCTGTAGCCCTTGAAGTGCGTCCTGAGCTGATTCCTTTCTCCCTGTGATCTCCAGTGCTGTGATCACATCTGTAGGAATCAGGATCTTTAATCCCTCAGCCCTGTTTTTCTAAGGGGCTGCTGTTGCATCTGTGTAGCTCTGTTTGCCACACGTTGCTCTGAGGAACAAGAACCAGGCAAGAGTTTTCTGCTTCTCTCAGAGTCTCACAAAGCTTTTCCAAATGCACCTTTGAGTGACATATATTAGAGAGGTCTGGTCCAAATGCTGCATTTAGAGTGTGCAATGACAGCTTTTCAGGCCATTATTTTAGAAGAGACTTTTTTTTTGTCCTCATAGTGAACAGAAAAGATTAAAAATTTAGAGAGCTGCTAGAAGATTGGGATAATTCAAATAGCTATTAAACCCATGACATCAGCCAAATTCACTCCACTTAAGTCCGTCAAAAACCATTCAGATCAGACATTGGACGGTAATGAGCATCTCAGCTAAAAATAAAATGTTTGGGCTTTTTTTTGCTTACTTGGTGGTGCCATGTTATATTACATTGCTTGAGGAGTGTCACATCACATCGTGTGGCTTCTGTGGGATCCTCTGCTGACATGACATAACGCTTTTTATACTTACAAAATATTTTTGATGGGATCCTTGCCATTCAGTTACTTTTGTTTAGTCATTAAGTTTGGTAAAATTCACAAATCCAAGCATTAATTCAGCAGAAAGAGAAATTAGTTATCTGCAAGCAGAGCCAGCTAATTCCCTGTATATTTATGACCCTGAGGAGCCTGGATTTCGGCAGGCTTTAAAGTCTGCTAAGGTCCAGCCAGTGTTCACCTGAGGGACTCATCAAGGCATGAATGATCCTGTTAGATCCGTGTTAGGATGAAGGGAATCCATCTCTGTGCTGCTCCCTGAGCAGGAGCCAGAAAAGCCTCTCCAAGGGAAGTCAGACCCCACTGAGTGTTCTGCATTCTCATCTTGCAGCTCAGAGGAATTCAAAGCCATATTAAGCAGGAAAGGACACCAAAGGCAGGAGGCACTAAGATAAGGCATTAAAGAGAAAGAAAAAGCAGGTAAAGTTATTTTTTAGGAATTTTGCTGGTACATCTGACACCAGTGAATGCTAAAGGCTGGGCAGGCACTGACTAGACTGAATACAGACAGTGTAAGAGGTAGGATGCTGCTTCAAATTTCAAGCAGCACCATTTGTGTGAGCTGCTCTGCCCTCCTGAAAGTTCAAGGAGGATGAAAAATAGAAGGCCCTAATGCCAGCAGTGATGTATGGACATTATGGGTTCTGGAATGGCTGAAAGCAGGATGATGCTGACTGGGAAAATCCCATGCAGCTGCAACCATCCTCTTCAGTCTGATGAAGCTTTGAGTTCTCACCATCATATTCCACAGCAACTGGTAGTGCTGAGATTAAAGGGGGACAAAGAGCAGGGAAGCACAATTACTGGGGATAAGGAGGCCTGGAAACCAGAGAAGGAGCAAGCAGGCCCCCCATGCTCCTGCCATTTGTCATCTATTTTGATGGCTCATGTCAGGGGCTGGCACTGTAGTGGATGACAGCAAACACGTCTCACTAGATGTCTTTGTCCCAACATGCTGCAAGGGACATGTGAAGAAATGACTATTTTGCAAAATTTTGATGTGTGTGAAGTGTCCTTATTAATAGCTTGGTTCTGCTCCCAGCTGGATTCAGTGGTCTCATCCCTGTTGGAGTGGGGAGGAACAGGATTGCACCCTGAAGGATTTGTGCTTAGCTGTTACTTCAAGAACAGATTTGCCAAAGAAATGCTCAGAGGAGAGAACAGAGTGTTCCAGCACACACAGGTAGAAGATGGTATTTCAAACTGAGCACACTGGGCAATCTTTGCTCATGATTCATCAGTCAAAACACGTCAATTTTATCCCAGAACAGCTAAAAAAAATCTGCAACTACTTGACAAGTACATTTTTGGTGCAGGTCCCAGTTCTTTCCCAGTTGGCCCATTGGCTTGTCTGTCAGCATCTCTTGCACATTGTGGAAAATTAACCCTGTGACGTGTTCTGTTTGCTGTTGTCCTGTTTTTCTCGAGTGACTCCAATTCTTGAGATTCTCAAAGGTAAAAAAGAGCAGTCTGGCACCAAATTCTCAGTAAAATGCCATGGCAAGTGGGCATTTAAACTCCCCAAGTGCTTTTAGAAACCTTCCCATCGAAACCAAGTTTGCCTTTTGGGTTTGTTTCACATTCTGTTGTAAGGCTCCAGCATCTTCCCTCTCCCTTGCTTGGTTTGGTAAATTTTATCTGCTGGCTCAGGATCTCTGTTTCATTTTTGGTCTCTCTGGAACATAATATTTTTTTTTAATTGTCATTACAAATTTCAGACTTTTTCTACATGGGGTTATAATTCTCCCTCAACAGATTCACAGTTTTGATCAAAGCTTAAAATATCCTTGGCTAGAACTATCCTGATGCAACAATATTGACATTACAGAATGTTTTTTTCTTGGCATTATCCTAGTTATTCTTTTTTTCTAATGTACACTGTTCTGTGGTGTGTTTTCAGGATATTCTTCAGTGCCAGAAGAAACCCCTTGTTAAATTTACAAAGTGTTATGTATTCCCTCCTGAAGGATATTTTAATTTTCTCTCCTAATGGAGAAGGATAGCAGCGGAAATTCTACTTGTGAGTTATCTTTCTTAGTGAAAAACTGCATCTGTTTCGAGCTGAGCAGTGCCTGTGCAAGCCAGAAAGTCTCACTCAGCTGTATCCTCAGGAAATAGAATAAGAAAAGAAACTTTGCCCCAGGTGCTCTCATTCAGTCCAAGTCTTGCTCGTGGAGTCGTGGTTCCTGTGCGAGCTGGAGTGAGCAGGGAACACAGAGCACACACAGCATGGATCCTGCAGGGGTTGCTTTGGACACCTCACACTGCTCACAGGTCACTGTCCTTCATCTCTGTGCCCCAGAGGCTTTGTCCCCATGCTCCAAAGAGGGTTTGCAGTTCACTGCTGGAGTTTCAGATTGAGGCACAGAGGGGCTGCCCTGGCCTCTGTGCCAGTGATCCCTGGCATATCGTGCTGTCCACGCTGGAATGTTTGGAGCTGGGCTGGGCTGCTGGTTCTCTCCTCCATCCCACCTTTACACAGGGGCTGCTGCTGCTGCTCTGTTTGTCCTGGCAGAGACATGAAAACACACTCCAAACTAAGAGCTTGATCTTTATTTTAATTTGTCAGAGGGTCCTTGGACTCCCACCAAAACCTTCCCTATTTCCTCTGGTTGGAATATCTGTTGGGAAGTAACTGTAGCCATTTCACTGCAACCACTTCTCACTGGTGTGATCATTTCTTCTCTTCTACCCATAGAAGAATTGGGTTTTGTGCATTGGCATCACAGGTGGACTTGAGAGGTTGAGCTGCCTGATGATTCCTCTTTCCATAGGAATCCTATTCTTAATTTATAGAAAGACAAAAATCTGTCCATGCAATGAAAATGTGCTGTGATCTATTGGGCTACCATTGATGGATGATGAAAGCCTTGATATTAATGCCCTGAATATGTAAAATCCCGAGCCAGCCATGGTGGAGGGTCAGCAATCATTCACTTCATTTGATACATTTCCTCACACTGACTTAATACAGAGCATGAAACCCTACTGGAGCCCTTATAGAGCATAGATAGTCCTGGAAAATCTGAGAAATTTGCTCCAAAGTTCTCCCTAGGCTATTGCTGCTGATAATCAGCATCTAAAATGAGATGAAATTTCTTTTGTTAACTTTGCCTGCATACTTAGTTGTATTTCACATCACTTTGGACTCCTGATTAGTTTTTTGTACACACAACTGTACACATCAAATTCAATAAATGTGCAGGAAAGGCAGCATTATCACCCAGCTCCCTTTGAAAATGCAGCCTCCAGGGATATATTTCCATTGCAGCATGTGGAGATTTTGTCACATGACATACGTTAATCTTTTCAGAACCCTACAGCTGAATCACAGGCAATGCTCTATAAATGTATCCCTGCACTTCCACAAAGACAAGCCAGAGTCTTTCTTGGGGTCTGACTTTTCTACCCTCATTGCATAGAGCCTGTTTACCTGGGAAGATTTTATAAATAAGGACAAGTTCTGTGCCTGAGGGTGGAAGAAGGGCTCATTTGTCTTTGTCTCAGGGGACCATGGCATTGTGTTTGCTCTGTAACAAAATCCGGAAAAGCCTTTGGGACACAGTCCCACAGTTGGCTGGGGAGAGCAAGGGTGGATTTTACACTCCCAATAATGGTGGTGAGTTATCTGTAGAAATCTCCCCACTCAGGGATTAGGGGTTGTCACTCTGTCTGTGTGCACAGTCCTGTTCTCTCCTCCTCGTGCAGTCCTCAGGAGAGTTGCCTTTCTCAGGACTGAGAAATATTCTTTAATTACTCAGCCACCACTTGGGCTCCCATTTCCTCTCCAGCTGCTCTGGAGAGGGAGAGTGGCAGGACTTAATTCTCTTATCAAGAAGGGCATCACAGGGTAAAAACTTCTGCACAGTTTTTGTCAGAGCTCTGAGCTTATTGTCTGCCTGCTTGGCAGAGAAAAAGTGGCTGCGTGTCTCAGGCAGCCTAAGCGATTTGCCTGCAAAAAAATTTCCTTGTGAAAACATGAGTGATTTTAAAAGAAGCTTAAGGAAGACCTGTCTGACAGAAAATGGGTTCAGAATTAAATTTCCCCATTTCTCAAGTGTTCTTAAAGCCAGGGTTTCAGTTCAGTTCCATCACTGAGAGAAATTAAATCAAATGTAATTGTGGATATGTCTGATCTGGGCTCCAACCACAACTCCAGGAAAGTTGTCCAAGCTGATTTCCCAGGCTGGGAGGGTGCTGGGGTGGATCTCTGGAGTGACATCAATGCAGGCATGGCTGGAAGAGCAGAATTTGCACCTTTGGGTCATGGTTTAAACGTACTCAAGTCACAAACTGCAGAGCCACTCAGACAGCTGCAGCCCTTGCTCTGCACACTGCAGCTGCTACTTAAAAACTACTGGTTCCTCTCTCCTGCCTCCCTTCCTCCTCTGGGCAAGGGCCCCTGAACAGCCTCATGACAATGTCCTGGTCAGCTCTTTTCTGTTTAAAAAAAACCCAACCAAAAAACCAACAAACTTGATTTCCTGTTCTGGTGAGCCATATATCACTGACGCTCCCATCTGTGCCGTTTGTCTGTGACAGAATGACAGGTGTCATTTATCATTGGAGCTTGAGGAAGCTGTGGGAAGAGGGATTGAATTTTTTTCTGGAAGCAGTCAGTGTCTACAGACTGCCAGATCATTAAAAAGGGGGCTTTCCAAAGAAAGCTGTGTGTAATGTGATTGCACTTACTGTCAATGACAGGCTGAGAGAAAGAAGAAACATCAAAAAAAGAGAGAGAGGGGGAAGGATCGAAAGGGAGAAAGGGAGAGAAATGAAGTTTCTGCCAGGGGCATTTAAAGCTACAGCACAACAAATGCAGGAATCTTTTTTTGGTTTGGTTTCAATATCTGCATGCTAAGTAAGGCCTTTGGAGATTTTAGCTCAGCTTGGAGTGCCAATAAGGAAACCAAAACAGGAAACTTCTTTAACAGCACTTATTCGCATCACATATTATTTAGGGCACTGTAACAGAGTTTGTGCTTTGAGGAGCGTGTCTCAAAGCACAATGACTTAAGACTGGAATAGGAGCTAGCAGAGACAGGAAAACCTATTTGGTCTGCAGCTGAAGCTCCCAATAAATCAAAGGGCAGAACTAAGACCAGATACAAGGCCCTTTTTCAAAAAGGAGACATTTACAACGTCCTGTTTGCATAAGGACATTCAGGAAAAGCAGCATAATATCTCTATTTCAGCACCACCTAGGCAAGCTCCAGTTGGGGATTTGGGCTGAATCTTTCTTTCTTCTCATGGTAAAGAATGCTTCTCACAACTACAGCAAATTGTCCTCCCACTTGAGGTACACAAAACCAAAATTAAGACCGTGTTTATTGGGAAAAAAAACTTCCAACAGATACCAAATGTTTTAACAGCAAAAAGAAACTGGGACAGACTTTCTATCATTTTTTGTTCTCTCTTCAGGTGAGCTGGATATGTTTGTCCCACATCCACAGCACAACTCTTTCTGCTGGAGCTGTATCATGGAGCAAAATTCTAATTGATGTAACACAGAGAGGCTGGGGATTGCAAAGGGATTGCTCAGGAGCTGGTCACAAGTGGTAAAGTGTAACAGTAGTTAGCCTGGAATAAGTCATTTCAGTCCTTCCTGGGGTGAGAATCTGTGGCTGTAGAAAATCCCACTGTGAGTTACTGAGAGCCAACTAACAGACAAATCTGGCTGTATCCATAACCCAGGGATCTGACATCAAATGTGAGGGCGCTGTGAGTCTGGGCTAGAGGCGTGACCCAGGGCAGGGACTTTCTCCTTGGGGCTCTCTTTGGAGTGATGGTTTCTCCTGCAGGCCTTTGGGAAGGACAATACAAAAAAAAAAAAAAATAGAGGAATTTTCACAGTCCTTTGCACTGGCTGTGTAAGGAAAGGGAAAAATCATCTCCCTGTCCTCTGCCACCAAGCATGTCCATGGAAAGACAAGGAGAATCCAGCTGTGCTGGATAAAAGCAGCGCCTAATGATTGAGATACTGTTCAGTTCCCAGCTAGGGCAGAGGATCTTTGAGTGAACATTATCTGATTTCTCCATGTTTTCAGCTCTTTGCTATCTCCTGCAGAGATGTGAGTTCTTTAAGATAGGAACCATCTCACAGCACCTTGAACACATCGTGTCCTGCACAGGATGTCCTGCTCTGAGCTTGTGTTTCTTCCTGCAGCTGCAATACAAAGGCTGTAATTATCATGCTAATGAAAAATGAACATTCTGCCTTGCACTTAACAGTTCAATGATTTCTAGCTGTTGCATCTATTTACATAGGTGCTGATTTACACCCATGTTTGCCTCTGTGGAGAGCATTCCCTGAAATCAGAGATCAGAGCAATCCCACACAGAGCTAATGGCTCAGCACATGCAAGTGCTAACACTGCAATTGGCTGATGAAGTTGTTACATGTGTTCCCATGTAAGTTTGTTTGTACACCCTTCCCAACATGTTAAATGCCGTTATATCATTCTTATCATCACCAAGCTCAGCATCATTCTTCCCTGGTGTTGGAATTGCAGAGCATGTGTGCACATGGAGAGACATCTATCTATGCATACACACACCCAGACAAACATCTTTATGCATCAGGTTCAAAACCACTTTTACCATGTGAAGACAATTTTTGCCTGACATTTGATTCTTGCCAGGCTGGACTCCAGGTAAATGTGCTTTCCTGTGTGAAGGAGATCGGGTCAGAACTGCTTTAAATGCCATCTCCCTAGTGCAAAACAGATATCCCTGTTTTCAGCAGCTACATGAAGGAAGCAGAATATAAAATCAGGCCTCAAAGTCATGTCTGTGGTTCTGCTGACATTTCTGTCCATGGGGTGGCAGAGGCTGGCCCTGTCATTCTCAGCACTACACCTGTACTACTCCTGTAACACTCAGGGCTTGAAAGCTTACTGGGAAATGTTTCCTGTGAGTCCAGAAAATGGATGGCATGTCATGAACACACAGATCTCAGAGGAAACTACAGCAGGCAACAGGTATCAGCCTCCCTTTTTAGGATATTTGCAGTAAAGTTGCATCCAAGGCTCTCCCAGTTCTAAAAGAAAAAATGCAGGTTGTTGCTGGTATGGTTTTGCTTTGAGAAAGGAATTACTGCTCACAGAGATAAGGTTCTGCCTTCTGGCCAAGTGGTGCTAACAGTGAGATGTGGGCAAATACCTCCGTTCAGCACAGCTGGGATTTGAGACTAAACACTGTAGTCTTTACCCAGCCAATGCTACTCTAGTTTTGCTTTGGATGTGCAGTTTGGGATCACAAAAAGGAGCCCAGTGTGCACAGCAAAGGCTTCCTTAGGCTAATGCCGGAGAAACAGGACCAAAGTATCATTTATTCTCAGGAAAAGCTGAAATGAAAAGGGGATTCAAGCCCAGATTTGAAGGAGTTTGTGGGGCTGGAACCACCCCAGCTCAGGTGGCCATGGTGGGTCATTGTCACCAGACCATGTCACAGAGAAGAATGGCTCTGCAATGGCACCTGCAGGTTTATTTAGACTGTAAGCAGTCATCCCCCAGCTCCAGACTTCTTACATCAAATGTGTGCCCAACATTGGCTGAACAAACCTGAATCTAATATTTATACAACTTTAAAACCAGCTGGAACACAATCCTTCAGGTAAATATTCCCTGTTTGGAACTGCATCATTTTTTCTTTGCTGGTAACATGTTGGTGTTGCAGGGGACATTTGGTTCACAGCAGACTTCTCAGCAATAGCTGAACACAACCAGAATTCCACAAATTAAACCTATAAAAATCTTCTTTTTATTGGTAAGAGTCTGGATTACTTGTATTGATAAAATTACCAGTTAAGAAAAAATCAGGAAAATTTAAGATTTGTAATACAAATTGTCACATACTCATACGCTCCAGGATCTGTCATGTGTGCTGATCCTTTAAAATTAGGAGGAATTATATCATAGTGTATGATAGTCTTCTGCTTTTGGTCTTTATTTAATTTCTGTCCACTACAGAAAATGATTTAAACTGTAAAGGGGAAAGAAGGGAATCCATCAATATGTACATTGTTTTTCTCCAGAGATTAAATAAAAGTTTGTGCATGTATTTACATTTTTCCTTCCGTAGTATATACTGCCCAGTTATATTTGGAATGGGACTTCAGAAAAGCTGCAGAGGAGTTAATGAGAATAGGATGTTTGTACAATTCTGTAAATATTGGTTTATATTTCTGGGAGCAGCTATCATATATCTTGAGCCTTTTCCTTCTAGGCTCGCGGCTCTCTTGGAGTCCCATTTAGGTTAAACCTTTGGCAAGAGTTCAAGGAGCAGGGAAAGCAGCTGAGGAGCTGGTCCAGTGGGAGAGATCCAAGAAAGCTCTTAGATGCTGGGTGTGCAGCTGACAGGGATTCCAGGAGCCTGAGCTCGAGGGAGCAGAGGGGAAGTTGTGCTGCCCTCAGTGTCCAAAATCTGCAGGAGCTGAAGCTTTAGCCAGGGTGGCCTGGATGGTCCCACAGAGGGTTCATGTGTTCCCCAAAACACATTCCCTGAATGCACAGGGAAACCAGAGCTCAGATTTCTATCCCAGTGTCTGGGAAATTCTCTTTCTCCCCTTCTTTATAACGCAGCATCTGAGATGATATTTCCCTCTCTCTCTCTCTCGTTCTCTCTTTTTGCTTAAACTCTGTAGGGCAGATGTAAAGGTCAAGCCAATTGATTTGTCTGGGTAGCAGGGCACTCTCAGCGGAGATGCAATTCACAGTTTCATAAAGTCTGGTGGTATTGGCTTGACTCAATGTTTGTGAGGAGAATCTACAGTTAGGGAGACCTCCATCATTGTTGAGAGCATCTCTGTAATTTGTCTTGAAACGATTATATTTCAAGTTTCTTGCTAAAACAACTCAGAAATGCTGGTAGGTATGTTGGGGGGAAAAAGCCACTAAATACATAATCCATGTTCCCTCTCTGTGTAACTATGAAATGCATCTTGTTCACTTTTATCTTTGTCACAGAATGATTGACATGCAATATCTCAGCTTGACACTTTGATATTGGTGATCAGAGCAATTTGTTTCAACCTGCATGCTAAACCCTCAAGGTTAGGATATTCCTAAAATATAAACATAAAGGATGGATTACTGCTATCATTGCCTAGTTTATAATCTGTTCTTATCAGCCAAGGGCTGGTATTGTGAGAGAGCTGATTTCTTTCTGTAAGTAATTTCAGTGTCCATTTTAACTGTACATTTCTTCTGCTCTTTACTTGTAACACTGAATTATCCCAAGCCTGTTCATAGACACGGAGATTGTGGAAGTAAACTGGGTGTACCCATGAGTTCCTCTGTTCTTCCTGATGTGCAGTATGGAATGGGACTGGTTTGGCAGAAGACAAATCCCGTTGTCAGGCTGATGAGAACAGTTTGCTTCTCAAGGAGAACATCGGTGCTCTTTTCTATTTTGTCACAGCACATTGTTCCTTTATTCTTCATCTTCAAATACACCAAAATGAATGGTTTGGATACCTGAGAAATAATGTGTAACATCCTTCTTTATTGCCTGGGTTCACAGTTTATTTGGTAAATGCTTTCCATCTCTTTCCAGCAGTGACATGGAGCTTTAGGAGTGAGGCTGGAGGAGGGTTTATAAGGCTGATGTTGGGTTACAAGGCATCTTAAAGATATCCATTCTCACCCCTGCCATGGGCAGGGACACCTTCCACTATCCCAGGGTGCTGCAATTCCCATCCAGCCTGGCCTTGGACACTTCCAGGGTTCCAGGGGCAGCCACAGCTTCTCTGGGAATTCCTGTTCCAGGGCCTCACCACTCAGAGAGAGGAATTTGTTCTGAAAATCCATACTCAAGTCAGTCACACTCTTCTGTGGGGCTTCTCAGTGGCATCATCCACCAATGAGGAACCTTCTGTGCCTCAGTCTGTGAGAGCTTTTGCTGTTTTCCTTGTTCCCTTACATCCTGTTTAATACTGAAACCTAATTAATCAAAGTGCCTGAGCTGCCGAGGATCAGCTCTGGGGTGCTGCTGCCACACTGCCTGTGACCATTTCACACTAGGGTGGTTCCTGTGCTGCTCAGGACTAGGGACCAGCCAGGACTGGTGTGGGGGAGCCAAGGAAATGCTGCTGAGCATCTGGGACTCCACAGAGGGTCCTGTTCCTCATCCTGGGATGGACACAGTTTTCCAGCCAGCTCCTCCTTTTGTGATATTTCCCTGCTGTTAGAATTTGAAAACTCTGCCTTCTGGTCGGGAAGGAGGGCCAGACTTGTCAAATAGAAGGTAGTTTGTAAGTGTAACAGTATCATTTACATTGATATTTTTAGCAGTTTTCTGGTGCTTGTTGAGATTTGAAGCCAAGAGTTCTTTGAGTTCCCCTTTCCTTTCCTGCAAATACCCGAGCACACACCTTCCCACACTGGATCATGGCAGAGAGCATTTCTCCTGGTGTGCTCACCAGAACTGCCTGCCTGATATGAATGAAATGTGCTTGGGGGTCAGGAGATTATGTCCCCATGCAGCCCCTCCCCTTACCCTGCAGTGTAGAACAAAATAGTGCTGCACTTACTGTTTGCAGCCCTTTCCCACCACAGATTTCACTTGTGCTTAGCAAAATGCTCCCAGATCCTTCCGAGCTGAAGGTGCTATTTAAATGTAAATTATTATTTACAATATCTTATGCTTGATATAAGTTTTGGGGAAGTTTCATCTTTACACTTGTTTGCAGCAGCATATCCTTTCATAGCTATAATTTATATGCAAAGGTTTTCCCTGTCCTATCACACATTTTCCAATATGTTTTGATGAAGTCTGAATAGTTCAAATTGAGCTCCAGCATTGTGCATTTTATTTATTTCCTATCTCGTTTGTATTAAGTTTTGTCATAGGTTAGGGCTTGCTTTTATATTCCAGTAAGAGAGGATATAGAATATGTGATTATTCAAGGTCTTTGTTATTTATATATCCTGCATCCTGTGTGTGCTGCTCTGGTGTCCAAGTGAAATGCAGGATTCTATTTTAATTCTCATGACTGTATGTGATCATTAACAGCCACTGCACCCAGTACAAAATAAAAATGCAATTCCAAGAAGTGTGCACATAAATAAATATAAGTGAGCGCGTAAAAGAATGAATGAGATAAATTGGTTCTTTTCAAATATCAAACTTATCTTCAGTTTAAGGGAGGCATCCTCTGTGCTGCCTCTGCTCCAAATGCCACTTTAAAAAAATTAAACATAACAATAAAACAGAATTCATTGCTTTTAATAACATTTTCATCCATGTGCTAAGGGTGGGCTCCCTTTTTCCATTTTTTTTCCCTTTAAGATTGCAATTTTGAAAATAGCAGGAAAGGTCATAACACATTGAGCATCGCCTTGCCGTTCCTTCAGCACGTCCGAATTTCAGTCGTGTTTGTGTCTGTGCTGAAGGCCGGCAGGCTCCAGCCCGTTCCCTGCTCCATTCCAGCAGCACTTGGAAGGGCAGCCCTCGCCCCCTTCTGTCCAGACGCTCGCTGGGGTTTGGGTCCCACTGCTGCGCTCAGCATCTGCTGCCCATCCTGCCGGGCCGGGGAAGGGGAGGGAAGGGCTCCTCTCCGGCATGGATCCATCAGCTCGCTGGCAGCTGCCCCTGCAGCAGCCAAACACCAGACACAAGATGAAAGCCCCTACTCGTGTTTCCCTGGAAAAGAGGAAGCTGGGCTTCCTCCCCGCTGCAGAGATTTCCTGGGATGTGCAGCTCGGCGCTGTCTCTCCAGCAGAGAGGGGCTTCCAGTGCCACTGATTTACAGCCAGAACAGCCAGATATTCTGATAGAAAAGCAGGTGACTGTCAGTCCTGGCCATCTTGGAGAAGCTCTCAACTCTGGTAGCTGCTCCAAGCAGTTTTCACTGCTCCTTTCCTTGTTCCTTCCTCCAGCTCTCCTCTGGTCACCTGGGCAAGCAGTGACCTCAGCCTGGCTCTGCTCCATGGCCCCACGGCCCCTCTGTCACATTCCCTGTGTGCTGTCCCTCCATCCCTTGTTCAAACTCTCTCTCCATCTTTCCGGCAGCTCCTTCAGCCACTGCAAGGCCACAGTGAGGTCACCCCAAAGCTTCTCCTGTCCAGGTGAACAATCCCAGCTCTCCCAGCCTCTCCTCATTTCTTTCCTCTCTGTAAGGCAGGAATAACAGAGCTTCCATACCTGCCCAGGCTGGTCAGGAGGAACCCTGGGAGCTGGGGTGCCTGATGGGACAGGGACAGGGCTGTGTCAGGAGCAGGATGGATTTGTTCAACCCTCCCAAGTGAAAGGTGCACAGGGACTGCCACCCTGCCTGCTACCCACCACAATGTGATCTCTGGCAAAATAAAATACAATTCTTACAGCAAGGCAATAAAAGCACCTTCTCTAACACAGCCTCTTGGGGCTCAAATGTTCATAGAATACCAGCTTTTTCAAATAATGTAATTACTGCTCAAAAAAAAAAAAAGCCAAAACACCACCAAATAGAAAACAGCAATAATAAAAAATGCTAAAAGATACTCCTCTTCTAGCTTGAGCACAATTTTTGCTCTACCGGCAGACAATGAACTCTAGTGTCTGTGAGCAGGCAGTCATCTCTGACAGCGCAGGGCTTCTGCTGTATAAAATACAGTATTTATAATGTTTCTGCAAGTGTCTCTTTGATTGCATTATTCCTTTGTCTGACCTATACTTTCAGATAAAAGTGTTTTGCTTAGAAACTACGTAATAAATCAAGTGTAGGAAACAGACACGTTCCTTTTCTATCAGGGACTAAATGTGAAAAATGGTTTCAAAGAAGCTAAGGGTAAATGATGGAGTTCTGTTACCAGTTTTGCCTTTGCTGAAACAAAGTAAAGGTAGCGTACAGGAGGAATATCTCAGGGTCACTGCAGTCATATGTCAAGTGCTAGAATAGTACTTTATTTGGCAAAGAGATCAAAGAAAAGCTTTGTGTTATTTTTCTTCTGTTTGCTGAGGAATGGAAGAGGTTTTCTCCCCTTTTATAGTTACTAGAACTGTAGTTTCCCTGATCCGAGATGAGATCACCCAACTCCAGGATATGATTACATTTCAGTAGTTAAAAAAAAAATTACATAAGTACTAAGCATGATTTGACCTACCTTTCCTGTGTCAGACTGCTGAAATTATTTTACATTTATATAAATCCAAGCTGCTTTGCACCTTTTTGTAGCTAAAATAAATGCTACCCTGGGAGCCAGGGGTCTCATGGTGGACAACTTATTGCATGTTGAATGTGTCACAGTAAATCTGTAAGAGGTTTTAAGCTGAAAAGAGATTTTTTTTTTTCCCCTTAGAAGGCTAGAGGAAAGTAAGGAAATTAATTTTCAAAGCACAGGAAGCAGAAAAATTTCTTTTCATATTCTCTTCTTTTCTGTAAGCACTGTGCTGAGAGAAAAAAAAAGTAAAACAAGTTTTAAGTGAAATAACCACTTACTGAAACACTTGCAGAGACAAATCCTGAAGTTATACAGGCTGCAGTGATTCTATTTTTCAAGCCATGCTTTCAAAGGTGTCATGATATACTGTGGTTGTCTTTAATGCTACAGTTAACATATATTAAAGAAATGCTGGCGTCTTCATCCTCTGCATGTGCGTGATGCAGTCAGGCTCTCACTCTCCTGGTGGCTTTGGCCTCCAGCTCCTGTAGCAGATTAATGCTGGGAAGGATTGTTCCCAAAGGAGCAAGTGTGGGATCAGGCTTTCCCACCCCAGTGCCCTGGGAGCCCTTTGGGAAGGACAGACAGCCCCTGTCCCCCACAAAGCATCACCCCCACTTGTGTGCTGGGAGTTTATTTACCACAGCTTGCGAAAGGAGCACGCCCAAAGAATTATTCACATTGTTCCATAGAGCTCCTATCTCACAACTCTTTTTTTTTCTAAAAGCTGATGAAATTAATGAGAAGTGACAAAAGGAAAGGAACTCAGCTAACGATGTGGCTGGGGTCAGGCTTGAGGAGCGAGCACAGTGGGTTAAAACACCAACACAGTAATGTAGGTGTGAGCAAATGAACCGTCTAATAAATAATTAACAATTAATTTTCTTCTGTCTTTTATCTTTACCTCTTTTTTTTTTTTCTCCTTTACTTTTCTAGCCCGTGCTTCTGTTTTGCATTTGCCGTGTTGCCGCAATTAATTAACAAACAAAATCAAAGCGCGGGGTTACAAAGTTCCAGTGGTGAAATCCTGCTGGAATGAGAAGTTCTGCTTCTCCGATCCTGTTGGTTTGTGCTGCTGCCGAGGGCTGGCTGTGCATGTTTGATGGAGCACTGGATCCCAGCACAGCCCTGCTCTGCCGAGCTTTGTTTTAGAAATCTCCAATGCGATGTAGCCGCAGTTTGTGTCATGTTATATTGTCATATGACAAGACATGAACCAATGTAAGCCAGCGGAATGCAGCACAATGCATTGTATGACTTACACCTTGTCAGGTTTTTTGGCTTCAGAAAGAGCTTTTTTCCCCAAGGTAGTAAGTGATGCTAGAAAAAAATCCCCGTGTTACCTAGGAACTGACAGGTGCCCCTATTTTCTGACTATCCAAATTAAATTTAATCGGGATGTGTTTCCACACAGCAAATCTAAATGTTGCTTTACTTTTTGTCACTTCCCGATTGGAACATTAGTGGCCTGCTAATGTGATTAACTGTTTGCCTCAGGCAGCTCAGGCTGGGCTTTGTCCCACTGGACAACTGATGAGCTCAGCAAAGTTTAAAGCTCCCTGGCTAAGAAGGGATCAGCATCTCAAACCTGTATCCTGACCAGGGGGGCTGCAGCCGGCATCGGGGGACAGGAGACAGTGCTGGCACTGAGCTGGGCAGAGGCACACGGGGATTGTCTGGGGTGCCTTATCACACCCTGCCTTATCACAAATGCAGCAGCTCAGCAGTATTGTGGGGTGCACAGGTGTGCAGATGTCAGGTGTACGGGTGTGTAGGAACACAGATGTCCATGTCCAGGTGTGTAGGTGTCAAGGTGAGCAGTTACAGGTGTCCACGTGTCCGCATGTCCAGGTGCGCAGGTGTGGAGACATCCCTGTGTACAGGTGTGAAAGTGTGCAGCTGTACAGGTGTCCAGAGGAACAGATGTACAAGTGTCCATGTGTCCATATGTCCAGGTGTCCATGTGTCCAGGTGTCCATATGTCCATGTGTCCATATGTCCAGGTGTCCATGTGTCCAGGTGTCCATGTGTCCAGGTGTCCATATGTCCATGTGTCCAGGTGCCCAGGTAAACATCACATAGCACCGCCCACTGCCGTAATTGTTAATTTTTATGGGTATCTGCTGTGTGGGGCTATGTGGATGAAAAAAATAAGTATTTACTTTGTGTATTTCTAATTCTGGATGGTTGGTGCCAGCTCCCCCTCTTGGGGGGAGCTCTTGGATTGCCCAAAGCCTGCTAAAATCCCAACAATAAATCTTTTGTTGCCCAAAACACCAAATTCCAGCAGCACCATATGCAGAGCACTGCAGAGAGCTCCATATAGCATTGCCACTCCTGGCTGGGGGGAGGAGGGGGTGTGGGAAGTATTATAAAGCAAATATCTGCTTCTTTGAGCAGTCACAGAGAAACATGTCACCCTCAAGTTCAAAAGTTTCCTCTGAGTAATACTTTCAGCTTTGTTTCCCCTCAGGGAGACTCTTCCAACCCTTAGGAGATGCTGTCCCCACAGAGTTTGGTACAGTATATAGGGGTGTCAGAGCTAGTGACAAATATTCCATGGAATTGTGTCAAGATTCCACAATTTGTAAAGGGTTAATGCAAGGACCATGCACACTCACTGTGCTCTGACTCTCACTGTGTTTTCACAGGTAGCAGAAGTACCTGTACACCATACTGTACACCATAACACTCCTTCCTGGGTGGATTTTCCCCCTGGCAGCAGGAATTCCATGGGGTGTGTTACCAGTTAGACTCGATTCCTTCCTGGAATCTGACACAGGGGCATAGCAGAGCAGATAACCTGGTGTATCTCGTGGGAAATTACAGCAGCATTTACCCAGCACACTTTTAGTCAAGCTGGAATTAGACCAGTATCATTTAATTCACTGAAGGATTTAGGAATTTTTTTTAAACCTGGTAAAAGTGAAAAGCAGAGCCTGATCCCCCTGGCTGTCCCCTCCTGGTGGGAGTTGTGCAGAGCCACAAGGTCCCCCTTGAGCCTCCTTTTCTCAGACTGAGCCCCTTCCCAGCTCCCTCAGCCTCTCCTGGGGCTCCAGCTCCATTCCCTGCCCTGGACAGCTCCAGCCCCTCTTGCAGTGAGGGGCCACAAGTGGACACAGCACTCAAGGGGCCCCTCACCAGTGCCCAGCACAGGAACAAAAAATATAAACTGGGAATTTGTGGAAAATGAAGAATTAGTGCCACTAAAGGCTAAAATCATCAGTATTTATCAAAAAGCAGCAGGAAAACTGGGATGTCAAAATTCCTGTGAGGGTGTACTGGCCTGGGAGGTGACCATGCTGAAGGTGGAGCAAATCTGTGTCTGCCCAGTGAACACCAATTTCCCAGCCACCTTCTCCTGGTCATTGCCACCCTGGAAATGCAGCGCCTCTCCAACTCTCCCCTGGCAAAGGCAATTTTAAAGCATAACAAAGAAAAATGTGTTCCTGATATAATTATGCCTTCTGCAACTTAAATTCCAGGCACTCAGTTTCATCTCTTACTTAAATGTATCTGTGTATTTTAATAGGAACATTCAGCTATGCTTTTATTAATGCAAAAACATTAAAGCACTATCCCTGAATACTAAAGCCTTAAAGGGCCGTTTCAAACAGAACCTGTCATAAAATGTGCTCTCAAGCGTGTCCCCTTTAAGAGATTCAAGAATTAAATGTTCCCGTATGTGAATTTTATTTTGTACAGCACATTTGCTTTATGGCTACAATTAAGTTAGATGTGCCGATAACAATGTCTGCTTTCCATTTTAAATCGCACATTTCAGACACTCTGCATTGTTTTATTATCTAATCCACATGCTTTTAATTGCAATTATGGTCCCTTATGAGTCCCCTGGGAGGGTATGATTGCAATTAAAAATGTAATTTAAATGTTAATTAATTACATTCATTTTCTAAACTGGGAAAATTTCATTTATTATTTTCATGTGTTGTGCACTTATCCTAAATGCGTTACCTTCTAAATGTTTCTTTTTTTTTTCAAATTAAGTGTTATGTTTATAAAACAGGGTGTTTAATACGCTTTAAAATTTTGTTAGGATGTTTATACAAATTATTACTTTAAATTAATTGTTTCCAAGCTCCATGCTTAATTTATATTTGTCATGCAAGCCAGAATAGAGTTGGGGTTTAACTTCAGCTCAAATGATGTTAACGTGAGAACCAAAAAAGTTCATCAGCAGTCTGGACTGCTCCCCTGGGTATTCTTAAGCACTTTTTGGGCAGAAGAGGATTTTTTGGGGTGATTTCAGCGCCTTTGCTGATTTTCCTCCTGTGATTCAGGAGGATCAGGGAAGGAGGCTGAGCTCTGCCGGCAGGAGCAGCTCAAATCTCCGAGCAGGTTTTGCAACAAGTGTAACAGGAGGGACGAGGAGCTGTGAAAGAGAGAAGGCAGAGAAGCAGGAATCTGATTCCTTGGAAATCAAATTAAAAAACATGCCACTACAAAAATAGTTATTTCTATCGCCTTCCAATTAAATATCAACCTGCAATCCCAGTGGCCAGGAAAATCAGCTCTTACATGGGAAAATGGGGATTTTTAGGGAATCTCCTGGCTGTAAGAACGAAGGATAGATGAAATATTATCAGATATATTCCAAATGCTGAGCAGCCAATGTTGCTCTGTCAGAAACCATCAGTATTCCAGGGTTTGGGATAAGAAAACTCCTTGAAATCTTGCCTGCACTGTTTGGCTTTGGTCACACCGGCTCCTGCAGAGCTGAGCCTGGAGGAGGGGGCAGAAATCAGGTCCAAGCAGGAACCAAGTCAGGTACTAAGGGTTTTGAGTCACTGACTCCTGTAATTAAAAACTGATTAAAGATATCCCGATCCATCCTTTCAGCTTTGCAAAATATATTCTCATTATAAATTTGTGGTCAGTTCATTAAAAAAAAATAGAAACAGTAATTTATTTTCTCCGAGAGCATCAGAGAACAAACTAATTAAGTCAGGAAAATTTGGAATTATGATGTTCTGATAGACGAGCAGCTCCTCTGAAGAGGGAGATGAAGCTAAAGGATACAGCTGAAAGATTTTTATTTTAAAAACTGCTGCTAGTTGTGGCTGTACAGACACTCCTGTGGAAGGTTTTAAGCATTAAAAAAAGACTCAAGTCCAACTGAACTGAAAAATATCTATTTTTCAGTGGTGCAAGGCTGTTCACACCACCTTTTGGATTGATTTAACTAATTGCTTAGGAATTAAAAATGGGAAGTATTTTCTGTGGAATCAGTGCTGAGGGTTGCAGGTTCCTCACAGAGGATCTGTGGGGAGCAGGTACATGCTCAGGCACAGCAGGGCATGGAGCTGCCGGGTTTGATGAAGCAGTGCCCAGCCAGGTGCTCTCAGGAATTTCACCCAGGCTGGAAGTGCCCGGGATCCCTGCAGTGCCCCGAGTGTCCCCTCAGCACTCCCATCTGGGCTCCCCGTCCCTGCCCTCTGTGCCCCTCACGTTCTCCTCACACTGGAAAATGCTGTGAGGGCAGTGAGGCTTTGTGTTCTCAACTGGGGCATTAAAACAGCAAAATAAAGGGGAGAAAAGGAAAAACAAAACCTTGCTTTTCATTTGTACCATTAACAACAAGGAAATATTAATTAATTCATAACTAGTAGGGAAAGTCTGAGTCTGTTTTGCATCTTTGTATAGGATTTTTTCCCCCTTCCCCTCCTCTCCCCTCCCAAAACAGAAATACTTTTGAAATTACCAAATCCCCTGAGTTTTTTAATTTCCATTGATCCCTGGATGCTCCAAAAGCTTTGCTGTCCCAGTAATCCCAGTGACATCCAGGCTGCCAGGATGACACATCCCTCACATGTGGCCCTGCCCCACTCTAGCCAGACCTTCCTCCCTTCTCCTTAGGGTTGCACAGCTCTGGAAGTTGCTGCATCCATTCAGGATGCTGCAGCTCATTTTGTGATGAGGAGATCAAAACAATTACCTGCCTCCTGATAACCCTCATTGACTATCTATTGAGAGAATCAGCTCCTAAATAAATTACTATTGTACTTTTAAAGCTGTGTGTGACATGTCCTACTTACTGTGACCCAGATAATTTCCATAAATTAACCTCCTTTACCTTCCATTTCCTCTGCCATCCTGCTGTTACCTTCCCACAACTGCTCCATCACCAGCAACTCATCCACTGGATGGAGAAGACAGTGATGCTGTGCTGAGTCTTAAAGTGACATTAAGAACTTACCTGCCTAAGTGTTCATTTGCATCTTGCTCACTAGACTTGTCATAGAGCTGGGGAGATAATATATTATGAGATGTGTACTGAATTAGCTGTCAATTGCAGTGAAGCTCTCCCTTAACTGTGTGAGGAGAAAGCTCTTGAATGAGCCTCAATCTTGCCTTTTTTTTCAGCTGAGATGTTTCATTTTAGTCACCCAACCCCAGCCAATTTTATTAAGCCTGCTGTCAGCTGTGACCCCTGCTGAGGACTGGCAGGGCTGAAATAGTTATGCTGCCTGATGTCATTTGTGGCAGCTCCAGATCCCGCTCCTGCTTAGGCACCGAGGGCTCTGTTCCCGCAGCGCCAGGGAAAAGGGATAAAAACCACTTTGCATCCTCAGAGCTCTGTGCTGGTTCAACCAGCCAGGGAGGCTGCGTGAGGGTGGGCATGGGCTTTCCTTGGAAAGGCTTGGATGGTCCGTGCTGGGCTGTGGGAGCAGCTGGGAGCACAGAACCTCAGCGCATTGGAGGCCTTGTCTGGGACACGAGTCCCTGCTCGTGCTGATGTGGAGTCAGGGCTTCTCCCACACCCAGGGGGCATCACCTGGTTCTTCACTACTGGTGTTTCCAGGGATTAGCTCGTCTTGGGAATTCCTCTGCTGTGCTTGACAAGCAAAAAGAGCAAATCTCG
Source organism: Fringilla coelebs (assembly GCF_963513975.1). Taxonomy (NCBI): domain Eukaryota; kingdom Metazoa; phylum Chordata; class Aves; order Passeriformes; family Fringillidae; genus Fringilla; species Fringilla coelebs. The sequence continues at coordinate 1,731,861 of NC_140044.1, forward strand.
TTGTCTTCCTTGGGTGCAATCCCTCCACGTGCATGGGAAGGGCTGGCACAGGGCAGACCCCAGGACAAAACTGCAGCGTGACCAGGCTGCAGTAAACTGATTTTTGATGGAGATGTGCCCAGTGCCAGCCTCCCTGGGCACCCCTGCCTGGTGCCTGGGATGTGGGAATGGGTGCACCATGTGCCTCAGCTACACGGGATGCCTTCACATCCTGCAGAGAAGGGGAGTGTGGAAAGGGAGCAGATAGACCTCAAACTTGGAAACCGCAGCTCTGGCTGCCTGTGATCACAGTGTGTTATATTCTTTACACGCCAAAGAAAGTTTAAATCCTGGAAGAGTCATGCTTTATCGTCAAGGTAACCAGAATAGGTTCACCAACAATTTACGTGGCTCTTAAGTCTATTTACATGCTTGTTTACTTGGCTTTTCTCTCAAAGGAAGAAAGTAGTTACCTTAGCAACTGCCTCCTCTCAGGGTGCTCGGGCTGCCGTGCCGGGAGGAGCCTCTGCCAGGAGCTCACAGCCCCGTGGGCACATCTGCCCGACCCCAGCACGGCCAGTGCTTCGGGTGTTTGGGTTTTGGGCCACATTTGGCATCCCAGAGGAGCACCGAGATGTGTATGTGCCTCCTTGGCTTTGCTGGAGCTGTGCCAGGGCAGGGATGGGGAGCAGGAGGTGGCAGGGATGTGTTGGGAAGGGAGGAGGAGTCAGCCCTGCTGCACCTCAGGGTGTTTTATTTTATGTACCAGGCGTCACCAGGTGTGAGTAGAAAGGACCATTGCTCCGGTAACCAACCCACCTCTCCCTTGGGAAGGGTCCTGTGGTGGCAGGAAAAGGTTAAACAGAGGAGATGAATCCTGGGATGGGATATAGGGACATGCTGGGGGAAGGAGTCATTAGCTCTGCTTGTCAATTAGGAGGCTTTGCTGCTTCTGTCCCTCATCTCTCCCTGCAGGTTTGTTCTTCATCAGCTCCTGCTCTGCTCTGCAGCAGGTGCAGAGAGCAGGAGCACAGGAGATGCCAGCCATCCTTTTTCCTTCTTGCTTTTCTTGCCGTGGAAGATTCTGAGCAGAGCTGCTGCCTGGGCAAACTCCCAGAAGTTCAGCAAACGCAGTCACCACTCAGGCTGTGTTTGTGTCCTTGTCACAGCAGTATTTATCAAACAGTTGCTTCATCAAATACCCTCATTTTATTTGCTTTCCATGCCTATTTTATTTTAATTTGATCACTGCATAGAGACTTCAGTCTGACTGCAAGGCAGCTCTTATTTTAGAAAATAATTCAATTTCCATGAATGGTTGGGGACAGATTTTTTAGGGTAGTTACACATCTTGAGGAGAAATCCTAGTAGGATTTTCAAAAGAACCTCAGTAGATTAATGCCTTGATTCTTTTTTAACCTGCTTAAACATTGTAAAATTGCTGGTAAGACTCTACCTGCACTTCAACTTTCCTATTTACCTTTAAAAACTTGCCCTTTTTAAAAAATACATTCTCCCAACTCTCATTTCAGTTCCATTTCCACCCCTTTTTCCCAAAATCCTGATGTGACATCCATCTCCACTATTGTTGTGCTCTTTAGAGATTTTTAATAATGCAACTTGCATTATTTTCATCTCTTCTAAAGTTTTTATTCATCATATTACTGCTCTATACAAATCTAATTTATCTTGCTCTTCTTTTGGAGCACAATCCCAACGTGCTGTTGTCAGCCCAGTTCCTACAAAACAGGTCTGCTGCAGTACCCATCCTGCAATATTGCAATAATTAGTGAGTAATATCGATAATAATTGCTTTTTACAGCTTTTTAACACAGAGATATTTTCCTCCCCTGGAGCCTGAGTGTGAGGCAGACTAATGGCCTGGTTTCCTCAGCAAAAGACTTATAGACCTGGAGTCTCCAAACCATTTCTCAGCCTCCTCCAGAGGGTGACAGGTATCCTTTAGTCCTGGGGAAAGCCTCCCATCCAGCCTGGCACTGTCCTGACCCTCCATCAATTCCCTGGCTGTTGCCAGAGCTGGGAGCAGTGGGAAGAGGAGCTCCCTCCAGCAGCGCCACCGTGCAGGGAGCTCAGGGGCTGATGTGCAGCACCCCCTCAAAAATATCCATTACCCAGCAGAAGAGCGGGCTGTCCTGACCAGAGAGCTCCAGGAAATCTGCTGACTCCTCCTCATTTTGGGGTGAGGGGATTATTCTGGTTTGGCCTAATCTGTGCAGCAGTGCTAAAATCAACATTAACCTTGGCCTGTGCCTGTGCCTTGCTCCTGCTGTGAGCACATTCTCAGGCCCCAGGAGCACTCCCCACGCGCTCAGGCTCCGTAGCAGCTCCCGCCGCGGATCTGGCACTGGCAGCTGGTGCCTTTCCACGAGGAAACACCCGGAGCTGAGGGGACATGTGCACAGCATCCTGTGCCTCCTACCCTGCTTGTCATGTTCTTCATCCAAGGCAAGTCACTCAGCCAAGCAGAAAGCAGCCTAATCCCAGCACAGACTGAAACCTTTCGGAGAGGATCCCTGCAGAATAGAACAGCCACCAGCGCTGCATGCAAGAGTAAAGCGCTGGAGACAGCTGGGGTTTTTCCTGAAATCGTGTAGCAGGTTCTCTCCTGCTTCGAGCTGCCTCCAGAGCAGGAGTGGGTGTGTTTACTTACTCAGGCACTAATGACAACCAATAATAAAAACCATTTCCCACCCAAAAACTTCAAAGGCTTAGCCAAAGCTATTTAAAAAGTGACTCCCACTTTTCAGGATGCCAGGGAAGTGAGTGGCCCCAGCTTTGCTTCTGTGCCCAAACTCCATTAACTGCCAAGACCCAGAGCCCCTCCTTCTCCCCTCTTTATAAGATCTTAGTATAGAAAGGGTTCTCCCTGAGTTGTGTCCCACTCACTCAGCCATGTGTGGCACTTTTTAGGGTATCCTTCAGAATCACTTGGCTGATCTCCAGCTGCTCCTTTACCTTTGTTGCTTTGTTCACACTTTCTCTTCTCTGACTCATTTTCAGTTTGAAGTTTCCAAAGCACTTCTGAGCAAATCCAGCCCCTTTGCCAGATCTTTCCCTTTGTAAGCTGGAGCTGGCAATTTGGCACAGAGGCACCCAGCAAAGCTGCACATCAGCTGCGAGATGGGCAGGATTCTGCCTCTGGAGCCTCCCAGGGATTCTCAGCCTGGCAGCTCTGCCTGGGGGTTACACCCTGCAGATCTTGGACTCAGGCTGGATAGGGCTGGGATGTGCTTGGGAGAGGGTTTGCTGGCAGACTTGCCATTGGAGAGTTGTTTTTGCACCTCGGATTCCCTCGTTGTAAGTTTTTTTCTGTCAGCCTTTCCCTCTTCATGATCATTTTCCAGGGAAGTGGCTATTGCTGATGCTGCTTTGGAAATGAATATCAGGGGCCTGTTTATCCAGTGCCACTGAAAATGCACCTTCCACTGCAGATGTGCACAGTGGTGTGACCCATTTCTCTGCATTACAAAGGTTTGAAACCTTTTCTATTCCCGTGATGAGCTCAGGCCCATTAGTAACCACAAACCTTCTCATACATGTATTTCCTCGTATGCTTTCCTTTCACTGAGGCTGTAAAGAAAGCCCAGGAATGGCCACTTATGTCTAGAAAGAGCTCAGAAGTCATTATCCTCTTTCTAGTGCTTTGGGTGACTCTGTGGATGATTTTGTGTTTCCTTGGGGGCAATTCCAGTCCCTTCTTTTGTACTTCCCTGGCTGTACACATAGTCTGGAGATAATTCCTGTGTGACTTACTCCCTTCACAAGTCACCTTCATCTCATCACCCCTTGCTTTTTCCTGGCCAAATGATGTGGAAGAGGAGGAGTGATCAGTGCTTCCATGGATGGCTCAGGAGAAGTTTCTGTGGCCAGCTGTTCCAGCACCCTGCCTGACCTTCACCAAGCCATTTGCCTTGGCTCTGGCTCAGTCTCCCCATCTGTAAAGGGATAAGAACATTTGCAGAGCATTTTGGATTGTTTTTAATTCTTCACGGAGTCTGTGAAATGTGGTGAACACTGAGATGCTATAAAAGTACAAAGTATTATCCTTATTATTAAACTCTGGAGCTGGAAGTAGCTGGCCTATAAGGTGCTTCTTCCATCAGTCCTTCAGTCTTTCTGACCAACACAGAATTGCCATTTTGCTGTTGCAGAGGGTTTATGGGTGTGTTTTAAATAAACCCAAGAGCTGGAGGAGCCCCTTGAAAAGGAATGAAGCTGATGACATTTTAAATTTTTCTGATTTCTCTCAGTGTAAAGCAGAATTTCTCCGCATGGCGGTTCCCCGGCAGCTCTGCCAAAGTCACTTGCAATTGGCCCTGTCCTCTTACCCTCCAATAAACAGGAGACACAGGGCCACTATAATGGCTCGACAATACTTGCACACCCTGGGGTTCTGCTGCTCTCATGGAGGAAAAAAAAAAAGAATGTCATGGACAAATGAATGTTGACAGTGGCCATACCAAACAATTCAAGGAAAAATTGCAGTTTTATCCGTATTGCTGCTGCCTTTGTCAATACTTTAAAGATGGTTCTTATTTCAGAGCAGGTATTGATTGTGTATAGGTTGGGCCCCCGGTTCCATTTGTCATTTCTGATATTATGGCGTGTTATCGTTTAAAGCTGTAATGGGAGAGGTGGCTGAGCTCAAAGCAAGCTGGTTGTCTGAAGCTTTGATAAATGGCTAGATGGTCTTCGTTTCTGCAGCAGTGAGCAGTTGGCTGCTATTTGCTTTACCTTTTATCCAAGAATAACTGTGTGATGGGTTCTGGAAGTGAACAGTATCATTTTGTCAGATGTGGTTCAGAACTAGCCGGGTGGTCCTAGCAAAGCAGCTGAGGGATTTTTAACACCCGACAGGATGTGAGCAAAGGCCCTGGATAAATCTGAAACAATTCTGGCTCCACATGGCTGCCTTGGTCGAAAAGTTCTCAGGGTTGTTTTTTAAGGTGAGAGGACAGGAAATGCTGGGGGGTGGGGTGGGGAGGGGTGGTGCTCTTAAAAGCAGTTCTATTCATATGGAGGGATCTTAGCAGAGAGATCAGAAGACAATAGGTGGATTAGATTTCTTTGATGAATTTACAAACTTGCAAGTTTTTTGCAGATCTAAATGAAAGGTCTGCTTTTCAGATGCAGCAAATGGCCCCACCCCAGGTTCTGCAAAGCAAGCTGTACAATATGCTGGGATCTGCAGTGCCGGGCAGGCAGGGAGGCAGCTCACTGCATTCTTTCCCTCTGCATCACGTACATTTCCCGAGGTTTTGGTATTGCTTTTGTGAAATCATATCTGTTTGTCAACCTCACAGCGCAGGGTTGCTCTGGAGCTGGGTTCCACTTCAGTGGAATCACCAGGAGTCTGGAAATGGCAAATGCTTCCTTTCCCAGTAACAGACACGGTAATGTCCTGGCTTTGCAGAACCTCTGCTATTGCATTTTGGGTCACAAAACCAAGATGACACCTGTGGATGCTTCATGTCCTGATTCTCTTGAATCAGGAAGGTTTCATCTGTGATTTGAGTTTAACCTGGTACAACACCAAGGTCTGCTTAAATTCCCAAGCCAATGTTTCTGAGCAAATGTAGGCAGGGGAATGCACTGAAATTCTCTCCCTGTTTTGATAACTCAGCTGTAATCGCTCCACACCCACTGCCAGCGTGGTTGGATGGGGGCAGTGCTCAGGGCAGTTTTGGAGCTCTCCTCCAGTGCTTCTGAATCAGCAGCAAAGAGTCTTTACAGGTTGGCTCTTGAGCCTTCAGTGCATACCCTTCATTAACCTGATAATCTGTGAGACACTGCTCCCTGTTCCTGCCCGGAGTAGATTGAAATGGGAGCTCTTAATCCTGCCACTGAAGCTGAATTGCTCGGACAAGTAGCAGCAGATTGATTCCACCACTTCTTTCAGAGAAATCACAAAAGGCTGTTCAACCCTCAGAATAGCTGCAGCTCCAGTCCAGCTCCAGCACTGAAGGCAGGGAGCTCTGCCTTTGTGTCCCAGGAGAACAGAAGTTACCTTTTCTGGCATGGAAATAGAAAGAAGCAGAAGGGTTAGAAGTCACTTGTGCAATTCTTAGCCCTACAAGTAGCACAAAGGTTCCCCAAGTCCCTGTTCTCTGTGAGATTTCTGTTAGCTCTCTGCTTGTGATAAGCTGTATAATCTGCAGGGAAAGCTGATGTGCATTTGTAGCACTGACAAGATAACGAGGACATCGAATAAATAGAAAAGAAACCAATAAGATGTTAAACCTATGCAGAAGATATTTGGTCTCTGTAAAGTAGGAACCACACTGAACATCCCATCTCCCTCATGAGCCAAATCCTGGCTTTGGGAGCTCTTTGGGAAGGTTTAGTCAGCTCTGGAGCCTCTCTTTGATTGTGCCTGGAAAAGCATTGCCAGAGGAGGATTTCTGAGTGTTCACGCAGCCCAACAAATGGGCTGTGCTCATAGTCTGTCAGCACAACATCACCTCAGGAGACCTGGCTCTCCTTTTCTAGCCCAACAGGAGCAGAGAATCGTCAGTCTAGTGTTTTGTGTAACACCTCACACCTCCTGTTGGGCTGCGTGTGCTTTAAAGGTCACTCTGCACTCTTCACACGAACACACTGGATGTGTCCCTGGCCAAAACATCCCTGCTCAAAAATCTGTGCCTCTCCGGGCCCCAAAGATGACTGAATTTCAATGAGGCTTTATTCTTCAAAATGAAAGGTGCTGTCTAACAGTAAAATATTGTTCTATTAAATTCAGCCCATGGCAGATCCACTACCGAGGGCTATTGAGGCAAATAAGAGCAGGGTGATGGCAGTGTGTGGTCATAAAGTTGCAATATTCAAAAATGTAGAAAAAGCAGGTTGTCAGATTTCAATAAAGCAGTGGAAATGAATAGATACATCTCAGAGCTGGTTGCTTCCTAGTGGGATGGAATTTGAATAATAATATCACACTAGAACCAAGCTGGGGCTGGATTAATGGCTGGCAGAGGCTGAGCCCCGGCGTGGTGGGGCTGCAGCAGCAGCAGCACCACTGGAAGTGTTCTGATGACACCCAGAGCACTTCTGCTTGTTTGCACACAGGACAGCAAAACCAGGGCACGGGGAAACGGGGAATTATTGCTTTAAGCTGCAATTTTCAACAAAGAAATCTCACCATTCCAAACTGTCTAGACCTTTAAAAATAAAAGATGTGCAGTATTTACAATGCTCTTCAGTATTCATGAGGCTTTGCTGCTTGTTGTAAGGCGAGATGAAAACAATACTCAGTAGATTTTCATAAGTGACATGCAACTGTAAGATTGATAGATGATGTGGATTTAATGTATGTGGAGTTCAGCGCCAACATAAAAGCTGTGATGTACCCAAACACGGGGTTTATTAAATCCCTGTTTCCTTAAATGATCATCCAAAGCCTTTCACCACTTTCTTCTACCAGAAAATAAAGGGAAGAAGGTAAGAAAAAGGAGAGGAGGTAAAAGAAAAAAAAGCCAACCGAGGGATTCCCCTTGGTTTTGGTAGAGAATTACAATATCGGAACTGAAAGATACAAATATTTAGACACTCTCTCTGCATAGAGATTAATGTGAGAGTCAGAAATACATGGAATCCACTTAAATTGATGTGATTTAGTTATGAATGGTTAAACATAAGTATTCTCTGTCAAATGCCAAAACCTATTGTATTAACTCTTCCCTCACCCCAGCCCTCCCGTGTAGCCTCTAAGCCTGCCAAATTCTTCCTAGAGCCCAGGGGTCCTCTGTGGTTTGGGGACAGGGGCAGCACAGAAACCCTGGCATCAACCTGGGTGGGTCCATGGCAGCTCCTGGCATAGACCTGCTCAAAGATGGGGATAGGACAGAGCAAACCGCAAGCTGCCCTCCCTGGGCACATGTGGGGCACAGCAAAGTGCGGCCTGCCCTCCTCGGGCACATCTGGAGCATGCAGGGCTGGAGCTGTGCCTCTCCCAGAGCCAGCACTCTCCTCACACACCCTGGGTCCTGTCCAGGCCTGTAACTCCACTGCTGGAACCTCAGGAGGCATTTCCCTGGCACCTCGGAACCAGCCTTTCACCCTCAGCCTGGCACCAAGGGAGCTCTTGTCCCTCCCATCCCAGCTTGGCCCCTGGGCTGCATTCCTGAGAATCAAGAGTGACTCACACTGCATCCCAAATCCTCTCCAAACTGATCCTGAGTTAATTCCCAGTCTCTGGGGGTGCAGCACAAACACACACACACAGACACACACACCTGGAGAGCAGCCCTGGGTAACATCTTCTGCATCATCTACAGCACTTTGCAACAAAGGTGTATTTGCCTCTTAGTGGAACATCTTGCTTGGTTTCAGGGTCATTTCCTGTGACAGCTCGATGTCTGTCTTCTTCACCACCTCAAGATTTAGCAAAATTATATAATTAGGATAGCTGTGCTCCTTCAGCCAGCCAGCTGCTCTGGAAATCAGGCCACTGATTAAAGGAGCACACTGAAATCAGGCTCTCTGCTCTGGCCCAAATGTGACTTTTTTAGGGACTGGAAGTACCGTCATTGTGTTTAGTCCTCATGGGAATCATTTACTGTGGATTGATTAGGGAGCACTCAGTTGGATTCTGATTTCCTGTGGTGCTCTGTGGTATTAAAAGGTGGGAGATTGGTGCTGTGCCATGGGAATTGTGACCAGAAAATCAAGCAGAAGCTGAACCTGGATACACCCGAGTTGCCATCACCTCTTCTCCCTGTGCTTCTAAACCTGTTACTTTCAGGTACTCTTCTGTTTCCAAACAAAAATGTGATTTTCAGTTCTTTTCTGCTTTACTTCTTTCTCTTCCTTGAAAGAAAAGATACAGGGTAATTTTTCCAAGTTTAACAATTTCATAGAATCATGGAATATCCTGAGCTGGAAGGGACCCACAAAGATCATCAAAATCCAGCTCGTGGCCCTGCCCAGACCCCACAACAGCTCCACCCTGGGCATCCCTGGCAGTGCTGTCCAAACCCTCCTGGAGCTCTGGCAGCCCTGGGGCTGTGCCCATTCCCTGGGCAGTGCCAGCACCCTCTGGGGGAAGAACCTTTTCCTGATATCCAACCTAAACCTTCCTTGGCACAGCTTCATGCTGATTTTTTTCACTCCAGCAATATATGCTACTAACAGAGCTTTCTCAGGAACTACTGGCATTTTTTTGTAAAGCAGAGGAAGAATTTAAACCAAAAACTGAGGCTGGGACAGGGCACAGAAGCGAAAGGGAAGGAGGCAATGCATATCCTTTTGAATTTTTAAATGAGTTCACGTAGGGGACTGTGTTCTCTCCCCTCTAACTCCTGGTAAATATCTGAGGAAATTGCTTGTAATAGAAATGTTTATTGGCAAAATAAACTTCAGCAAATACTTAAGGAAAACAAATGGCAGATCCTATCAATCTAACATGACAACACATTTGCTTTAGAAATTTGAAACCAAGCTCTATTTTGTGCAATCCAGGGGAAAAAACCTTCCTGTACCTGGTCCAAGTGAACCTGCATCAAAATGCTGTTAGCATTAAGAATCATTTGCAGAAAAGGTTTTGAATTACAAATACTGTGCTGAAGGAAACTTGCAAATTGTAAATAAGGAGCTGGATATCATCAAATAATTTTTACAATGTACTTCTTTGGCTTTGCTGCCAGCACAGGGGTGCTCATATTTGTGAAGTCTTTAGATTTTCTGTACAGATATGTGCACTTAAATATATTCATAATCACCTGAAGGACTGGGTAAGGAGTCGAGGAAAAGGAGAGCTAAGGCCAGGCAGAGGGAAGGGTGGGAAATATTTTGTGCAAATAAATAAATAAATGTACCTTCTAAAACAGGCCCTGTTTGCATCCTCAGCTGTTCAAGTTGTTCCCTCTGGTAGAAGCTGCTTTCCTTAACCAACAAAAACCTGCTTAGTGCTGCTTGTCCTCTTTTGTTTTGTTTTTATAATTGAGTTTTGCCATGTGTGAAATCCCAATATTTTCTTGAAACCATGAGGATTAAATCCTTGACAAATCAGAAAGATTTGGGAAAGGCACAAGCCTTGGAAAAGTTGGGAGTTTATTCTCTGGTGTTTTCTCTCACATGAGCACATGAACTTTTTAGATCTGTGACTTTTGAAAAGATTAGGCACAGTGGGGAATGAGCATCTCTCTTCTCTCCATAGATTCTTTCCTTTGGTATTTCATTTCTATACATCTCTTTAGTCTCCTAGAATCTGCCTTTTTGGGGTTTCTCTCACTTCTTGTGCAATATTAGATGTGCTGCCGTGTGCCAGCTCTGGAAGGGAAAGGTGATAGCTGTGCTTTTGGGAAGGAAATCATTCAGGTGCTGCTGATGTTTGCAGATGGGCAGGTCAGGCATCCCTTCCTGTGAGTGGGCACAAGTGGCACCTTGAGCAATGATCTCTTCCTCAGGGAATTTGAGCTTTCTTCTCGGCCCCACCAGAAATTTGGAAACCTTGGATGGATGTGCTCCCCTCTGAGCTCCAGCACCTTTCTGTCACAGAGCTATCCCGATACACAAACGCGTTCCCCTTTGCCGAACCCATCACCCAGATCTCCGGGAACAATCCCGGTATTTCTCCGTGCGCAGAGATAATAATAGCCCGTCCTTTGTTTTGCCTGCGGAGATTGGCATCTCTGCATCACACAGCAGCGCCTGAAACAGCACAGCTCTCACCTTGCCGGGGCGGGGGGCTCTGACAATGAGCCGAAATTAAGAACCGGCACAAAAAGGGAAAGCTGGGTGCTAAATACCGAGGAGGTTAGGAGCGTGTTCAGTGGGTTTTGTTTTCCAAGAGCACATCCCAGCCTTTCCCAGCGAGGTAATCTCTCCTGGATGCGGCTGGAACTTGTGTTTGTGATTTGCACGAGGCTCCCGCAGCCGTTGCTGCACTGAGGTGCCTACTTGGAGTTCGCTTTTTTAATTAAGGCTCTGTATTGTAACTAGTCAATGTACATTATTGGGAGAATGAATGTCAATGCCAGTGCTTTTTCTTTCTCTCCTTTATCTTTGTCAATGATTCAAAGACATGATTTATGGTTAGTCTCCGTCTTTCAGGATCATCCATCAAGCGCTGGTTTCACTACAGGGCTCCAAGTTGTAAATCATGCAGAAAGGCTGTCACTCATCTCATTTAACCCTTTACACACGGGGATGGAGGAGGCGGGCTCTGCCTCTCACAGCTGCAAGAAAGAGCAATAAAATGGCCATAAAATTGATGAAGTTAGACTAATCTACACCATTAATTGTTCCTTGTAATGCAATAATTGTTATGAGGGACAATTAAAAAAACAGGCCATGACTCCACCCTCCGAGTTCATCCTGAGAACCTGGAGGACTCCAGGGCTCCATAAAATGTGTCACATTTTTGTTTTCCCTTTTGAGCTCCTTTCAGATTTTTTAATGTCCATTACAGACATGAGCCGAGCTTCTCTTTAGAATCAATCACAGGCTACTTCTGACCATGACCTTGCAGCGACTAAAGGAGTGCAAAAGCCCATTAGCAGCTGCTATTTTCAGCTGAAAATTAACAGTTCTTTTTCTTCTCTCTCCTTTTCCCCACTCCGCCCCTCCTTTTTTCCCCTCTCCTTCCTTTTTTTGGACAGGAAGACAGCAAAAAATGAAATGTGTAAGTGGCATGGGAGCCTCCACACTTAGCCTTGTCTCGCAGGCTTGAGGGCTGGTGACAGCTTTGGCCGAGTGGCTGATGGCTCCTCCGCGCTGTCCCCTGCCAGCCCTGGCCGCTGCTCCCAGGTCACAACTTCCAGACAATGCCTCCACCTGCTCCCAGCACAAAGCCAGAGAGACTGGCATTAAATAATGAGGTGTCTTTCTTCTTTATCTTGTCGTTTTATTTATTTATTTTGGGGCTCCAAGTGTCGGAACTTGGTAATGGAGGGTTATTAATGAAAAATATACGTTTGGGGTCTATTTGTTTCGATTCTGCAGTGACTTGATGGCAATTTTAGCCCTGAATTATGTATGGCTCTGTTTTGCCTAGGCAAGCTGATACAAACAACAAATATAGTTAGAAAAAGATATATCAGTAAATAAACTGAAAGGTTGTAAAATATGAATGTTTATCATCCAGACGGTGCCGCTTCTCTTCTTTTTTACATGAACTCTACTTGAGATGGTATTTAGGAGCTTGGGACTTCTTCTATTGCAGCAATCTCTGCAGCTTGTCACGAAAACAAATGACACCAGAGGGAACCTTGTCTTACACTGTATTCTTTTGCATGAACCTCCGTCTTCTTAAGGTGCTCATAATTTAAATTTATATCCTGATTTATTGGAAGATAAGATTCTACTCTTCTTCCCTCACAGAGCCGTGCTCCTTTTAGCCCAGGCTCCTTCCCCTTCCCAGGGCACTGCTCACCCAGCTCCAGGCAGGCAGGGAGGGTAGGGCAGCAGGGGAAGGAGGATGGATCCCATTCCATCCCTCTGGAAGGGCACGGGGAGCTGCTCGAGCCCATTCCTGCAGTAAAGGATAACACCTGCCACTGCTTCTGAGCCTTGGCAGCCCTGAATTTGTAAACAGGGACTTTTCTGCATCTTACACAGCACCAGGCTGTGAACTTGGGGGGAAACAAAGGGCAATTCAGTTGTCTGATGGCGTCAGGAGAAACGTGCATCCTCCATCCAGGAGATCAATTCTGGTTTTTAAAGTATCATCCATTGCAAGCATCATGACAAATTAGCACTTGTTTTATTCTGGACTAAAGTCTCATCCCACAGGGATCTCCAAGAATTTCTGCTGCTAAAATATAGCATAGAGGAAATTATAATTTTAGCATCTCTCTGCAGTCTTAATTAAGACTGTTCTTCTGATATAAAGCTGTGGTGTCTAATTACCAGAAAGCTGTCAGAAAGTAACTTTCAAAAAACCTGTGTCAAAAAAGAGTTGGGAAGACTGGAAATATTTATTGAGTTACAATTTTATGGCGCTGGTGGACTTTTTTTCCATCCAACAGACAGCATTACTACTAATTCCTGTTTCTCAGTATTCCACCTCATGAGATAAATCCCAGTTCCAGCCCCTCTTCACCGAACAGTTCCTTTTTGTCCAGGTGACATTTGATAGGTTTTGCTTGAACAAACAGGGGAATGTTTCCTACCATTTTTTATCTTGTACCTCACAAAGTACTTGAAGTTTTCGATTTCAGTGTATTCCACATTACAAAGACCAAATCTGTCACAAATGTGCATTTTTTCCATCAAGAGCAGCAGAACCTCTGCAGTGCAAAACTCCCAGTTAACCTGCAGAGGATCAGGAATCCTCTTGGAGATGCATTCCTGGCTCCTGGGTTTTGTCCTGGAAAAGGCTGATATTCATGACCAAATCTGCTCTTTTGCTTGGCAAGAAGTGGGCAGAGGCTGTGCTGGCTCAGGTGTGCCTGGCAGAGCCCAGGAAGCTCAGCCAGGTGTGGTGACCTCTCCTTAGCCCAGGGACCAGCACTGAGCCCAGGGGTTGGGTTTTGTTCCCAGCTGAAAGTCCCTTTGCTGAGATTTGCATCAGGTGGAAAAAACCCAGCCTAGTAGAGGTAATATGATGAATGCTGACAGGTACATTTGCTACAATTGATTAAACACTTTTGCCATCCTTAGGATTTTCTTTCCCCGCCTGGTGCCTTGCAGAGAGAGAGGTGTGAGTGACTTTGTCACTGACATTAAACACTTGTATGTACTTGGAGCTGCAAAATGTTATCCCCAGAGTTTGTTTACTCGATCTGTATTTCCAATCAGTGCAGAAGGTTTACTAAAGCAGTTCATTACTGATTTATTTATGATGTATTTAGATAGCAAATATGGTTCTGTCAGCAGTTGCTGGCTAAACAGTGTTGACAGACATTAATAGCATATGGTATAGGAATGGAATTATGATCTTTAAGAGTCTTTGTGTCTCAACATACATTTACAGTTTGCATCTTTTCTTAGGTAGAGAGACAGAGAACTTCCAAACAAGAAAACACTGTTTCTTTTTCTTTTTGTAACCTTTGGGGTTTGCTGGTGGTGACATTAAAATCTTCTGTGCCTGTTTAGCTGTTCAATTTAATGGAAGACAAATTCTCCCAAAGGTTTAATTTATTCTCACAAACTGAAATCACTGCATTCTCACCATGGGAAATGGCCTTAATTTTCCCAGCCTTCAGTATACATCAAGCATATAATTCATTTCTCCCCCCTCAATACTTCGCTCATTAGAAAACAAAGTTTTTGATATTTAAATGTTACATGGTTTAAGTTGAGAAGCAGATTTCAGCCCTGTAAAGTGCATTTGCAGACATGATTGCCTCCCTGACAGCAACGGGTTTATGCAGGGTGGAAGAGAAAAACACTTGAATTTTTGACCTTTAATTGTCTGCTTCCTCCAGTGTCGCATATGTCACATTCCCACATCAGCATTTTCACCAGCGTTGAGGAGAAAAGGCAAAAAATGAGGAAGGAAGAGGAGACAGAGGTGAAACAACCTTGGGGCAGTTGATGCTGGTGGAGGAGACTGAATTGTGTTGGGAAGAAGATGAATTTCATATGAGAGGTTGTCTCTGAGTCACATGAGGATGAACAAATTAGGAAATAATATGGGAAATCATCTTATCTTTTTTTTTTTTTAAGATTCATTATAACAGAGGAGGTGAAGTGGGAACTCACTGTTTCATTTCCAAAGTGGTGGGCAACACTTTGCCTTCCACAAATTGGAATTAATGCCTCCCCCCCAACAATCTTTGCAGGAATTAATGGTTGGGCTCAATGACCATAGGTGTCTTTTCCAACCTAGCTGATTCTCTGATTCTGTGATCTGTAGGTGCCCATCAGACCAAAAGAAACAGCACCAGGAACAAGAGAGAGCCAAGAAAAACAAACCATTGAGCCAATTCTTCCTCTCTCTAAATCCTTTTGCTTCAGAAGAGTTAAGCCAGTAAGAAATTCAGCTTCTTGCACATGGAAAAGTTAATATATCCTTAACATCTGAAAAATTATTAGAAATGACACCCTTCAGAGTCAGGCTTCTCTCCTCAGCTGCACAGACCCCAAGAGTTGGTGGAATCAAGCTGCCACTGACACTTTTGGCTGCTTTTCCTCCCAGTGAGTGTTTAAAGACTTGTGTGAAAGGGGCAGAGACTAAAACATAGTAAATTGTTAAATAATGGATTAAAAGCAGTTTGAGTCTTTCTGCAAGTTCTTCCTTTAAACATGTTTTTCTCTGTTTGTGCAACCCACTTCCATTTTGTGAGGGAACCGACTGCATGGAAGGAGCAGTAAAATAAAAATAAAATAAAATTGCAAAATGCTAAAATTCAGATACAGACTGGTCAAATTCCAGCTGTGCATTGGTGGATACAGCAATTAGCCCATGCAGATAAGGGAAACTGCGAGTTGTTCAAGACAAACCTTGTGCAGGTATCGGCTCGGTCTGTGGCAGGCTTTGCCTTCATTTAAATTTTAGATTGATAAACACATTAAAAATGCATTTTTTAAGGTGTTATTGCTGGTAGAAAGAGAAAGAAAAGCAGGCCAAAATGCTTTGAAAGGGAAGTATTGTTTGGATTTGAACCTAGTGGATAAACTGAAAGTGTTTAGACAGTCTGTAATGAAGTGTTGTTGGCCTCTGGTCTGTAATAAATGCTTCAATTTTATAGCTCCAAATCAACTTTACCCATAAAATCCTAAGGGACTTTTTCTACTTAACAAATCAAGTAGGGCTTGGTGTCCGCAGCCAGAGTATCCTCGTGTGTTGTCAAAAAGCTCTGCAGAGCTACTCTAGCACAGCTCCCACTGATAAAACCAGCAGCAAAGCAGAAATCACAAGTTTTGCTTTCACATTATCAGCACTCAGTACAAAACCTGTGCTAGATAAGGTGCAAGAGATTTTTTGTCATGAATAATCAGATTTTTGGTAGCAAATGGATTTTCTTGGTTTGAATCTAAGCCTCAATAAAATGATTGGGTGGGTTTCTTGTTCAGGAAGTCCAGTTAGTGTGTGAGTCTTTTATTGTAATTCTGTGTACTTCCCACTCTATTTCTTATTTCAATTATTGCTTCAGGGGTCTGTTTAAAATCTGAGTGCAGATCCTGTGCCACATTCCCACAGAATGAACACAGTTGGAACATGGATGGAAATGCAAGGTCCAAAATTCCCTGTAATGTTCCTTGTCCCAGCCTCTCCCTGCATCTCTCAGAAAGCAGGCTGGGCTTTCTCTCTAATTCTCTCCAATAATCCTGCTCTGCTCATCCTCCTGGTTCCCAGGAGAATTTTGAGGGAAAACCTTTCAGATTTCTGTGTTGCTGTGGAGGTTAAAGCCCTGCTCACGTTGAAGGGAACCCTCTCAGAGCTCTGCCCTGCACAGCTTTGATTGATTTATTTCCTGCTGCTTGTACTTTCACTGATCACTTTCTTATTACTTTCCCACTTCCATCCATTTCAGCTTTTCCTCCTTTTCCAGCCATTCCTTATGCCACCTGCTCCCACCTGATGGATTGGCTGCTCAAAGTGTTGATCCTGACCTGGCATGGACCCTTCCACAGGAAATCAATGATGCCACACAGACAGAAAATGATGCCCTAATAAACACCCAGGCCCATTTGCTCCTCTGCCCAAGGGCAGACTCCAGGGGTGGGGTCCCAGTTGAATGATGATGAAATGGAGGAGGGAGAAATTAAAATAAAAATGGATAAATTTGCTTTTTGTGTGGATTTAATCACTTGGAAATTCTGCATTTACCCTTGGGATTACTACAACAATAATAAGTGTATTTTAATTCTGTAAACATTTTTAAATAGCCCTTTTTTAATGGCTTTTTTTTTAACATTTGGACTTGCCTGCAGCAGCAATTCATCTTTCAAAGTCAGTATTCTGAGTAATTTGGTAGAGGTCAGATGCCCTCTGCTGCATTTCTTTCCAAGTCTGAGAGGCTCCAGAAAAAAAAAAAAAAGTGGGGCAATTCATAAAGTTTTGTATAAAGTTTTGTTACTCTGCTATAGAGCTGGGTTGTAGAGAGCTGGGTCATAGTTAATCCATCCTTTCAGCTCTCAGGACTTCAGTCTGGATTTTTGATCACTGGAGTGTTTTGTGACCTCCTGCAGGCCTCAGATCCACTTCTGCTGGAAATAATAAATGGCTTTTTTGTACCCTCTGAGGTCCCTCTCTTCAGCAGTGGTGACATCATGGTACCTGTGCTGGAGAAGTTGTTTCTGTCAGTAATGACCTCTCTGATTGCTGGGGTTTTTGCCCATAACTCAGAGTTGTTATTTCTTGCTGAGATTCAGGAAAAGCTGAGCCAGTGCAGCTGCAGCCTCCTGTTGTTGCTGCCTCTTTTTTCATGCTCTGTCCCAAGTGATAAATGTCAGATATCACTTAGGACAGGGCAGGAATGCAGACTGAGACTGGGGTGATTATGATCTGTAAATGATCTGTGCACTGGCCCTGGCTCTCAACCCTTCCTTGGATCATTTGAGACCCAATTTAAAAGAACACAGCTTAATATTTGGGTTTCAGTGATTTTTTTTTTCTTCCCTTGAAATTTCTGTTATTTTATGAATCTTGATAGATACTTGGACACTGTGTTTATTTTCCATATCAGTGGGAAGTTTTTCCTTTTGACATGGATTGATTTGTTTTGCACAAGTTTCTTTGCAGAGTAGAGCCAACAGTACTAATTTTACTACTGAAATTATTAGAATTCTTACTATTAAAAGGTCTTTATATCTGCAAGGAGACTGTGGGGCAGCATCTCAGAATTGGGTGGAAAGAGAGAGGAAAATACTGGAGTGAAAGCAAGGAGATTTTGGGGGAAGGAAGAATTTTATTCCACGTTGGTAGAAGATTTTGGCAGGGCAGTGCTGCTGTTGGAGGCAGCAAATAACAAAAGAGCAAATAAATAAATCAAATCAATAAATGATGAAATAACAGAGGGAATAATAAACACTCAGCGTGTTTACATTGGTATATCAAGAGAGTGATAGGAGCTGATTCACCCTAGTTCCAGGCAAAACCAGTTGCAAGTTTGTGCTCCCAGAGCCACCTGAAGTTGTGCTTCTCAGAGAGAATATTTCAGTCAGGACCTTAAAAGCTTTTCCATTTTGAAAGGGACTTCAAAGGATCACTGATTCTTTTCCCAGTTGCTGCAGCCTTGGCTGGGTTGGCTGCAGCAAGACAGGAGAAGCAGGATCAGACCCTCTGTGTGCCCCTTGCCTGGCAGAGAAATACCCAAATATTGTGGAGGTGAATGGAAATTGTCCATATTTTGTGTTAGATGCTCTTTTGGATGGCTTGTTTAGGTTTCCCTCCTTCTGCAAAGGGGGACAGCAGTGGTGGTGATCCCCCTCTGCCCATGCAGTGCCTGCAGGAGGAGAAGCTTTGCTGCAGTGAAACTCTGTTTGTTACCTGTGGCTCTGCTCTCCCCACAGCCTGGGCTGGGTTCTGGCTCTTGGCTGCTGTGCCTGCACGTCTGAAGGAGATGTTTTGACCTTTCTCATCTCTGACTGGTGTTGCAAAGATGGAATGATGTAGAACAGAGATTTTGTGACAGAGTAATAATAAGAAAGAATCTGACTGCCAGTTGCTCATTACTGGATCTCTTTTAGATGCCAGAACCTTCTATGTTTGCCTTCAAACAACACTGAGCACCTAAATCACCATAGTAAACAGATATAGAAAGAGACAGAAAGGTTAAAAGTGTACTCATAATCTCTTGCTTTTCCTCCTAAACATGTTTGATAGCAATATTGTTTCTTAAAAACAATATGACCTCATTTGTAAAGCAATATTCATGCTAAACTAGTCAGCTGTTAAATATACCCAGCACTGTGCATTATGATGAAGCTAAACCAGAATTTCAATTATTTTCTGGACACATTTAAAATTATAATACTTTACTGGGTTAGTGTTATAGTTCATCCAAATTACTCACAAAGTATCATATCAATCTCTTGCAAGTGCTTATTGCTTACATCTCTGGGAAGTTGGTGGAAGGAAGATGCTGTTGGGGGTAATGACCTTCATGCTGCCTTAGTGCTCTGATGGTGATGTGGCTATAAGTGCAGGCAAGCCTAATGGTCAAAAGTCAATGTTTGCTGGCCATCATATTTGTCACCAAAGAAGCAGAGTACTCATTTGGACCACCACATGCAGCAGGATGTTCCTGGAAGGAAAATAAAGAGGGAAATCAGACACTTGATGATCTGTGTATTCTTCCTTTAACGCCATGATCCTGGCAAGGGAAAAATCACACTTCAAAATTATTTGCAGTTTTTTATTGCCTGGAATGCAAGATCAAAACAAAGCAGGCAAATGAGGAAGACAGATTTCATTACACTCCCACTTTCTACTTATGTACCTTATCTAAAGAGATGTTGAGAGAGAAATGATGCTGCAGCATTTAACCAGCTCTGAGTAACCAGCACGGATTTATGAGTATTACTGGCAAGTCTGGCTTAAGCAGATCTTACTGGAGCTGCACTGGGACTGAATATCCAAAAGCAAAATGCAAAGGCCCACTGCTCTTTAGACAAATGTTATAGTAGTATGATTTTAAAACTTATTAAATCTTATTAAAACTAATATTAATATTTTCTGAAATAATGTCAGATAGAAGGTTCTGGGCAATGCTTTATTGCAAGGGGTTTGTCTATTTGCAGCAACTTCAGCTGGGCAGGAATTCTGAGCTTTAATAAAACATGGGGGAAGTGCTGCTGGCTCCATCTCTAACCATCACTGGATCACCATGCTGAGTCCTCAGGAAACTCTGGATTTTCTGTAATACTTACTGCTCTTACCCCAAAAGGGACAAACATTTAGGAGCTCTCTTGAACTGGGTGGTAACTTCTCCATGAGCTTGAGTACTCTGTTGGATTTAGCCAGGCTGATCTGTTTTGGGTTGGACTGACCAAGAAATAATCAGCCTTTTCACAACAGTAATCAGATAATTTGTCTCTCCATCACACTATTGATCAGTTATTAACAGAAACAGCCATTTCCCAACCTAAACAGCCAAACCCAGCTGTGTGAAGGGCTGGTTCTGCAAGCCCTTTGCACACTGAGTATAGCCATGAAAAGGAACATAATTCTCTTCTTAGACTAAACCTTGGATCTGTTTTTAGACTAAACCTTGTGCTTTCAGGGCTGAATTCTCCTCTCTGCCCAAGAGCCTCTCCAGGGGAAGTGTTGGTCGTTGATCTCTCAGGGTTTATTGCATGTCCTGTGTCCTCCTCCACCTGCTCCAAGTCAGGCCCAGCTCTTCTCAAGGAGAACGTGCCATCCATGAGATAAGCCATGGATTCAATAGAAACAAGCCAAAGATTTATTTGTTCTTTTAGGATAACAAACAAGTGTCCATAAACATAATCCTCATCTTCTTTCTATTTATAATTGTAGTTAATATAAATGTACTTCATTACTGGAGAGCAGTCTTCACGGCCATACAATAGCAAACAAATTCTTCAGAAGCATCTTTAATTATTCATTTGGCTGCACTATATTTTATGCTACTTTTCATAAATGTTAATCTTTATTATTGCCCTACCAGGAAAAAAAAGAAAGGAGGAAAGAAATACCTGTTATTAAATGACCTATCAGGCTGACATGGATAAATGTTGGTAGCTATTTAATTGTTTCCCATCTGCAGTTTTATACAGTTTCTATCAAACTGAAGGGTAATTTTTTTAGTAGCTGCTTATTTTAAATGTACAAAACCCTTGTGTGTAATTCCATTAGCTGCCCTACAGCATTGCAATCTACAGTTTCCCTGAGGCTGTTGTGAAATATTGATGAAATCCTTGCTTTTGTGGCTTCCTCTGATACACTAAACATTTGTCTGATGTTAGTTGAACTTGAATGGATCTGTTCAGAGTTATATCAGTAGTGACTTCAAAGGCTGTAAGGCTGTTACAGTTTTTTTTACAAACTGAAGTTTCAAAGCCTTACCATGTGGTACTTTAAAAAAACAAAGTTCATATCAAATGAACCAAAGTGTTAGCAATACACTGGTAAGACTCATTACAATTTCAATTTCTATAGATATATATTTTTTTGTGATTCTGATTGGTAGCTCATGCCAATGAAAGAAATTTAGATTGGTACTTAGGGCAACCCAGGATAATGAAAGAGGGAAAACATAATTTGAAAGTTGGATTTTAAATGAAGTAATCTATAAATTTACAAAGCCACTCTGCTGTTTTCTGCAACAATAAATAAGACAAGAGAAAACAGAAGAAAGGAAAAAGAAACAAAAGTTTCAGACTTCTCTTTTCATCAGCAAAGTGATTTACAGTGGTGCAATTAAAGTGACTAATAAGGAAAACACATTTGCTGCTACTGTATGCCTTGAATTTTTCAGGCCATGTTGCATCTTGGAGAGCAGCCTTTGTGCCTGCACCAGGAACTGAGTGGAGCTCACTGTTGATGGGGACATGTGGCTGAGTGACATCTGCCCCAAAACTCACCTGGGGGTGTGTGGCTGTGTGACAAACCTCACCTGGGGATGTGTGGCTGTGTGACACCTGCCCCAGACCTCACCTGGGGACGTGTGGCTGTGTGACAAACCTCACCTGGGGATGTGTGGCTGTGTGACAAACCTCACCTGGGGATGTGTGGCTGTGTGACACCTACCCCAGACCTCACCTGCTGAGGCCAGGACAGGAGTGTGCTGTGAGGGAGGGCAGTAGGGGTGGTTGGAGCAAGGAGGAGGTTGAGATCTTTGCAGTTACAACATTCTGTAGGAGCATCTTAGTTGGAAATACAATCTGGGGGTCACCAAACACCCTCAGCTGCTTGTGAAAATGGCATTATCAGTTCCAGGAGTTTGTAGAAAATAACAAATATTTTTAACAAAAGGCAAATGATGACACTCAGAGCCCTTGTGTGAGGAACTGGAGTTCCTGGCCCCAACCATGGTGGAATCCTTTCCTGCAGCAGCCAGGACCTGGCATGGAATGGATTCAAACTGGCTGAAAGAATGCCTTGCTGCTTTTTATTCAGTAACTGCCCATGCAAACAATGCTATCCTTAAAGAAAAACCTCCACAATAATTCCTTCTTTCCTCTGCCCTCAGCTCAGCAGCTCCCATCAGCTCAGCACTCTTTTTGCTTGTGTTGGTTTTTTTCTGTTTTATTATTGTTTTTGAGTTTATGGGTCGCTCACAAGCAGTTCCCTCCAGCCACTGATCATTTGGCTCATAACTGTGCAGGATGAAGTGCAAAGGACATAATCTGTTCTGGTTTTGCTGCTAAGAGCCCACTGAAACTCGGGGGTATTTTGCTTTCTTAACCAGTAGGAAATTGGATATTTAATAGAAAACTGTATAATACAACTCTAATTAAAGAACAACAAAATGAAAGCCCCAAATTGCTTCATTTCAACATTGTATATAAATAATAGTTATGGCTTCGTGGAATTGCCTTTGTGTGTTAGAATTCAGTCAGTGTGGAAGCCACTCTTTTCCTTGCTCCCGCAGAAGCTGCTCCTGTCCTCCTGCAGAGGATGGTGGTGGGTGTTCCTTCTCCTACTCTGCAAGAGGCAGGAATTCATGCCTTGGTATCAGCTGCTGTAACTACTTGAAAAATAAATTTCTAGGGGAAAAAACCCCCTCGAAGGAATATTGGGAAAAATCCCTCCTTTGAGGTGCCAAGTTGTTTTGGGCACAAAATTCATCACCATGGTGGTGATCCACGCTGAGCCACTGCAAACTGAGAGTGGGTGTGATGATAAATAGTAACAGCAACAAAAACTGCAAAAAATGCCCTGTTATCCAAATTAATGAACTGGCCTCCCAGCAAAGAGGCAACTGAGCATCTTCAGCCTTTTCTGAGGACATCCAAAACCTTCCTCAGGCTGCAGCTGGCTTTGGAACTAAAACTCAAAACCAGGACTTTCAGGCCAGGTGACAGAGATGTCCCTTTGTCCCTTCCATCCATCATTCAGAGCCAGGTGCTCTCTCTGCCACATTCAGGAATCTTTCCCTGTTTTCTTTCCACCTTGGAGAACTTAACAGGAAGTTATTTCCATAATACAGAAATTTTGAAAATAGCCTTAAAAACTCTGAAATTCTACAATTCACTCCTTTATGACAAATTTAATATTTTGAGAGTTTTTTCCATGGAATTCCATTGCTTTTCTAAAGTGTTCCATTGGTTTTAATCCCATTAAATTCCAAAATGTCTTTGATAAAGAGTTATGCAATGGAGTAGGGAACTATTTTTCCCCCAGCTGCCAATTTCTCTCTTCAGCTGATTTTCAGATGGCATGAAACTGTAGCTCTGAACTCCTACAAAGAGCCAGGTTAAGATTTGTCTGTGGGTGCTTAATGCAGTTCGACATCTTGGAGAAGGAGGAATGAGAAGTGGTCATTATCCATTATCTGCTTGGAACCTTTCAGAGAAAGAAACAGCTTCTGCCAAACACAAAAAGATGTTTGAGCTGAAGCCAGACAAGGAGGAAACAAGATCACCTTCTAGCACTGTGAGATTGCTTTCCTGATGATGTTGTTTCAAGGGAAACTGGAATGTGTATGGCTGAAGAAGTGCAGGTGGTGCCATGGGTTTTACGTGGATTAGCAGAGTTGTTCTGGACAATGATTCACTGTCCCTTCTCTTGGCAGAAAATAAATTTTCCAGACTTGGAAAGAAACATGTATATATATGTATATGTATTTTAATAAATGTTTCTCTACATGGAAAAAGAGCAAATTTGAGTAAAAATAGTATCCACTGGTGGAAAAGTTAACAGTCAGAATGAACACTTTTGACAAAAAGCTGTATTGACAGTCCACAATTCATGTCAGGATTGATGGATAACGTGGTGCCACTCCCAGGGTAGTCCTGGATGTCAGTGCTGGATTCAGCCCCCTGGGAGCCTGGCTTGGTGCTGTCTGCAGGAAAAGGTCCCAGCTCCAAGGGCATGGGTGCGGGTTAAGACCCAGTTTTTGCAGGTATATTAACTAGACCTGGTTTATTTTAGCTCCTCTGTGGAAATATTCCAGAAATAGCTGAGAAAATGTCCTTTTTGAAGAATGAAGAACCAGCTGTTTATTGCAGCTCTCATCCTAGAGAAGCAGGTTTCTGAGATTGCCATGAATCCAGTCACAAACATACAGAGAGGAATTAAGAAACCAAATAATTTGGAATTTTCTTTGTGATTACTATCCATATAATAATATTATCCTTACTGATGGCATGATTTTGACATATCCTGTCTTGAGGTCATTCAGCACTAAATCAAAGACTGATTTCCATTTAGGAAGCCAAAAATTGCTTCCATTCAATGCTTTGAAGCTCCTGAGTTTTGTCAATTCTTAATGATAGTGATATTTCAGTTTCCCACTTCTTCAGGACTGCACTTTTCCCATCTTACATTTGCCTGAGCCTGTTTAATTTGGGTGGGAAAAATTCTCATCTAGAAAAGGGAGGAAGCATTCATCCAGTTACTGAGTTTGGATTTCTTTCATATTATTTCTTCCCTGTAACACAGTTACACATGAGGATCTCAGAGGTTTGGAATGTCAGAATAAGCCTGGGGGAGAACTGGTGGGAAGAGAACAGGTCACTCAACAATTTATTACATGGACATCAGTGTGACGTGCAAAATTTATGCTACTTATTACAGACTCTGCATTTAAAGCATGTGGGTGTACAGATATAAGGCACTCTTTACTTCTAAAATAAATAATGCAAAGTCCACTTAAATTAATGTTATTTCTGTTAACCAGCTACATCCCTTCATGTCCAATGAAATCTTACTAAAAAGCCGTGTTGGAAGAACACGAGCATCTCTTGTACCCGAGGTTGTCTTGCAGAACTGGTCTCCACTGTCCTTAAAATGCCCCCAGCAATTTAAATCATTTACATAAACAGAAATGCTTTTACAAGGGAGGATACTGAAATGTGTTTTTAAAGCTGCCCAAACCCCTAAACCATTAAAACAGATGTGACTGAAGGTTTTGTGAAATTTTGATGGTGCTTTCTGCACAGAGTCACAGAATCCAGTGCCACCCCTGCCATGAGTGACACTTTCCACTTTCCCAGGCTGCTCCCAGCCCCATCCAGCCTGGCCTTGGGCACTGCCAGGGATCCAGGGGCAGCCACAGCTGCTCTGGGCACCCTGTGCCAGGGCCTGCCCACCCTCACAGGGCAGAATTTCCTCCATATATCTAATCTAAACCTCTTCTCTGTCAGTTTGAAGCCATTCCTCCTTGTGTGTCACTACAGTTCCTGATGGAGAGTCCCTCTCTGCCTTCCCTGTAGACCCTCTGGAGATACTGGAACTGGTTACTTCTCCCACTTACATGAGATTGTGTCAGTATCTTACAAAGACACCAAAAAAAAGGAGATTTCTCAGCACAAGTTACTCTTCTGTAAAGGTTATAGTAAACATGTCAATGCCTAATTAAGCAGCAAATTTTATCCATATTGTGGGGGATGTGCAGCTGTCTGGTACTTCTGCTTTTCCTAGAGAAGGACAAAGGATCTTGTGAGGAATAAATTGCTGTATGGGCCTTCCAACGGAAAACTGAACTGCTGGAGAAAAATGGGTTAATGACACTCAAAGAATTGGTTCTGTAATGAAGAATCCAATTTGCAGTGACCCAGAGCTATGGGGCTGCTCTTTGTTGTGTGTTTTGTCTGATTCCCTCCTTGGATCCCCTCCTTGTTTTTGTTGTGTGCTGTGCCTGGCACTGGGACATGTCCTGGAGAGGAGCTGTGTGTCACAGGGTCACTGCTCCTCCCCTGGGGACCTTCTGCCACCTCCATGTCCCTGCCTTCTCCAGCTCTAAACCTGTGTGACCTGTGCAGCTCCTAACTCATGGCAAGGGGGTGGGAAAGATGACACATGGATTTCTTAGCTGCCATCACAGAGAGAGCCATCATTTCCCTCTTCTTGTGCTGCAGCTTCATCCAGGGAATGGTTCCTCCGGTTCTGGTTCATCTCTTTGGCCTGATGGCAAATGTGTGGGAAGGGGTCAGATCATGCAGATAGATTGGAGAATGAAGGCTTTCAGATGGTCACCAGAAAGGTGGAACATTTTTCTCTGGATTTGCTAGACGGATATCTTTGGGGCAGGAGTACCAAATTTAAAGGAGCAAAGTGAGCCAGGTTCTTAAAGAGCCATAAAACAAATTTCAGATAAAGGGAAGGAATTGGATTCTAAATAAATATACTATTCCAGAATCAAGTTCATCTTAGTAATCAAAGAGTTAATTTGCCAAATGAAATCCTTCTGGATTTGTTCTACTTTTGCAGTCTAACAATCACCTTCGGTCTGCCTTTGTCAAATCTTCTGTAACTTCCAAGGGTTCTTGCCCTGAAATTTATGGATTTTATTGCAGCACAATTTCCTTTTATGGTACACAGTACATTACTTTTATAAACAAAAGGGTTTCACTTATGCCTATTAACACTTTCAGATGTTGTATTTTGACACATAAATTATTTGTGTACATCCTAAAGTGCATTTTTAGGTGATCAAGTGGCAAAAGGTTACTGTACCTAGATGATGCTCTGAACTAGGAAGATTATGGCACTTATTTTTCTTCTCTTCCCTGCAAATTCAACCCCTTCTCTCACTGAGGCTAAAAACAATTTCATAGAATTGAAGCTTTTAGTATAAACTTTAAATTCTTACATACGAATTTTCCAACTGTCCCATTACAGGACAGTTAGAATTATACTCCCATGACAGGAAAATTATTAACTCGGGATCTCTGGCAGTTATAAAGAATTATGATCATCTGCCAACAAAATGCAGCAACCTTCACAAAAAAGAGACATCATTTGGCTTTTTTTCACTTCCAGAACTAACAGAAAATATAGTTATAGATTAAAACAAAATCCAGTAAAGAAAATGCATAGTGAAAGCAGAAAAATGGAACTGTAACATTCTCCTTTAACAGGTTATTTCATATATTGACATTACATTTCAGGTTATGTCCAAGAGGAAGATTTAAAGGAAGAGGAAGACATAAAGGAGGAGGAAGAAGATGACGATGACAACAACTCCACTGCTCAGCTGCAGAGCAGCAATGACACTGGCACGGATGAGGAGCACGAAGTGGGTCCTGAGCAGAAAGGGAACTTCAGTTTCCAGAATTCCCCTGTCAGTCACATATCCAACCAGGACGCGGAGAACGAATCGCTACTGAGTGACAGTAGTGACCATGTGGCAGATATCAAAAACATCTGCTCCAGGGAGCCCCAGGACCCCAAAAGCAGCGCCCACCCCAAAGCCCAGAGCGAAGCACATGATTGCATGGATAAAATGACAGCAGTCTATGCCAACATCCTGTCGGACTCTTACTGGACAGGCTTGGGGCTGGGTTTCAAGTTGTCCAACTCTGAAAAGAGGAGTTGCGACAACAGGAACGGAGGGAACAAAGCTGACTTCGATTGGCACCAAGACGCGCTGTCTAAAAGCTTGCAGCAGAATTTACCTTCCAGGCCTGTCTCCAAGCCCAACCTGTTCAGCTCGGTGCAGCTCTACAGGCAGAGCAGCAAAATGTGCGGGACTGTGTTCACGGGCGCCAGCCGGTTCCGCTGCCGGCAGTGCAGCGCTGCCTACGACACCTTGGTAGAGCTCACGGTCCACATGAACGAGACAGGCCACTACCAGGATGACAACCACAAAAAGGACAAGCACAGACCTACCAGCTACTCCAAGCCCCGGAAAAGGGCGTTCCAGGACATGGACAAGGAAGATGCACAAAAAGTTCTGAAGTGTATGTTCTGTGGTGACTCTTTTGATTCCCTTCAAGATCTGAGTGTTCATATGATAAAAACAAAACATTACCAAAAAGTGCCTTTGAAGGAGCCGGTACCAACCATTTCTTCAAAAATGGTCACTCCAGCCAAGAAACGTGTGTTTGATGTGAACAGGCCTTGCTCCCCCGACTCCACGACAGGGTCTTTCTCAGACACCTTCTCTCCCCAGAAGAATGCGAACCTGCAGCTCTCCTCCAACAACCGCTACGGGTACCAGAATGGGGCCAGCTACACCTGGCAGTTCGAGGCCTGCAAATCCCAGATTTTGAAGTGTATGGAATGTGGAAGCTCCCACGACACCTTGCAGCAGCTCACAACCCACATGATGGTCACTGGCCATTTCTTGAAAGTCACAAGTTCAGCTTCAAAGAAAGGAAAGCAACTTGTTCTGGATCCTTTAGCTGTGGAAAAAATGCAATCGCTGTCTGAAGCACCAGCCAGTGACAGCCCCGTTTCCAAATCAACCAGTAAATCATCTGCAGAATGCATAGGTCCTGCCTCTGAACTTAAAAAAGAAAGTAAAAAAGATAAAGCTGATGATGCAAGTAAAGATGAGAAAGCAATGAAAACTGAGGAGTACGAAGACACTCTTCAGAAACCCCTGGATCCCACAATGAAATACCAGTACCTCCGAGAAGAAGATTTAGAAGATGGTTCAAAGGGTGGTGGGGACATTTTAAAGTCCTTGGAGAACACTGTCACGACAGCCATCAATAAAGCTCAGAACGGAGCTCCCAGCTGGAGCGCATATCCCAGCATCCACGCAGCTTACCAGCTCTCCGAGGCAGCCAAGCCGTCCTTGCCTGTGGGATCCCAGGTGCTCCAGATCAGGCCAACCATGACCAATAAACTGAGGCCAATAGCGCCCAAGTGGAAGGTGATGCCTCTGGTCCCTATCTCAGCAAACGTGAGCCAGTGCACTCAAGTGAAGAAGGAGGCTGAGGACAAGGAGGAGATACATAAGGACTATGCTAAGGAGAGTGTCCAGGCTGAGCCGGCCTCACTCAGCCAGAGTGAGAGGGAACCTCTCCTCAAAGCTGAAGCCTCTGTGGAGCCAAAAAAGACAGAACCGTGTCCCTTGAAAGAAGAAGACAAAATTAAAGAGGACAGTGGAAAAGAAAAGCCAGTCCTCAAGGAGCCACCAGCAGCTTCTCTCAGTAATGGTTGTGCTGCTGCCAACCATTCCTCGGAGCTGCCCTGCGTGAACCCCCTGAGCGCCCTGCAGTCCGTCCTGAACAATCACCTGGGCAAAGCCACTGAGTCCTTACAGCCTCAATCCAACTGCAGCCCCAGCTCTAGCACAATTTCCATGTTCCACAAACCCAATCTAAACATGATGGAGAAGCCAGTTTTATCTCCTGCTCCAACACCACCAAAGCCTGCAAGCGTATCCAGGCACTACTTATTTGAAAACAATGATCAGCCTATTGACCTGACCAAATCCAAAGGCAAGAAAGCTGAGTCAGCTCAAGCACAATCTTGTACTTCTCCGCCTCAAAAGCACGCTCTGTCTGACATCGCCGACATGGTCAAAGTTCTTCCCAAAGCTACCACACCAAAACCTGCTGCATCCTCAAGGATCCCGTCCATGAAGTTGGAAATAGATGTCCGACGCTTCGAGGATGTCTCCACGGAAGTCTCCACCCTGCATAAAAGGAAGGGCAGGCAGTCAAACTGGAACCCTCAGCATCTGCTCATTTTGCAAGCTCAGTTTGCTTCCAGCCTCTTCCAGACATCTGAAGGTAAATATTTATTATCAGATCTAGGCCCACAAGAGCGCATGCAGATTTCCAAATTCACTGGACTGTCGATGACCACCATCAGCCACTGGTTGGCAAATGTCAAGTATCAACTTAGGAAAACCGGAGGAACAAAGTTTTTGAAAAACATGGACAAAGGACATCCAGTCTTTTATTGCAGCGACTGTGCATCTCAGTTCCGAACCCCCTCTACTTACATTAGCCACTTAGAATCCCACCTAGGTTTCCAAATGAAAGACATGAACAGGCTGGCTGTGGAGCAGCAAACCAAGGTAGAGCAAGAAATCTCCAGAGTTTCAGTTCAAAGATCTCCTGAAACAATAGCTGGAGAAGAGGACACAGACTCTAAGTTCAAATGTAAGTTGTGCTGTCGGACATTTGCGAGCAAACATGCAGTAAAACTTCATCTAAGCAAAACACACAGCAAGTCACCAGAACACCATTCACAATTTGTAGCAGAAGTGGATGAAGAATAACTCTTAAGGTATGCATGCTCTATAGTGAGTTTTCATTTCAGCATTTCCAGGAGGCTCTGTCAGGCTCCGTGCTTTGGTAAAAGTAGGAAAACAGTATAAAATGCATCGTGTATGCTGCGCCGCTCCTCCCTCGCATGTACACATCCATTTTATAACGTTTTCAGGAAGAGAGCTTGGTCAATGCAAACCCACACTGCCCTAGAGAGAAATGTTGCTGCTCGTTATTTGCAAAATAGCTGTTTGCCCATTTCTCTTTTGTTCCTAAGAATAAATCATTTCACATCCACTGCACTTCGGTGTGGAATGCAAGAACTAAGTGCTGCTCTTTGCAGTGAGAATGGAAAAAAGCAGATAAAGAGCACTGAAACCCAAAAGGTTATTACCTCACTCAGTGCTAGCACACCAATAAATCTGATTTGAATGGGGAAAAAGAAGAAAATTCAAAAGTCAAATTAGCAAAATCTCAATTATTCTGAGTTTCTCATAATCTCAAACACAGCCTCGAGAATCTACAAATAACTCGGAAAAGTTCCTATCTAGAAGTTCAGTTATTCTTCTGTTGATATTTGGATGTTCAGTTTTGTAAAATATTTTAATATTTTACACTTACTTAAACACTTGCTACTGTGAGTGGCCTTTTTTGTCACATCATTTTAACCTCTCTCTCCATCATTCCTTTTTTAATCTTTAAGATGTTTGATTATATTTTGCTTCGCGTTGGTGGAAGTCAATCCATAAACATCACTGACTTCGTGCAAGTTCTCGTATAACCTGGGGGAGTTACTGCTTAATTGAGATTTTTTACAAGCTTAATATTTCCAAGACCTGTTAGTAGGATACTGCTGCGTTAGTGTTGCTATTTTTTTGCTGCAAGATACACCAGTTGCCACAACCAATGTTTATAACATGTAATGTAATATTCAGATGCCACACCATTTTTGCATTTTTAATTTTACTTGATTCACAAACTTGAATATTCTTGATTGAAATAAATATGCAGAACATCAACTAAAAGTCCAAATAGAAGTTTTTTGTTCTAACCAGATTTTTTTTCAGGAGGGCTCTGTTTAGTTGTTCCCAGCAATTCCTCCAGCAGACTCAGGCTCTGCTTGTGTTCACAGAACAACCATGTGCAGATCCAGGTTTTTTCCAAGGTGTTCGTTACTTGAATAACATTCAGAAAATGAATTTGTCAGATGGTGAAAATTAAAGATGTGCTGTGAGTTGTCACTGATGCCACCTGGCTTTGTGGCCATCCTCTGGCTGATTGAGAGAACGGGGCTCAGTCCCCATTTGGGGGAAGATTTCCCGTTTGTTTGCTGCAAATATTCATGTTCTAGGAAACACTTTCTGCTGCCAAAGACAGCACGAGGGCTCTGTGTCACTTAAGCTCCATTAAAAATGCTACTTTTGAATAATTTAAACCACTGATCAAGGGGTTACTTTGGGCTGGTACTGTAAGCTATTGCCATGGAGTATAATGTCAGCGTTCAAGTGCAGTAAGATTTAAGTTTTGCATACATCTTGTACGTGCTGTCTGCATTGGAGGAGATTTATGCTTCCTGCATATTTTAGCCAGCAAAATTCCATCTCACTCCTAAGGGGTTTGTTTTCTAAATAGGGCTAATACCCTAAGTGCCCTATTTGGGCACTTTAACCCAACATTAGAATGTTGCTTGTTTACCTGGCCACTCCAAATCAACACCCCCGAGGGACTGGGTAGGGATAAACATCCCATACTTTGTTTCCTTCCCCACCACTTAATGATTATTAAGACTCTGCCATTCATAGTTTTCACACAAGAGATATCAGAGCAAACCAATAATTTGGGGACTATCAAACAAAAGCTATCTGCCAGATATATTAATACAACAGTTATTTTGGCACATTCATGGCTTAATGTGTGACAAATGTTTCAGATTTGGTCTTGAAAGCACCGTGTTATTACTCAGAGGCAAACCAAACACCCACCTTTGTAAACACGTTACTGTTGCTGAGGATTGGAGGAACAAATACAAAAGGGGAGAAAAAAAATCTCCAAGGGGAAAAAAAAAAGTGGTTTCTGCATTGTAATAACCTGCACGGAGACATATTATTCAGGTGATGTGTAACTACATAAATAAGGGACTGTCCTTCCTGCCTCTGGATGCCGAGAAATTGCTGTCCTCGTGATACTCATCCATTTCTAATTTATATCAAGATGCAGGTTGTATCTTACCTTTGAAAAAATATATTTAAATTGCAATGACAGAGTGATAGCACTGTTATCTGGAGCTATAATTTCAGTTGGTATGCATGATAGCACAAATTGTCTGAAATGATGGGGTATTTGGGATGGCATTGTAAAGATTTTATTACAGTTTCGGAGCCGAAAGCCTCCCTGAAGTTCTGACGAGGTTGGGAGTGGGGAGGCCTGAGTTTATTCATATGGATTCTTCAGAAATCTGCAAGGAGACTAAATCAAATAACAGGGATTTTCAGAGTTTACTTACTCTTACCATGTTATTTTTAAGATCCAGTATACATTTGAATAATAACAGAGGGGAGCAGAGTATTTAGAAAGGAGAAATATAAAGCTGAGATCCTTAAAACACACACATGCATTTATGTTTCCTTCTTGCAGGCAACATTGCAGTGAAATAGGCATAAAAATAGAGACTATAGATAGAAATAAATGGAAATAAAACAGTGGAAAGAATACTTGAAGTATAGAGATACATAAAGTACTTTATATTTCAATGGCATTTACTAGTAGATGTTATATTGTCAAATGTTAGCTATCATTAAAAATATAAATGAATAATCTGGGTTAGTACTGTAGAAAAAT
The DNA here is from genome assembly GCF_963513975.1 of Fringilla coelebs. Taxonomy (NCBI): domain Eukaryota; kingdom Metazoa; phylum Chordata; class Aves; order Passeriformes; family Fringillidae; genus Fringilla; species Fringilla coelebs. The sequence goes on from NC_140044.1 coordinate 1,764,663, forward strand.
GTGTTATGGGTATGGATTTATTTTTAAGACCTCTGTGAGGCTGTTTATAAGAAATTTGCTATAAATTCTTCTTAAATGTAAAAAGATATATATATCTCTTTTATAGTCATCTTTGGTGTTTTCCTGAATTCTTCTAAGTGATATGAGTTTAGTAATATAGAGTAAGATTATGTGTAATATACAACAATCAGACATCTCTATTCTCTTTCATTTAACCCACTTCAAATTTGTTTTTATTGCTATTCTTCATAGAAAACCCATGAACATTAGGAAACATGGCTTTAATTAGAAGTAATTTGTATGTTGACTTGTACCTTGAAGAACATTTGTTCATTTCTTCAACTGAATTAGAATTTTTATGTTGTTCTGAGGAGAAAGGCAGGGCAGAATTGTATTTCTCACTTCAGAGCCAGGTGGGATTGGCTTGGAACTGGTTACTAACTGAGGCTCTCTGTGGCCTTGGCTACAACTTTTGATAGAAATGAATCTCCATAAAGTCAAACTACCCAAGCTGACTGGGGAGATTTCTGTTTCAAAAGACCCCGATAAGCAAACAGGCAGCTACCTGAGATGAACTAATTTGAAAGTAAGGCTGCTGCAAAACAACAAAAAAAAAAAAGTCATAATGATAAACAGTTTTTCTCTCTGTTTCCTCCTTTGTCTTTTTTTAACCATCAAGTTTAAAGCTTCTGCAGCGCTTTTTTTTCTACTTTATAGGAGACAACTGACATTCTGTGGTAAATGGAAGAAAGAGCAGAGCAGAACTGAAAATCCTCTAATGCACTGACACTAACTTGCCCTCTATTGTTGAAAATGAGCAGGCAATCATGATTGTTCATCAAATGGCTCCTAATGCAGTTAAAGCATTCAGCTATAATTTCTCCTTGCATTTATAATTACTGTCATAGACTGCACACCTCAGTGAGCAGATTAAAGCTATAAACTATTTAGCCGTAGCTTTAAGATGAGGAACTTGATTTGTCTGGCAGCAGTTATTTGTTAGAGAGCTTGACACTTCACATAAAAATGACTCAACTTGATGAAGAACAATGCAGTTTAAGCAATGCAGTGATTTTAAATCAGTCATTATACCACGCCCTGTAAGAATTGCAAAGCAATTTGTTAAATGATATATAGGACATGTAGATAACTGTATGTGTTAAGTATACCAAAATAGAAGATTTTTTTCTTCCCTAGATTTTATTTTCTCATCCCTCTGAAGCAGTAGGAGCTGCTCTGATCATGTTCCACTCTTAGCCAATATGGCTGTTATGTGGTCAAGGACAATTGTGTGAATCAGTGGTCCAAAATTCTATTTTAGGGAATTTAGCTTGCTCTTCAACTTTCATTTCTTCTTAGCAACAAATATCAGAAGCTGAGAGATCCTTCCAGGAGAATCAGACATGCTGGGATGCACCTGCCTGCAGTGGTGTCACCACAATTTTGTAAGCAGAATTTCCCAGCAAAACCAAGGGTTCTGCTCCCCATGTCATCAGCCAGAAAGAGAGGGTTCGTCCCATGGAATTCTTGATTATTCCATTCAAATGGGATTTTTGTGCCAATATCTTTTTGGAAAATGATGGCTTCTCAATGGAAAGAAAAAGTCTGTGGGGAAGTTCCATTTTAAAATAGATTTTTGTTAGGATAAACAAGGTAAAATTGAATGAAAGGAGACAGAGCTAGGAAAAGAAACAGATTGGCCTTTTTGCTGAAGCAAAATCCTGCTGAAGCAAGGAACTACCTCCAAACAGTCAGCCCTCCCTCAAAATAATCCTATTCTGGTGAAGCCTCGGTTCTCTTAATCCTTTGAAATGTATCAGTTTCCCTGAAGTGGTAGATCCAGATTTTTTATTTTTAAATATTCAAAAAATTTCTTGGATAGCATTTTTTCAATCTAGCCATCATCCTTGTAAACCCAATAATGGTGTGTTCTTGGCTTCCCTGAGAGCAGGGCCAGGCCAGACGATCCATCAGGCTGTGGCAGCACCGATGGATCCGTGCAGATTTCCTGGCTTTTTAGGAAGGTTTTACAGGTTTTAGAGGTTGCTATTAAGACCAGTATTATTTAACATTGCATTTGAGCTTCCAACCCGCTGGATCAACCCACATTGTCGCTGGGCTCTGTACAAACACATTGCATGTGGCAGTTCCAAGGCAGGAACTCCTCTGCTCACAAAGAAACAGCAACTTCCGAGCAGATTTTAACTGACCTTGAACAGTGCCAGCCTCCTCCAGCATTCACTATTCATAAGGACATCAAAATCTTACCTTCTCCTTGCTGTGCCTGATATTATTAAATGCTACAGCCTTCATATTCTATAGCAGAACATTTCTACCAGGTGAGATTTCAAAGGAAGGGTACCTGAGTCTTATTTATATATTTTACACTTCAGCAATCGGATCACAAAGATCAATAACAAAAGGAAAAGACGTGAACAACATCCAGCCCTCCAAAGCACCTTTCAATAAAAATAATGTAATTTAGCAGGATGATCACTCAGTGCAAATATGATGGAGCACAGATGGAAAATGAGGAAAATTATAGATACAGCTTTATGGGAGGAGGAAAGGAGGAAGAGATTTTTCACTATTTATTGGGATAATGAACAGATAATTCATGATTATTAAGCTGTAGTCTTCAGGCCTCATTCTGCTGACTCTTCCCACCTCAGTTTGGAGCTGGGTGTGTTTGTGCATCCAGGCAGGGTCTGTTGAGAGGAGGGATCAGGCCTTTCACTGGGTTCCACAGAAATGCAAGCAGGATTTGCAGCTCCAGCCCAGGACCTTCCCTGCCGGAGGGGGAACGGGGTGGGACACAACCCCCAGCACGGAGCTCTGCTTCCATGGGACTGTGGTTCTTCTCCAAGAGCATCTCACCCTCCCCTGGGTGTCCAGCTGGGATGACACCAAACACAACACCAGGCAGAAAAATCCCAGCCCTGAGAGAGCCCAGGGGCTGATCCTCACCCCGCTGCCTCCCCTGCCTGGAAAATCCTGAGCTCCCAGGAGAAGGAGGTGGCTGAGCCCTCCAAGGTGTGAGCGGGCAGGAGAGGTGTCCTGCCAGGGGGATCCTGCTCTGGGCAGCAGCGTTGGCTCTGTGTGCTCCCATTCCCTGGATGGACAGACAGACAGACAGACAGGCTGTGGGAATGGCAGATCCCCCAGGAGGGGAACGCACCGGGAATGGCTGCAGTGAGGGAAGCAGTGATACACGGGACCACGAGGGAACTTGCCCATCGTAGTAAATTTACACAATCCCTTTATTAAAAGCAAACAGTTCCTCCTCCCCTCCAAAATCCCTCCCTGCCAGCACTCAGCTCTTCTGCCGGGGGTCAGCCCATGCAGGAGGGGGGAGGGAGCCATGGGGAGTGGAGGAGGTTGTCATGTCTAATGAATACCCTGAATGTATCAAGATATATATTTTTTTCATTTCAGAAAAGGTTCCATTAAGAGGGAGACAGCCCTAACATGTGCTTTGGCCCCTCATCAGATTTATGAGTATTTGCTCTGCTCTTTAATAGGAAACTCTGCAGCAACTGCCACCTTGCCTGCTCTCCCTGAGATACACAGTGGCTTCTCGGGGAAATGCACTTCATTATTAATGTGAATTTGTACGTTTTTATGACACTGCTTGGGGGAAGGGGCAGGCAGAGATTTCCTGGTGATATATGCTCATTTCTAACCATTTATTGTCCCAGACAATCGAAGAACAAAGATAAACATTGTTTCAGAAAGCGGAGGGTGCTGCAGTGACATTTTTGAAAGGAAAGGAGAGGTGGCTGGAGTGGCTTTGATGTGGTTGTTCCCCTGCACTCCGCCTGCTGCAGCAGCCGTGTCAGACCAAGCTCAGAGTGGGCTGGGCAGGGCAGGTTCTGCCTCCCTTCACCAGCCTTTCCTCCAGCCAGCCCGGACCATTTGCTCTGTGCAGTTCCACAGCAGAGGGGGCATGGAAGAAGGAGAAGGGAATCCTCCTTTGGGAAGCCTGAACTGCAGAGGATCCCAGGGCTCAGGGCCAACAGATGCTCCCTGCACTCTGTGGAGGCAGGGTGGGTCTGTCCTCTCCTCTGGGAGAGCTGTTCCAACTCCAATGGGAAACTGGTTTCAGTCATTTAATGAAAACTCACCAACACTCCCCATTTCTGACTCCCCCAGGAGTGCCATGAACCACAGGTGCCCTGGGGGTGTCTGTCCCAGCCCATTCAGTGATGCCCTGGTGTGGCAGCCCATCAAAAAAAGTGGTTTCTGCATTGTAATAACCTGCACGGAGACATATTATTCAGGTGAATATATCTCCATCAATATCTCCATCCAGCTCCACCTCTGTCTTGCTTCCAGCCTAAGCTTGGGAGGACATCTCTGCCCCGTTCCCTGGGTGCCTTTGCCACTCTTTGTTCCACTCTGCTGTCAGTGCTCCAGCCACAGCAGTGGCTACACCACACCAACTCTTTGGGGGGGCCAAGACAAGCTGCTGGCACCTATCTGCACTGCAACTGTGTCCTCATGGCTGCCTGCTCTCCTTACACTAAAGACACTGCCATTTCCTTTTTCCCACCTCTTCACCTACATCCCAAGGCACACCACAGAAGATTCTCTCCCTCTGGGATATGACCATGGCCTGTTTCTGCCTGTGTCACGCTGCTCTTCCACCAGACAACTCAAAGGGCAAACTCAAAACTTCCTTGGTGCTCACTCAGCTCAGGATCAGCCTCCAGTGGAGCTCACCCTGCACTGGTCAGGCACAGACAGGCTGTGGGTGGGCTCCCAGGCCAGACACTCACTTCCCTCCCTAATTCCATGGATCCCTAATCCGTTGGCCTTGCTGTTCTCATGGTGCAAGACCCAGGTTTGTCATCCAAGGAAAAAACAATGAGGGAGGCAATTGTGTTTATTTGATCCGTGTTTTTTAAAACATTGTCTGTACTCCCAGGAGTTATGTGGTGGCCTCCCGTAAATCACAAATGCACAAAAAAAATAACTCTGGATATTTTTCCGACGAGATTAAGGTGAAAGTTCCTACATTCATATTTCATGTCTGGAAAAAAATATCAACAAGAGTGATAAGTATAGCCAGCACGAGTGTAAAAGCACACCCTGTCATTTGTTTTCCATGTGCCATATGTTTTCTGAATCCTGCACCTCCCACATACAAATCTCATGCAATAATGTGGGGTGCACACATTACTCAGGATTATTTAGTTAAGCCCTGCCTGTATGGAGGGAATTCACTCAGAGAAAGTCAAGCCACTGTGCTTTGTTTTGCTTTTTTTTGCTTATTCTGGATTCATAGAGTAGAAAATTAAAGATCCCACTGTGCCAGGCGTCATGTCATTTGGTTTTAATTTAATTCATCTCTTCGATTCTCCCTGTTTCTCCTTTGCTTTGAGTATCATCAGTAGGTGGTCCAAGCATCAACCAGAAGATTTACTGGCAAGACTAAATGTATGAATGCTATGAACACATTGTTTTTCTGATATGATTTAATGACATTTTTGGCATTCCCATGGCTGTTGAAATCTTCCATAATAACTCCCTTTGGCAGTCAGAGCTCCTGTTGATCAGGTGAAAGCTGATGCAAATGTCAAATGTCAATAAATTTGTAATCCATAAATACAATATTTGATGCTGGAGTGAGCCATTAAGCAAAGTGCAGCAGGAGGCACTGAGGAGATGAGCTGCACCTCACGGGGAACACAAAGCAGGCAGGAAAGGAATGCCACCTCCCAAACCTCTCCAGAGCCAAGCTCTTCTCCCTTTCCACACTCCCTGGGTTTTCTGAGTTGCTGAGTTTTTTCCAAAGAGGGGTTTATGGCTTGAGTTTGGCAGAGCCAGTCGGGTGATGCAGGTTCTGTCCCCTGTTCTTTTCCCTCATCGTGCGAGGTTGGGATTTAACATCTCTGTTTCTAAAGGAGCTCTTCATAGCTCAGAGGTTTCCAAGGCCTCAGAGTTTGATCCTGGAAATGATTAGTTATTCAAGATATTCCAGTAAATTAGCAAGACCACTTACATAACTTAGGTGTTGCAAGAATGAGTCATGACTCATTTATAGCTTTAAGATGCTTGGAAAGGATGAGCCACGTATGAAGCCTGATTTTATACACAATAAAGACATGAGAGCAATCACATCATTTCCCAGGAGATTTCCTTAAGGACCCTCCACTTTGACCTTTGGCTCTGAACAGCTCCAGTTTGTTTGACATTGAAAAAAAGCAAATGTGTGAACACAGTGCCACGAGCATTTGCACTTTGAACATGCTGGGGCGGAACACAACTGAACTGGAAAAGGCTGCAACAGCTAATGTGCTGGGAAAATAGAACAGAGGCATTTACTTAATAACTCAACTAATTCCTTTAGCTCACCTTGTAGAGATTTAACCTTTGAATGAGAGAGTCCCTAGTTCAAAATCCCGTGGCTCCTCTGTCCTCGTGTTAATTTTTAAATTATATATCATTGTTGAGAGGCCCTTGTGTTGAGCATTACAGGCTATTTTTCATGTCTAAAATGGGGAATTATAACTGAACATTAGCTACTGGCTATAAATCACACGGAACAAAGTGGCATCTGCATCTACTCAGTAACAAGAGTGGGAGAATTGTAACTTACTTAAATGGAGACAAGAGCGAGGACACAAATGTGGTAGGGGAGATAATTGTGACTTGAGAAAAGGAATGGTCCCTCCACCGTGTCACCCTCTCACTCAGTCCTCTGCAGCTCCCCACAGCCAGCGCTGGGAGTGCACAGGCACAGCAGCAGCTGGGGCAGTCCTGAGGGAAAATCAGAGCTGGGAACTCTTGCAGAGCCCTCCCTGCAGTGCCAGCAGCACATCAGGGTGGTGCTGGGCCAGGGCTGGGCTGGGCAGCCTCTCCACAGCTGCAGACAGCTCTTGTCCCTTTGGCTGTGCCACCACCGCGAGGGAGCAGTGACCACAGCTCCCGTCCCTGGGAGGAGGTTTCATTCCCAACTGCTTTATTCCCAGTTGTGGCTCCAGCCCAGGTGAGGAGGAGGCAGCACAGGGCTGTTAACAGGACAGCTATCGAGGCTGGGGAGGGGCTGACCAGCTCCTCCTCTGCTGCTCAGCTCACAGGGCTCACCCTGCTGCTCCTGTGCCTCTCTGAGCCGCCCACTGATAATCTGGTGTTATCTTAAAACACAACAAAATAAACTCAGCTTGGCCTCATTCTTACACATATCTCTGCTGGCCCTTTTTTTCCTTTCTTTTTTTTCTAGTTCTTTTACTCTTTAGAAAGCTTCCAAGATCTCTTGTGTCCTCACCCGGTGCCCTGTGTTGGTGGAAATTATTTGGTGCCTTTCTGAGAGATCCTCTTGCACTCGGTGCAGCACCATCACAGTCTGCTGTGGGAGTCAGACCCTAATGCACCAACAGATTCGAAAAGAGCCAACTACACATGTGCCAGGGGTGTCCAGGGTGTTGGTCAGATATTCCTGGTTTTGGGGGTCTGTTCAGGGCCAACCACTGCAGCTGCTTAACAGCTTCTTGAGCCCAGTGCCCGGGAATTAGGATTAGTTCTCCCTGCAATGCAGGTCTGTCTCTGTGCAGAAAGAGCACAGACCTCCACAAGAGGTTTTACTGAAATGAAAGCCTCAGGTTTCTTTCACAGCAGACAATAAAAGAAGCAGATTTTCAGCTAGACCAGGGCAGCGTCCTGGCAGGAGGCATTTGCTCAGGAGCTGCCAGCAGGACAGGGGTACCAGGAATCCTGCTGCTGCCTGGTCAAGACTGATGAAGGTCCTTTCCTACTGCCTTGCTCAGTCCCCCACCCTGGCAAGGGCTTCCAGGATTAAATTCAATAATCAACACTTTATGCTGATTATTCAATCACAGCTTCCTAACGACCCTGGCCTTGTCCAGTACTCCATGGGGGTCCAAGCACCACAGGGTTCTGGTCCAGGAGTAATCTTTGAGTAACAGCAATTGTAAGAGTTGCTTTGCTGATTAGGGACAAACTTAAGAACATTCTTAAAAGCTCTGCAGAGCAGGGGCCTATGTGCTATATGTTTATTAGGCTGTTCAGCAGTAATTCAGGCAGCTGAGAATTGTGGAAGACCTGGTCCACCTAATTGTGTGTCTAAATCATGGTTTGCCTGTGCTTCAGAGGTGCTGATGTTACATCTGCACGGAGTGGCTCGGGTTATACGGTCAGAATCCTGCGGATGGTCAGTTTGTAGCATAAAATTGAAAATTGCAACGTGCACCATAAAGCTACTGCCTGGAATTTATTATATATTGCAGCACAACAAGCAAATTCTTACTAGATGCAGTATATGCTCAGACATTAATGTGAGCAGAGGATGAAATATTCTCCTCCCAGCTCACTGCTACGTGTTCTCTCCAGAGCAGAACTGAATTGCCCAGGATCACCAAAGGAGAGGCAGCCACCAGGAGTGTCCATGACACGGGAAGGACAGCCCACCCTCATCCTGAGGCCCCGGGGCTCTGAACTTCACTTCTGCTCGTGCAAGGGCTCTCAGCCAAATCTCTTTATTATTCATCATAAAGAATCCCAGCTGTGGAAAGGCAGCGCTGGGAGGAGATGGGGACGGGCTCTGCCTCGCCCCAGTGTAAATCGGGAGCGACTCCAGCGCCGAGTTCTGCTGCTGTCGCTCGGCCATCAGCTCAGAACCAGCCCTTTACCTGCAGAGGATGAGTGAAATATCTCCCAGCTCTGTGGCCAGGGGCCTGCTGAGCTGCTCGCAGAGCTGCTGTCAGCATGCCCAGGGCAGGAGCATATTTTTTCCTTGCTGTTGTACATAAGGGCTCTGCTGCAGCCGACAACATGAAATGTGTTAGTTCGGTTTGTTCAAAATGGAGTGTGTTTGTTAAGTGTTGCCTCTTTGATGTTGTGCTGCCATCTCCATCTTTGTCAGCATTGCCCATCTTTTTCAATCTAATGAACTCAAACCATCAGTGCAACTTAAGTTCGGCTGTCTGTTCTTGCATAGTTAATATTAAAAATGTACTAACAGTGTGGCTGCGAAATCAAATTATGCACATAAATATGCTGGCATAGCAGAGGAGGCGGCAGAAGCTGAAGTTAGCAACATTGATGCCAGTTCACATTTGCAAATCAACCGTCAATCTGTCATTAAACATGTTATCAAATGATGATAAGTGTATGCTTCTTGCTTGCATTGGCGCGCTTATTCCCGATGTTGATGTGCATTAATGGGATAATGTGCATTAACATAGTCTTGCTTGGATGAACACAAAACATTTTTTATCCGTCTCAGTTTGTTTCCCCCTGTGGCCCCCAAGTAAGTGTTTTGTGTTATCAAATTGCCAAAAAATGGGAAAACACATTACTTTTAATTAGCAAAAAATTTTGAGTCTTTTTTTTTAAATTTATTTTTATAATTTTTTTACCCAGACTATCTCCTGGGTGTTGTCACTTGAGGTGGGGGGGACCAAAAAAACCAAAACATTCCACTGGCTCCTTTAAGTAAAACGATTAATGTCAGAAACTCAGAGATGACAATTATGTGCTGTCTTAATGCACTGGCCTTTCCTCCCAGCCCCTGCTTGTGACACGAGTGATGGGTTGTGGTCAACGATAGGAAAAGCAGGAGCAGGAAGCATCTCAGGCATTCCCAGCCCATTGTGTGCCACTCTCAGGCATGGCAGGCACTCCCTGGGTTGGCTGCACTGAGCAATTTTACAGACAAGGCAGCGAAGGCTGTACCGAGGATTAATCACCAGGAAAAATGTGGAGGCTCCAGGAGGGAACGGAGCATCCAAAGGAACTTCCCAAGTGTTGTCCCAGCTCCCTTTTCTCCCCTGCACGGCACTCAGGGCTCCATCAGGGTGCACACTGCTGGGAAACTGCCAGGAAGTTAAAAAAAAAAAAAAAACTGTTTGGAAAGAATAAAGGCATTAAACAAAGTTGTTATTACCTACTGATGGCCCCTCCTGCTTCCCCCAGGACAGAGGGAGCGGCTCCTCAGCTGCCCAGGGAAGGCTCCCCTGCCCGGGGAATGGCTTGAACAGAAAAAAAAAAAAAAAAAAAAATATTTCTGTTTATTGCTTTCATTTAAAATTGAGCTGTTTCCCCAGGCTTCTGGGGAAAGTTGAGGTGGAACTCCAGCAGAGCAGGGAGAGCAGCTTTCACACCTGCAGGATTTGAAGGTTTGCAAACTCCTGTTAAAAAGTCAGTGGAACAAAGTTCTCCCCACTCCCGGGAGAACAGCCTGTCTGTTAAACCTTCATATTTATGCAATGGGGGCAAAATTGTGATGATCTACCCAAGTTTTTACCTTAGAACAGGAATGAAAACATTATGAACAATATCTGGTCCTGTTCAAAATGCTGGGAATTCTTCCAAGAGTTTTACTAGGACTTGACCAGTGGTGTTATCAACTCAGGCTCCACAGCTGCCTTAAAGGAAAATCAATCATTTCAAGCGTTTTATTTTTAGTTTATAAGCTGGAAAATGAAACTTGTTCTGAAACTTTTATGAAAGATATCAGATTATCTACGTCCTTTTAAAATAGCAACTCTCTCTCATATAACAGAAATGTAATAGAGAATTGCTCTGAGTCTCTGCTTAAGACTACATCTAACCTCCAAACATGGTTTGAGAGTTATCTGGAATTTAAAAAAAAAAAAAAAAAATTACAACTGGTAGAATAGTAAGATTCAACAGACTGTGAACTTTTTGGTAGATGGGTCAAACTTTTGATCACTCTTTCTGTTTTTTCTGTATAATAATGCCATTAACTTTAGGCATCCTATTCAGGTCTCTGATTTCTATTATCTGGATGATTTAAAGGAAAAATAAAAGGGAATAATTATTGATAATTTTTTTCCTATATAAATTGTCTTGATTTTATAAAAGTCATCTGTAGCATTTCCTATTATTTCTAAATTGGGGATACAGGAGCATAAGTTTCATAATCATAAAACTGTAATAGCAGTAATTGTACTCCTGTTAACCCCAGCTCCAGTGAGCCCTCACAATTTCTACTCGGAAACCAAAGAGCCTGTCTTCTCATACAAAGAGCTTGAATTTTAAGTGTATTTTCTGTAACACATCCATTACTGGCAGAATTTATCCAGCAACATTTCTCTTTTTTTACAGTTGTGTAGCTCTCCGTTGCTTCTACTCCATGAGCTACCTTGAAATTAACTTGTCAAACATTCATCCCACTACTTAGGGAGGATTCCTCATCAGCTGAGTGGACCGGCTTGTCAGGGCTCAGAGGTGTTGGCAGTGAGGTGGCACTAAAAAGGCTCCTGTGAAGGCTGTGCTGAGGGATCCTCTCAGGGGCTGTGCTGGAGGGACTGCTGGTGTTTGGAAAGCCAAAATGGGAATTGTGTCTCAGTGACTTGTTCTCCACACCGACCCCTTCAATCCATCTCCCCTTTAATCCATCTCCTTCCAAGTGCTTCATCACCATGGCCTAGGGCTCTGCTACATCTCTGGGAGAGAGAATCCTGGAAAGGATTCTGAAAGAATCCTTCCCAGAATCCTGGAAAACTGGGAAACCGAGCACCACATAGCTGAATCTCAGCCTTGTGGTGCTCCTGTGGGAGCAGGCTGGGTCTCATTCTGTCTGTGAACTTCAGCCAGCCTCTGTTTTGAACAGCTGTACTAATCAGGTGCATTAATTTCCCAGTTTTCATTATGCAGTTCCTCTGCATATTTCAAAGCAGATGTTGAAGAGGGGATGAGCAGTCACAGAGTTGGGCTCTTCCCCCTCCCCATTCTCCCAGTCCTCATTCCTCGTTCTCTATCTCGTTCTATTATCCTGGGCCTGGCTTTGGAGTGGTTTCAGTTTTTGAAAATGGCAAGTAATTAGTCAATATGTTTTCACCATATGTATCAGGCTCAGTAAAGAGGCAACCAATGGCCTTTGTCATGGCACAGTGAGCGCTCGTTTTCTCGGCACTTCAAGTGACGCTGAGCGTGCGGCGAACGCCAGGGAATTTAATTCTGCGAGCAAACATTTGACATCATCATTCACAGTTCAGTGCAGGTCACAAATTTGGGCTGAGGCCCCTTGGAAGGTCACCTCTGTTTGTGCTGTTCACACCAGAGCTGCCTCTGCCCTGCCTGGTGCCCTGCGTGAGCAGGGGATGCAAAGGGGGATGAATTCCTGTGACTCCATGTGGTCCCATTTTACATCTTCTTGGCGCTGATGCTGTTGCAGCAAGGGAGAATTCTTGAAGCCCTTTTTCTCCTTCCAGACTGGCTTTTTACATACCCCAAGCAAGTTATTGCATATTTTCCAGAGAGAAATTTTGGCTGTAAGGCTTCCTCTCTTGCTGACTGTTAACAATATTTAAAAAGGTCAGAATCTGATCTTAACGCTGCTGATATGAAGTGACATTTGCCCAATTTTTGCCATCTCCTGGGCAAAAATATGTCCAGTGTTTTCCAGAAAGACATGGGATAGACAGCAGCTTTGCCTGGCTGTTTTCCCCTCGTGGGAATACTGAATTTCAGTTATCTGGGGAACAGGTTTCTGCATTGCCTACTGGCTTCCTTCAGATTTACAGATAAAACGTTTGAGCTCAGCCTCAGTTCAGTGAGTTACAGGTTTGTGTTTTTTTAACTTTTTGGGATATTTACAGCAAATAATCTTCAGTAAGAATGATGATATTTTGTTTTACTGCAGCCATGATTTAAATTTATGTGGCATTGCTATTGAAGTCAATAGGACTTTTTCCTGAGTACGTTTTGCAGGGTACAGTATCATTAAAATATGACAGTTAATAGTCTTGTTTATGTTATTACATTTAATGAATAAATATATCAGTCTGAACATCAGACTCAGCTTTGTTTATACTCTTTAATTGTAGTCTTATCTCCCTTAGAAGCACGTTATATCTTTTAATTTTATAATTATCCACTTTATTCATGTGTGACACTCCAGAACTGCTGCTTATATCCTAAGAGACATCCAAATACAAACAGATGGAAGACAGGCAACCACTAGGAAATTCAGATCTGGATCTGAATCCAGCTCCATCTTTTCAGACCACTCCACAACTTCAGCTCCAAGGTCTTGGTTTGGGCTGTTGTATGAAAGAGCAAGAGCTGCAGAATGACTCTGATTTATCCAGCACCTCCAAACATGAACTTCCACAGGGATTTTACACCATCCTTCGGCACCTAAATGTTCTCTGTCTCTAAAAAGAAACCCGAGCTTTAAAGGCAAAGAGAGAGCACTGCTCACATGGCCCTTTCTGAAGTCTTTCAAAATGGAATTCAAGATCATCTCTTCACTCAGAGGTCACATCTAATTCCAAACTCTCTCGTTTGGGATCTTTTGCCATAACAGAGCTACAGTTAAAAAAAGCCAGACTGAATAAAGGTCTGATACTTCCACTGTAAAATCATGTTATAATTACTTGTGCTATAGTGAGGAAAAGTTGAGTAAAACCCTGGGGTGTTACAGGTGCACATGGGAACAGTTTCCACAGGATTCTGTGTGTCCTCCCTTCAAACCTGCCTTCCCACCTGTGATGTAACATAACAAATATTTGCTGAGTGGTGCTGCTTCCAAAGGTGATGTCTTCCTTTGGATCCAGCAGCCAAAGCAGGAGCAGGCTGGGAAAGGGGAACACCCAGAGCTCAGAAATGCTGCTGGGATGACAGGACAGCAGCTGGCAAGAAGAGCCAAGAGCAGCCAGGTAACAATAAAAACCACCCAAAAAAAAAGGCAGAGTTTCCCCAGCTTCTGAGAGCAACATCTTTACATAGTATATTTTTTCTTACTTCCCAATTAGTTTATCTGTTCCTGGGCAATATTTTAACCTCTTAGATTTGGAAAACGTCCCTCACCTGTTTTGTGTCTGAACAGAACCTCCAGTCAGTGGCGTCCCAAAAGTCACCTCTGAGGCAGTCATATAAGGAAGGGAAAATCTGCTTAGAGACTGACACAAAGTCAGTACTTCTCCCAGTTAGCACTTGAAGAGGAAAATATCATAATATTTAAACCAGTTTTGAAAACTTTCCATGAAAATAGGGGAAGGGAAAAAAAACCCAAAACATAAAACACTAGTTGCATACAGAGAGAGGCCAAAGAGAGTTCAGTTACCATAGAGATTATTACTGGCAATTGGTACTCAGCAGCAGATTGGGATCTGTTACAATATTTTTATTAATATTTTCTCTTAATTGGTTATTTATGTATTTTGGATCCATCTCTGTGCTGGGCCCAGATTTTTCTCTTTACCTGTCACTCTTGCTGACATGAAGCAGCAGTGACTGTGCCAGAGAGGAGGCACATTTCCACTGTGTGAGCACTGCCAGGGTCACAGCGCAGCAACAGCACCAGGACAAGTCCTGTGCTTGGCTTTGGCTGCCAGAGGAGGGAGAAGCACCAGGAGCAGCCTCGGGGTGCTCATCACCAGCTCTCTGTGGTGATTGCCACCCGTCCAGGATGGTTTTTGTAGGAACAGCAGAGAGGACTCAGGACACCCCTTCCCCTGCCATTTTCCCTGGGGGGTGTGCAAGCCTGCTCTTTTAGCCCATGCACATCCCAGTGCTTCAGCTGGCTCTGTAGGAAAGATCCTGTTGTAAAGCCTTTCCCTCTTGCCCCTGGCTTCCCAAGGATCCATCCTGTCACCCGTGTGTGATGCAGCAGCTGATGACACCCAGGTTTTTAGAGCCCTTCCAGTGGAAGTCATTCGGGGGCCAGTGCTAAAGGACTTTAATAATCAGCCAGCTTCCACAAATTCCAGTCATCATTTTTTTTTAGTTTTAATTTTGGTGTATACCAAATGTTAAATGCATTTTAAAGCGCTGCTATGTTGGATTTTTTTTGTTTTCCTGCCACACCAATTGCCTTTAGGGAGGTATTTTCTCAGGATTTCTGAGACCAGCTGGGCTCTCACCCCCACCTTGCTGCTCCCTCCTGCACCTTGAGCAGTCAGGGGACCGGGAGGGACAGGGAGATGTGGGGATTCTGCTGCAGGGAGTGCTCTCAGCTGCACAGTGTGAACCAAGTCTATCTAAAAAAATAAAATGACAGAGAGGGAGAAACATGTTCTTTTCATCTCTAATCTCCTTTAGTTATCATGATCTCAAGGGTTATTTGTAATGATAGTAGGCACTGCATTTCAGATGGAAATGTGATTTTCCGAGCTGACGGTGTCACTTTAAGTAAACAAAGTTAATTCTGCTTCCTGCTATGCAAGGCCTAATCTCATTACCCAAACCACAAGTAGCATAACAGAAAATATTCCCATCTGTCAAAAGAACTTAAAATAAAGGTGGAAATTGTTTTTATGTTTTGTCCCTCCTCTCCCCCCAGATCCCTCACTGGACGTTAATTATCACATCAGATCCAGTTAAACCCGTTCAGATCCCCTTTGCTGTTTGCTCTCTGTGGAACCATGAGGGATTTGCTGCATTTCAGGGTTCCAGCTCCCCATGGCTGCTCAGCACTAACAGCACCTGGGGGATGGATCCAGAGCATGGTGCTGCACTCCCTGCCTTGGCTCTTCCACGGGTTAAACCCAGCCCAGCTTCCCTGGGCTTGGCTTGCTGAGATTCACCCGGGAAGGCAAGGAGGGACTCAGGCTCCAACGGGAGCTGAGCCAGCCCCAGGAGCAGACCCTGCCATTCCCAGGGCTGCCTGGGAGCTGAACACACTCCAAACACTCCTACAGTAATTCTCAGCTCCCTCCAAACCAGCAGCCACCCCATCATAAGGAGATCATTCACAAAACTCTCCAACAGCACTGTTTTTCAGCTTCTCTTCATTTGAAATGACCTTTATGTGATAATAACGTCTGCCTTGCTGAGCCTTAATTGCTTAATTAGAGAAGCAGCTTCTCTATTAGACAAACAGGTTTTGGAAAAGTGTATTTTTTCTTGGAAGGCTGATGCTTTCTTTCATTTTAAGCTCATCAGCAGTATTTAAAATGTTTAAAAAGACAATTTCGAGTGGTTATAAGGTGTTAGTTTATTTATGTTTTGGCCATTTGAAGGCTTTGTATTCCACTCTCTTCCTGAGAAGTATTTACAGAAGGAATCTCTCCCATTAGGAATTTTGCTGCTTTTCCCTACCATGTTTACATAGCCCTTTTAAAAAAACTCTGATTTTTGTTGAGCAGCTGTTAAAGATTCTGGGTGTGATGGGGAATTTATTTATCCTGGGCAAAGGGCTGAGCCAAAAATCCTGCACCTGCTTCCCACATGGAGAACAGAGTTGGTGTCCTCGCTGGGAGCCCTGGTAAGCCTCACTCTGAGCTCTGACTATCGTGTTTTCTGTTTTTGATGGGACTTCTGGGCAATTTTAACCCATTTTTGTTGTGTTTTCTAAGCTGGAGCCAATCAATCTGTTGGTGTAGGGTGCAGGAGCACCGGTGGTTGCTCCTGCCTGATTGTTGATGCCTTTGAAGAAGGCGATTGACTCGTTTGTTGTGAACAGCCATGAGGATTTTTGCCTGGAAAAAGCCAGGCTGGTTTTTTTGGGACAGAGCTGTTACACAGGTGTGCTGTGCTGGAAGCAGAAGCTTCTAGAGGTGATTGGTGCTGATCAAAGTTCCACCAAACCAGCATTTCTGAGGTGAGATTTGGGGCTGGTTTGTGCAAAAGCCTCTGCTGGGGCCACCCAGCAGGAGAAGGAACATTTGGGATACCCCAGCCCTGAGGGGCAGCCCCAGATGCAACAATCCCCTTACTATGTTCTTTCTAAAATCCTGCCTTGCTGAAAGCAGAGAATCTCACCCTAAAAGCCAAAAGGTGAGTGAGAATGACTGTGATGAGGAAAAAATGGACCAGAAGTGGCTCATTTTGAGAACTCTGGAAGTATTGAAGAACTGGCTTTCACTTATTTCAGCCTCTACGTTTTTCAGCCCATTCTGCCCCGTTATTCATCTTGTTGTTAATCAGAACTCTGATTGTGGCAGGAGTTAAGTGCAAAAGGTACTTTTTGGGTAGTTGTGCGTGGTGTTTTGGGCAGGTTTGCTGTGCTGAGGCTCCAAGGCAGCCCAAAGCCAGGGGGCTGTGTGGGCATTGGATGGAGAGCAGGTCTGGGAGCTTGGCTCTGCCAGCCCTGAGTTCCCAGGGCTGGAGAAGGGCTGGCTGCCATCCCCCTGGGTCACAGCTGTCCCTCCTGGAGTGCCCCAGGCTGCACTCCTGGGGCTGCTGAGCTGCACAATCCCCGTGGTCTCATACATCAGTGTTTGCAATGGTGGTGTTTTGCAAAAGTTGTGGCATTTAAGAGTAAGGAAAGAAGCAAAAGGATGTTTTGGGGTGAGGCAGGAGGTTTGTGTGTGGCCAGAAAAAGTACTTGCAAACAGCAAAAATTGATGTTTTCCTAACAAAGGCCAAAAACACTTAGGAATGATCTATGCCTAATATATTTGTTGTGCCCGAAGGTCATAGAGATATTTTTTTTCTCCCAAGAAAAAAATGGGTAAAACTTGCAGTTTTGAAAATATGTATTTGGCTTCAGGGCATTTTCAAAGCCTTTTTTATTGTTTCTACAACCACTGATTCACTTCTGCTTTTCAATTCCCAGATATTTTTCATGATGTCTATTTTAATAAGTTTTGGGTCAAGCCATGGTTCTCCATTAATAGTTTGCCACAGATGCCATTGCTTGGATCAGAGCTGGAGCCTCTCAGAAGTGACACCCTGGGATTTTTGAGGTGCAGCCCAAGGCATGGGCAGAGTGGAGTCTCCTCCTGAAGTTCAGGGTTTCTCTTTTTCCCCTAATTCCACTCAAAGTCACGTGGCTGCACCACCCCAGCTCCTTGTGAGAAAGGCTCAGGGATGAGATAAAAGAGCTGCAGAGCAGAGCTAAAGCAGCCAAAATCTCTGGATTCAGTTTCTGCCCACGCTGTTGAGGCAAATAAATAAAAATGAGAGAAGTGCATCTGCAAACACTCACAGAGGCACATGCCACGTGTGGGAGGGAGCAGGAACGGGGGCTGCATTGCCAGAAGGGAGCATTGTCTGCAACAGGTCTCCAGAAAAACTTTTTTTTTCTTTTCTTTTTTTTCTTTTTTTAATTGTAGCTATAGAAAAACAGGGCCCTGCATGATGTTCAACATGTGGCCTGGATCTATCAGGTTTATTGAAAATGTTCATTTCCTTAAAATTAAGCAGAATCTGGTTTCCTTTCTCAAATCCTTACCTTCCTTCTGCGATTTATAGCTCAAAAATAATTTTTTTTTTTTTTTAATGGAAGAGGAACCTCTGCAGGGAGCTGTGTCTGACCCTGGCCTGAGCAATGCTTTGCTAAGGCAGTGTGCTTTATTCTTCTTTTTCTTCCTTCCTTTTTGTTTTTAGACCCTGAAAGAGATGTAGAAGTTCCTACTCAATTCAGGCAACAGTTGTCATAAATTAATTTCTGAGAAAAGCCTGCTTTACAAAAAGCTTGGTCTGTGCAGCACGTGAGCATTGCTGGGTTATGTCCTAATGATCAACAATCATTTGGGTGTTTAAACCAGAGGAAAAGCATTTTTCTGTGTCATCAGGAATGTTTCTGAGGCCATAACATCCTGTTAAGGCAAAATAACACTGGTGACAAAACCTGTTTGATTGGCTCTGTGATCTGCCAAAATTCCCAATTAATGGGGAGAGAGAGGCCAAAGAAGTGGAGTTGAAAATCAACCAGAATTATTTTTACTTTTCCTGCTGTTCTCTGGAGCTTCAGCACTGAAATTCATTCCTGGGGATAAGAACAGAGATTAGGTCAAAAGAGCTTTTCACTCTGCAGCCCCTACTCCCTCCCTCCTCTCAGGTCTGAGGTTTTCCGTGATAAATTATTCTAATGGTTTGTATTGCAGTGGGAACCAAAGGCAGCAGAAACATCCATTCTGCTGAGTACTTTACATCCGCACATTAAGAAATAATCTCTGCACAAGATGTCCATACAATTTTATTTCTCTCTGCTGTTTCTTTTTTCTTTTTTCGAGGACTATCTGGTTTATGGTTGCAGTTTTGAAAACTGTTACCTCGTTGAGCAGTTCAGACTAAGCATGACTCAAAGACAGCCTCTTTTTTTATAACTCAATCTTCCAAAGTCTGCTATAAATGCAAATAGTGAGGAGATGCCCCAATGTTAAGATGCTGATATTTGCATAGTATGGAAAGTGTCAGTGTAATATGTGTGAAATAACTTTAGCACAGACCATTTTGGAAGCTCTCTGCAGAAGAGAAAGTTTTTCTGCCTATAAAAGTGTAAACTCTATGAGAAATGGAGACACTTAAAAGAAAAAAGAACAAAACTAATGACAGTTGCAGTTGCTGCAGTTTTGTTCCCTCCTTGGTTGAACAAAGGAGTGGAGTTTGTCTGACTCTGCCCCTGCAGACCAAGGGCAGGGCAGCTTTTCCTGCGTGCTGCTGCTGCCCCTTTTGGCAAATACTCACTTTGGGTTTCAGCTCTGATTAAAGCCTTGCTGAGGACAAGGGCCTGGTCCTTTCCTCGTGTCCTTTTCCCATGGAGGAGCTTCTCTGACCTCAGCTGCTTCACCCTGGCTGGGGGTGAGCAGGACTGGGACACATGGCACCATATCAAAAGATCTCCAAGATCTCTCATTAAAACAAACACGCCTTTTGAAGTTGTTTGGCTGTTTCCAGAGCAAAGCAACAACTTCAGAAAATACTTTGACTACTGGGCCAAAAGGAATCCTTTTTTCATTCTTTTCCTTGCCCTCCCACCCTGTTTGCCTTTCTCTTTTCCCTACTTGATTTGTCTGGTAAATTTTTTCCAAAGGAACCCTAAAGTCAGTAAAACCTGTTGTCAGCACAATAATTTTGGTTAGGGTTGTCATTCCTTTTATTTTTTTATAGCACTTCTGTGTTGGTACAACTTTCAGCACAGGTTCAGCTGTACTAAACCAAAGTGATTTTGCTGATAAAGCTTATTTCATTTAGGGAATTAGTAAAAACCTCCCTGCTAAAACCACTCTTTTGGCAGAACAAGCTGCATCTGTATTAGTGGGATTTGGTGGTGTAGCAGCAAAATGTGGGGTTGGCCAACAACTTAACCCTCAAAAGTGAAACCCTCCTGTTGAAGTGTGCTTGCTTTGAACTTCTGTAGCCTCCATATGCTGAAGAAAGGCTGGCTGTAGCATTTGAAATTCACAGGACTAAAGCAAGCCTTAGAGGGATTAAATTCAACTCCCTAAACATAACTTAGGCAGATCCCCAGCTTGATTTATGGAACTTCACCTCATCTGGTAAAGAAGTTGAGTTGTGCTAAATGGAGCTGTGGCTCTGACCCTCTTCCCCTCCCTTTGATGGGAATATCATCATGGCAATTCTTCTGATGTGCCTCGACTTCCCCTGTGTGAAACAAATCTCCTGTAAGTCTCAGTGCTGGGGAGGCTCAGGAGCTTGGCTCCAGGGCTGTTGCACATTTTGGTACCTCAGGGGTTGTCACACCAGTTTGAGGGCTTGCTGGCCAGTTTGGACTCATGAAACTGTAGCACCACTTACTGGTTTTGCTGGAGAAATTCCAGCCAGCAAAGCCAGGCAATGTTGTTTATCTCCTGCTGTCATCATAACTATTTCCTGAGAGCTGGAGAGATGTACTCCTTCCTTTCCCTGCTTGCTGTAGCCCAAAGGATCAAAGATAAGGATTATAATGGTTATGTTCAAGCAGAGGAGTTGTTGATTGGGATTTATCCTTTTAAATATGTGTAAGTCATACAAAGCTTTGCAGTCAGAAATATTGACTTCATTGATCCATGCCAAGAGCAGAAGAAACCCATGTGGGCTGAAGTGGAAAGGCTGTGCAAGATGCTTATAATAAAGATGTTATCTGGTAAATAAGATACTGCTTTATCCCCAGCCAAGGAAAATTAGAAATTCAGACTTTAAGTACACTGGTCAGGTCATGCCAAGTTAACTGTGGCAGCATTAGCCTTCCATGATCAATATTCAATATTAGGGCCCTGCATTCCTGTTTCTGGTCAAGTGAGATGGTTACACAGCTCCAGGTTCTGCATTGTTTATGGGGTTGAAAAGGAGAACATCTGAGTGAATCAAGTTCAGAAACGTAATGGACTATAAATGCAGAGAACATCAGCTTCATCACTTAGGATGAAGGGAGTGTGGTGTAGGTCAAGATATTGCCTTTGGAAAGAGCTAAAATCCCTTGTGTGATTAGCTGGGATTGCAGGGCTGACAGGGGAGACAAGTGGGGTTAAAGGTGTCCAGCGTCCCTGGGGAGGGACTGTCAGAGCAGGGCCATCCCTGAGGGTCTGCTGGAGGGTCTGGGTGGATCAGCTCATGTGAACAAACAAACAAACAAACAAACAAACACATGAGAAATCCTCCAGGAACAGGGCGGCCACTGATGTGCCAGCAGCTCTGAAGCTCCTGAGGGACACGGGGATGTGGTTTTGGAGGGGATGGGTTTGGGTCTGGTCTTTAACCCCATCTGGAGCAGTATCAGTTTGTCAGGCTGCAGGTGCAAGCAGGGGAAGGAGGGAGTCCCTCCAGAATTCCTCCTGGTGCTGTGGGGACTCAGGAAGGTGTGGGGCAGCCACTCTGGCTGTGAGTGAGAGGAGCTGCCTTGGAAAAACCCCAGCCCTGCGTCCCAGCGCTCCTCTGGACCCCCAAGGCTGTGCCTTCCCCCAGCCCACCCTTGGTCACCCCCAGTGTCACCTTTTGAACCCTGTTAGCAAAGCACGGGGGGAGCCTCACCCCACGGCAAAAGCTGCTCGGGAGAATCCTCCAGGGGACAATTGAGCACTATCAAACACAACTGCAGTAATACTTTACTGTCTGCTGCAGATATTGAGCCCTCATTGCAGTAATTGTCACGGTGACAGAGCTGGGAACACTTGCTGTAATTAGGACAGTTGTTTTGTCATGTGTAACGATCTGAAGAGAAGCAAGGAAAGAGGCAACGAGCACTAATCTGCTCTGGTGTAGTGAAGGGGAACCGTGCACACACCAAATACAGCTAATATATTGGAAATTCAGATGAGCAGGCATTTTGAGGAAGTGAGGAAATAAATGGTAAAACAATACATCTATTCAGGGAAATTTATGCTCTCCTGGGTGTCTGTATCTGGAATGGCAAGTGCAGATGTTTTGCTGTAGAGGTTTTTTTTTTTGAAGGTGATCCCGGTGATATCTCACAAAAATCCTCAGCCAAACCCATGTGTGTATATAGGCACATAAATATGTGCTGATATATGTTGATATAAATATATTCAAGCAAATTTCTGTAGGTGAAATGTCTCTTACTCCAGCAGCTGGAGAACATTCAGTGAAACTGAGCAAATGTGTGGAACATGTATCACTCAAAATATTTTAATTTCTCATAAATAATCACTCCAGCCTCTTTATTCTCTCCCCTTTCTCTCCTCTCTCTTTCTCTCTTTTTCCTTTTTGTAGGCTCTTTTTATATTGTGCTCCAAATTACCATTTATTCTGATTCAGAGTCTGGAATGGCTGTTCTGGTTGGGTTTTAGCTGATGACAAACACTTCTGTGGATCAAAAGCTCTTGGGAAATGGCCCCAGTTTGGGAGTTGTAGGACCCAGAGCTGTAGGGTATCTATTGCTGTGTGAGGGACTGCAGACTCTTCAGGCAGGAATTGCACTGGAGTAGTCAGAGGCAGTAGTAAAAATTTCCCTGATTGAAAATTCACCATGTAAAGCATTTTTCAATGAGAAATTGGATTTTCAACTCTTTTTTTCTCTGGTTTCCACCAAAAATTTGACATTTTATTTCACAGCTGGAAGGATCGTGAGGAAAATAGCACTTGCCATTTAGTGTTCTTTTTTAGTGTTAAACTAAATTTAGTGTTCATATTTTCAGTTACTTTTTTAGCCTTAGAGTTTTCAGTGAAATCTTTCCTTCACTACTGAGGCAAATCAGAATTTTCCCATCTACTTCAGCAGCACCAAGATTTTGCCTTTGATGTTTTACTACAGGAAATCATTCTTGTAAGGACCTTAAATGTCCCTTAGAGCTTATCAACCTCTAACCTGTATTTTAAAAAGGTTCCAGGGAACAGCAGACCACTTAGTCTGACCCCGATTCCAAGTTAAACATCATGATTAACCCCAAACCTTATTAACAAAGAATTGGAGGGTAAAATACAATTAATGACAGCCAGCAGGAAGGAATACAAATCTTTTCATATAAACATTCTGTCTTCTTGACAGGATTGCATTTCTGCTCCAGAAGGGGAGCTGGGACAGTGCAATGTACCTGGATTTCTCCAGGGCATTTAAGTCAGTCCAGCTGCTGTCTGGCCTCGTTAGGTGGTTAAACATTGCTGGGTGTTTGAAATCCTGACTCATCAGTGGATCCCTGGGTGAGCTGCTCACATCAATCCAGTGTTTGTGCCGGTGATCCAAGCACAGGTGGCAAGCAGACATGGGGAGGGCCTCAAGGGGACCTGGGGCTTGTGGAGCAGTGAAAAACCAGGACAAGAGGTAGGAGCAGTAGGAATTTTCAGGTTAAAGGGCTTCAGCCCAACAGAATTTATCCAAAATGAAGTAAATCCTGGAGGAACAGAGCATGTGGTTCCAAACACTCCAAGGCACAGGTAGAGAGAGAGGTGGGCAGTCACCTCCGCTGGCTTCAGAGTGCAATGTTTGTGTAAAAATCAAATAAATAATAAATTACTAATCAAACAAACAAATCCAGCAAACCAGGAGCAGATTCTCTTTTCCCATGAAGCTTTAATGAGGTGCTGATGTGAAATGTCCACGTTCCAGGAGTACCTGACAATATTCAAAAGGAAACTCAGAGGAGGCCACAAAAACAAGCTGGAGGCTGGAAATCCACCTTCTGCCATGGAGCTGAAAGGACCTGCCGTGTTCAGCTTCCCAGGAGCCCTGAGTGATGATGCTGGGATTGCTGGTGGGCATCCCTGCCTGAGAGGGAGCTCCTCTCAGCTCAGCCCTGCCGAGAAGGCATCTGAGCTGGCTACTCCTATTGACCAAATTTAGCAGTAAAATAATAACATTCTATTAAAATGAGACACAGCTCCTGCCTGGGAAGGTGATGGAAGCTCCCAACAGTTTCTCAAGTGCACTCCTGAGTGCTTTCTGTTCTTCAGAGCAGGATTAACTGCCCTTTGGAAGCAGCTATATAAAATCGAGCTAGATTAGAGGGAAATTTTATTGCAAAGACACTTTAGGACTGGTATATTGTGTGTACTTCACATGTCTGCATGTCAGGAGGGGCATTTGAAAATGGTTTTAATTTATGTGGCTATTTTTTGCCAAAAAAAAAAATTTCCAATGAGAAAACTTATTACTTACAGACTTTTTTCCCCTCAACGCTAGACTTCTGAAATTTGAATGTTTGGGGCCATTGGGTGAAAAGTAAAAAAAACTTCTCTAGCAGGGAGATACCTTTCTACTGAAAGATTACCTCAATTAAAAATCTAATTTCTACTGAAAAGGTAAAAAAAAAAAGTTTTCAAAGGAAGGAAAAAAAAATTCAGACAGGTCAAGTGTCCTCCATCAGTGTGAACCCCAGTGTAAGAGAAGGGCTTGACAAAATAATTAATTAGCAGGACTGTTCTCCTGATGGAAACCATTGAATGGCTGCAGGAGGAACTTTAAAGGCTCCTTTGTGTCCCCAAGCACAAACATGGCCAAAGGACAGTCCAGGGCAGCTCTGAGCTGTTTGAGGGAAGCTGTCCTTGGCTGGGGAGAGCATCCTCAGCCCCAGCCTGGGGGCACTGCCAGGGGGAGGGTTGTGCCTGGCAGCAAGGGGACAGCAATTCCTGCTGGGGAGGCTGCTGGGAGCAGGGCAGGTGTGGGGAGCAGGGCATGGAAGCACCACAGAGGGGTTGTGGGCTCTCCTGGAGTGTGGGGAGCTCTCGCAGCCCTGCTCTGGCACAGCAGCTCCCAGCTGGCAGAGGAGCCTGCTGGCACATTTTCAGGGTTATTTTGGTGATTCCAGCTGGGTCCAAGTGGTAAATGTGCCCCGTGGCTCTGTTTGCCTGCTGGATTCAATGGCACTGCGTGCTCCTGGCACGGTGCTGTGCTTTGGCACACCTCTGTGGTGCTGCCCGTGCCACCCTACAAATGCCTTTGTGTCAGCTTGCCCTAAAGGGAATTCCCCAAGCTTTCCTGGTTTGCTGGCTACAGCCCTGCCAGTGGCAGTGACAGCTCTGATCCTCGTGCCTCCATCCTCTCCAGGCTGCTCCTGCCCCTCGGTGCCCGACCGCCCTGCGCTGTGTCCCTGCAGGGCTGGGGGCTCTGGGACAGGAGCCAGCTCCAGGACACTCCAGCTCCAGCTGCAGCTCCTGGGCTCTTCTGGGGCCAGGCTCAGCAGCAGCTGCAGGTGCATCCCGTGCAGGGGCTCTGGCAATCAGCATCCCAGCTCTTATTAGGAAGCAGAGGATTTTCCTTAAACTCTGATTAACCAATTATATTTGTCCTGATTGGAATTCTTCTGTCATCTCCCTCACCACAGGGCAGAGCAGTTTACTGAATTTAAAGAGGACTGCTACAGTTGTGTAAATGAATGAGATGTTTTCTTAAAATAACTATTTATAGATGTAAATCTCTGCCTGGATCTTGGGAACCCTTCCCAGCTCTGCTCCAACTCCTGCAGTGGCATCTCTCTTGTCACCTGGAGCCAGATGGGAACAGCCCAGGAGCAGAGGCCATGTCTCCCTTCCTTTTCTCCAACCCACGGGGTGGCTGCAAGGCTGAGGACAAGAGAATGTTTTTCTGCCAGGGACACAACAAATTCAAGAGGTTTCTCTCTAATAGAAACTACATTTGAGGCACTCTGTTTAATAAGAGGCAGCCCAGTTGACGTTTATATGAAATTAGGGCAGAAAATCAGGTATTTTTGTCCTGTTTAAAAGTACATTTTCAGTCCAAACAAATATTATCATGTAATGATATTCCTGGAAATTTCTGGTGCTCAGTTGCTGTTTGGCATTATGGGTTCAGTGTCGTTTTGGAGGACACAACCTCCAGTTGATAACATCCTAATGAAATAAAAACCTGCAATATGAAACAAAACATTAAATTCATGACATTTCCTGTACACTTCTAAAGGACCAAAACAAGTTTTCATTGATTGTTTTTTCAGATTTTGAAAAAAATAAAGGAAAAATAATGACAACAATTAAATATTCCAGGTTAATTCCTAAATTACCTGGAAGATACATGAACATTTGTAGATGTACAGTGGTAAATTGTTCATGTAACAAAACAGCTCCTAAGGAGGACTCATACCTTTCCATACCTTTCACTTCTCTCTTTTCAGTATAAAAATCATTTTCCATTTTTCCTGGCTTTTACACTGATTTTCCCAGTTTGGGAGTGGAGTAAATTCAAGTGTAAAAGGCAATGCTGTGGCAAAGTTTGCTTCCAAAAATAATCCATTAACATCCATCCTTCACCAGGACAGGAGGCAGCTTTGGTTTAATAATAAATTTTCAACAGCAAGCAACTCTGATTCCAATGTGCATTTAAGGTGGAAAGCTAATTTTTGAGGGTTCATGGTTGAAACTTATTTTAGCTTTTTGTTTTTCCTCCCATCGTGATGGAAAGTTGAAATAAATGAGCTGGATTCACCATTCAATTATGTTAATTTACAGCCCTCTCACCCCAGCAGTCGTGCTGACATATAAATGATGAAGCAGAGCATATGATCAGATCCCTGGTACTACAAAAGAAGTGTTAAGCCAAGGGTGAGCAAAGATTTTGGAGCCCAGGAGTGTCCAGATGGGAAATGCAGTTTGCCCACAGACCCCAGAAATTGTTCTGTCAAGGTACTTAATGATGATGTTTTCTGGGTTTAACCCTGAATTCACATTTTGAAGAAAAGTTTTTAGGTGTTTAAAAAAAACAACCAACAAGAAAACCCCACTGTAAGGTAAAGCCATACATTTAATTTTGGGACAAACAGGACAATTCTTAGAAATCCAGGTGGAGACTGTTTCTTTTTCATTTTCAAGAACTTGATTTTTTATTTTTGAGCTGGATGCTAGTGCTAATAATTTGGACCCTGAATGGAATGTCCATAGGTACTTAGAGCCCATTTCTCCCAGAACTCCTGTTCCTCTGTGAGTAAAGCTGGGCTGTGATTATGAATGTTGGGGCAGGCACACCAAGGAAGATGAGAGATGTAGGTACCAGGGGCTGCATTAGGGCAGAGCCCATTTTCTGTCTGTGCCTTGAATTTTCTTGGGGTTCTTGGAGAAGCTGAGAGTGGATTTGTGGGAGGGTGGGACGTGTTGGGATCAAGGGGGAGCAGCCAAAAGCACCTCAAGGTTTGGGGGCTGTGCCCAGCCCTGTCCTGTGGCACCGATTCAGCACCTGGATGTCATTCCCCACTGCAACCTCACACCTGCAGAGATTTCTCCAGGGAAGCTTTTTTCTGGAGAAAAAGGAGTTTTCAGGAGGCTGAGCAGACCGGGCTGTCCCACGTGTGTGACACCTGGAGACCCCAGAGCCCTGCAGGCCATCCCAGTCCCGGCTCTGAGCTGCTGAGCAGAGCTAACAGCACCTTGGAGCCTGCCTGCTCTGGGACCAGAGCTGTGCTTTCAAGTGATAAAGATCTCTTTCTTCCAGCTCCAGTGCAAACAGACTCAGAGAGCTGCAAGGCCAGCCAAGTGTGCTGAAGGGGGCTCTGGCTCCTGCTCACTCACTGCCATTTCTGACTCCACTGGAACCCGTTGGATCCCAGTGAGTCCTGGGGGCATTGGAAGCTCCAGTGTGTATCTTTGGGGAGGACATTTGACAACTTCCAATCCTCAGGGAGGATTTACAAAAGCTGCAATAAACCAAAGAGAAGCTCATTAAAAACATGCTGATTTTTTTTTTCCCCTATGTCCCACTAACCCTTTTCTCAGTCCTCTGGTGTTTCGAATGCCGGCACAGAGCTGGAGTTTGTAGCCAGGGAGACAAACAGAGGAGTCAGACATGGAGATGTTCATGGGCAGTGGGAGATTGCTTTACAAGAGCCCAGGTGTGCACCCAGTGCCTGTTCTACATCTGTCCCAAAAAATGGGAGGGTCTGCACGTCCCTGTACCTGTGTGCCATGTTCTGTGGGCGCAGCATCTTTGTACAGATAAAATTTATTTCTCACAAGGCATTTTGGAACAATTTTTTGGGCTGCACATGGTGGCAGGCTCAGGGTGTTGCTCTGTAAGTACAGGTATCGTGACAGGGTGGTTTCCACCACATCTTGGAAGCAAGGTAGAGGTGCCACAAAGTCAATTTGCACTTTTAAAGTGAAGGGATTTTATAATTTCTAAAGGGCTTAAAGCTAAATTCTTGGGGGTGGGTGAGGCACAGTTTTTAGGATTCTTTCATGCTGGGCAGCCCCTGTTTGCCCCTGTTGACACCCCTGGCAGTAAGACAGCACAAGGTCAGTGGTCGTGGAGATGAAGGGAGCCCAAGGACAGGAACTTCTGACCTCAAACAACTGCTTGGGTGCTGGAGGGCTCTGCAAGGCACTGCCCCTTCCTTCCAGAGCAAATTGCAAATCTTTTTTCTATCCTCATTCAGGCAAGGAAACCCAAGTGAGGGGATCTTTAGAAATCTTGGCTGTCTGTAACTCTCCCCCAGCCATGGGCCCCAGGGGAGCACGGGAGGATCCAAGCAAGCCACCAGAAGTTGGCTGTTTTCTCATCTTTTAGAAAGTGTGTAATTTCTCTTAATTCTCCGTGAACCTGACATCTGATAGGACATCTAATAAAGCCCATAAGTAGTGTTTTATGAAGCTCCACTTCCCTCCTAAGCTCACCAGGGATCATTCTTCTCTTTGAAAAACAGCTCATCATTAGGAATCAAAGATGTTTGATATACAAAATAATTTCCCAAATTAGGGTTTGTCAAATGTAGGTTTGCAAATCTCTGCTATTTTTTTTTTTTTTGCTTTTTTTTTTCCCTCTCTCCCTTGCTCTCCCCTTTAGGTTGATTGTATCTTGGAACTAGAGGCAAAATAAAATTCTTCCACCCTTTCCCCTCCTTCCATCCTTTCCTTATCTCACCCCCTCCTCTCTCTGTGGCTCAGCCCCACCTGAGCGGTGCCCGCAGGGCACTTCCAGGCAGGATTTATTTCGTGCCAGCCCCTGTGGCAGTGCCCAGCAGCCAGCCCGAGGTGCCCAGGGCTGTGGCAGGGTGGGCACGGGGGCCGGAGCCCAGGGAGAGGGGGCTGCCGGCGGCTCTCCCTCCCGGAGTGCCAGCAAACAGTTAACGGTTTAATACTTTACAAAAAAGTCAAGACAGACTTGTGATTCTTGATGTTAATGAAGGTGTCACACATTGTCTAGAGAAAGTTGTGCCTGGCAATCTTCCTTTTTTCGGATGCCTACACCACTGACATTTCATCTCGCATTCAAAGAGCACTACCTTAATGAAATGCATAATTAACATATTCTAATTGTGCTGAGCGCTGTGATGATTTTGACAGAACTCACTTTCCATGTCTAATTTGATGCTAATTTAATCTGTTCCTCTCCCGCTGACATGACCTTTCTTGATTGAGTTTCACTGAGGAAATTTTTTGATGGATTGATTTATCAGCAGTGCGGAGACAACAAAGGCTCAGGGTGCAGGGCAGAGCGGGCTGGGGACGGCCCCACGCCTGCACACCCTGAACTCCAGCTCCAGTGGCCTCTTTCCAGAGCCTGCCTGTCTCAGCTACTGATGGAATTCGAGAAATGTGACATCTGCGTGTGGGTTTGATCTCGCTGAGAAATACAGTAAATATCTTATTGTGCCTGGCAGTCTCCTGCAGGGGAAACTTCTCCTGGGCTGCTGTGGTGCTGCTGGAGCAGGGCACAGCCGGGGCAGGCGGCCCTGGGTTCTGGATCATTCCAGCAGCAGAACGAAAGGTGCAGTGGAAAAGGGCTGTAAGAGGTGTCCCAAGATGTAACCTGCTTTTTGGAGGTTCCTTCACCCAACTTTGTCTGATGCTTCCTGGTGGCTGTGTGTGTTTAACATCCGGGGTGTGCATTTATAACATTATCTGTGCAGCTATAGATACATAATTTATAGCTTGTGTATATATGATTATACCCTCATTCAAACACTGGAGAGGAGGTTTAATAATCCTCCCAATGTTGTGAAATATAGTAACTGTATCTCCCAGCTCAGGAGGTGTGTGCCTGTGGGAACACACTGCTCTGAGGAAATCTCTGGGGGGGGAAATAGTGAATTTTTGGATTGCTTTACAAGAGAGGAAATTTAGGAAAAAATTCTTCCCTGTGAGGGTAGGGTGCCCATCCCTGGAAGCATCCAAGGTCAGGCTGGACAGGGCTTGGAGCACCCTGGATAGTGGAAGGTGCCCCTGCCATGGCACAGGGGGCACTGGGTGGGCTTTAAGGTCTCTCCCTACCCAAAGTACTTTCTGATTATCTGGAAACTTGGAATGTTCTATGGAATATATCCCTATTTATACGGAATTATATGATTACCTATTATTATGGAATTATTTCTATGGAATATTTACCTAATTATATGGACTCTGTACCTATTGCTTTGTGTTATGACAACTTCTTGCTCCCCTCATAGTGTACCTGCCTTATCATCCAGGGTTCTGTATCACAAAAAAGGTCTTTCCTGACCCTCCAGTGGTCTCTTCCATGCCCTGAAGTACCAGATTTAATTTGCCTGTTCCACTACAGCTGCTGCTGCTCATAAACTCTGAGTTCCTTGCACTGCCTCAGCATGTGTGTTTTTGTTGCTTTGGGAAAAGCAGAGATAGCATCTCACTTTAGAGAGCATAATAATATCTAATTGACAGCATTGTTGAGATGAATTTTATAAACACCAGTGACATTAAAACAAAAAAAGGAAATTAAGAATTTATGTTTCATCTTGCTACAGATTTAAGAAGTTAAGACACACATGTTCACTTTCTTGAGGAGTTGATGGAATAGTTTAGTTTTAAAAATGACTTCTTGATGTAAGTCCCAGATTTCCTTATCAGTGTTTAGCTACACTGAGCAAACAGTAGATGCTTGAGGAGAAGGGCAAAGGCTGCCCAGAGAGCAGAGGGATTGTCCCAGCTGGGGCTGGGACCTGCTCCTGCCCTGCCCTTGCACTCCAGTGGGTCCAGGGTCAGAACTGGTTCAAGAGGGGCTCCCAGTCCCTGTGCCCAGCACAAATGAGCTCGAGGAAAGCCCTGCAGAGCAGGGTGGGCTGGGAGTTAAACCCCCCAGGACCCCTGGGTGCTTCCCTGCCCAGCCTGCAGCCCCACCTCCACAACCAGGGCAGAACCAGTGGTCCCCATCCCTCTTCTGATGGGCAGATGGAAGCTTGAACCTGCCCAAAGTGGAGCTGGATTTAGGGATGCCAGGGGATCCCACCCATCTGCACCAAGTCTGGGTCTCGAGTGGATGCTTGGTTTGGGTTTTGCTTGGGGTTTTTTATGTGGGTAATTTTTTCATTTTGGGAAAAAAAACCTCATTTTGCAGCAGAGTCCTTCCTGTCTGATTTCAGCTCTTTGCCAGAGGACAGGCCAATACTGATTAATTCACAGATCCCTTGCTCTCTCTCTCTCTCTCCTCCCCAAAAAAAAGCACTTGTGTATCCATTCTGGCTAAGTCTGTTGGGCAGCTGCATCCCAAAATGTGTAAACCACGTTATAACTGTGAAACTATGAGTCATTCAGTGTTATTTACCATTGATACTGGCAGGCAGCCTGATCTGTTCCTGTAATTATGTCTCTGTCTCTACCAGGGAGATCAAAAGTACAGAAATTCCAAGTAATAGGAGTACAACTATATCAGTGGGGTGAAACTGAGCATCTGGATCAGAGAAAGAGATATTGAGTGCACAGTGTTGCAGGAGATCAAAGAGGGAACTAAATCTAATAAAACAGTAATAATTGGTAAGCTCACTTCCAACATATGGAACATCAGAATTTGGTATTAAAATGTTATTTCTGAAGAACTTTAAAAAATTGGAACAGATAGTTTGAGGACATACAAGACTTGTGTGCATTCTGCTCTAGGCTCAGTATTTCTGAAAAGAAATCAGATGCCTTCATCCATATTTAGGAAACTAATTTAAGAACAATTTAAAAAAAAAAAAAAGAATCCTGCAGAAATCTTACCCAGATACTTTCATCTGTGGTCACCTGGGTGCTTCTGGTTATTTTCCTGATGAAGCCAGTTGGAAAGAAGGGAGTGGAATTGAGTTTGCAGCCATGCCTGTTCATCAAATGCTCTTTTTCATTAGAACAGTTCACTTCAATAAAATCCTGGGCACGTTTGATAAGACAGTATTCAAGGAACAAAGCTGTTAGGAAATGACTTGCTCATAAGTTCCAGCAATAATTTTTGGCCTTAGAATATTACTTGGTGTTTTTCATTGTCAGTGGAAAATGAAAATGTAGCATTTCAATTGTGAGCCATTAGGAATGGAGTGAGGCCCCCTGTTCTGTGCACTTCATCTACAAATTGCACCAGAATACTTGGGTGAACTTTTGATCTGCCAGCACTCACAGGGGAAAAAAACAACAACATTCCCAGAAAATGCCCATTAATTTGAATGATTGAATATTCAAGGAGAAGGTTTCTCCTTATCAAGGTTTCTACAGAAGGAAAGTGAGAATTAGTAAAATGTGGTTAATATAAATAGAACCTGACTGCTGCATGAAGGGAAGTTTTTAGCACTCAATGCTTTGCAGATGGGTGCATCTTCTTGCAAAATGGCTGAGGACATGAATGTTTGGAGCACAGAAAGGGAAAATTTAAGATATAGATATAGATAGATGCAGTGAGTCATCCTGCATCTGTATTCCCGAATCTCCATTGTTCAGGTTTGCTTCTGATGGAGCTATAAAAGCCAGGATTTATATCTGTGGAAAGGTTATTTAGCACGTAGGCTTTGCACAATATGGTTTGTGAGAGAACAAGTGTGGAAAGACATGCTGGGAGTTGGATAAAATACTGGCTAAAATAGAAACAGAACCATGCCATGGTTTGTGAGGGACCCTGTGCTGTGGTGCTGTTTGCAGGAGTATTTGGTATTGTCTATTTTCTGATCAGCTCTCTGACATCTCAGGAATGATAGTTATGACTCACATAACCTCGATTCTTCTAAGAGAACATCATAGGAAATATTTCCCCGGTAGCCTTAAGGGATCTCTGGTAACGCAGAGTTTGTGGCTTCATCAGGTGATGGGCTCATCAAATATTAACGCTCTTTGCATTCTTCTTTCTTCCAAACCTGAAAAAGCTTTTGGGAAAACCAGTTTGGCCTTGAATCTGCTCAGTTCTGTCCTTTATTTGGGGCTGTTTTGAAGGATTAGCTCACAGCTCTTTATTCATGGCAAAGAATGAACCCCAGTAAGACAGGATTGTGTGAGCAGCATATTGGGGCTTGAATTAAGAATTCCACCCCACATCTATAAAAATGAGCTGTAAATGTACATTCTGCACAGCCCCTGGACTTCAAAAGCAAAGGGAGCAGCTGTCTGGCTCCACCATCGTGTCACCATCCCCAGGAAGTGCCACTTTTGAGAAACCCACAAGCATACACATGTATATTTACAGATATATAACATAACGTACACTCGGTTCCACTCCCAGCTATGGAATCAACAACAAAACAAACAAACGAAAACTTGCAGCGCAGAAATATCTGCAGCAAGCCTTTTTTCTGAGGAAATATTATTGAGGTGCTGAACAACATTTGATCACTTGCAACCCTTTCAACTGACGTTCTATTATTCACATGTCTCTTTCATTATGCAACAGATGGTGAGTCCTGTCGCTGATTTTTTTCTTCAGATTCACAAAACTTCAATGGATCGTAATATGACCCTAAAAATGAGTAGAAAAAGAGAATGCTTGTTAAGGTTTTATCTTTGATAATAATCCATTGACAGAGAATAGCAGCTGACCTCCTATAAACCAAAAAAAGACACATTTGCCTTATTTTATGAAGAGCATTTGTCTAAAACATTTGACTGAGCTGCAGAATGTGGCCTTCAGCTGAAATGAAAGATGGTCCTTCTGTTGCTACACAAAGCCATATTTGCTGCTGCAAAGTGCAAAAGGATAGGCTGACAAATTGATAGTATGTCAGGAGCAAACCCGTCCTCGTCTTCACAAACATCTGCATATTTGTGAAGATTCTGACTGAGAAATATTTTATTTAGAGGCTTCGTGTGGCAAATCTAAGATAGTCACCATGCTGAGGTCTAAACATTGTTAGAAATGTCTTTAAATACAATCCCTCTGTCTGCTTTCTGGCCACTTATTAATAGACATTTCTCAGAGTTTAAAGATGGGGGGGAGTCTTGGAGCAATTAAAAGCTATGCTCCATATGCCTTTGATGTTTTTTTATCTCATCCTAGACTGGCTAGATCCTGAATTATTATGCCATGAGTTATTAGATTGGAGAGTTTGCAGTAGTAAGTTAAATAATAAAATGCTGGTATGTTCCTCCTCCTCCTTCTAGACTGAAGTAATTTGCAAACACAGAGCTCAGTCTGGCAGAGCCCTGCATTCCTGAGGAGCCTAAAGCCCACAAACATTCACCCTCCAGCCAGGTGGGTCTTCTCCTCTCCATGCCATGAGGTGTGAGGCTGAAACGGGACCACCTTTGGGGTGAAAAGCCCCATGGGCTGGTTTGAGATGGCCATTTGTGCCTTTAACCTCCAAGAACTTCACCCAGGTCCTTTAGTGTGAGGTCAGGCTCTGCCTGCAGCCAGGAGAGCAGAGAATAAACCTTCAGTGGGGTATTCAGAGCTTTCCTCCTTTAGATCCAGGGAAAACCTGAGCTGTTAAATTCTTTGGAACAATGGTGGTACTTAAGCCTGTAGAAAAATTGTAATTAAGACCTGAAAACTTGGAGAGTTATTTTGCAGAATGGCATTGATATCAATAATAGAAAATATTTTATCTGGGAATCATTTCTTCTTTTGCATCTTGTTTTCTCTGATGATAAGAGTTGCAGGAATTTGATAACTGTTCAAGTTTAGGTTCTTGTCCTGTAAAAAAGATGCATGAACGTACTCAGATTGAGCTGTTTGTTTGTCTTTTAAATCAAATTCCTATCTGAATCAAGCAAAGCCAAGATATGAATTATTTTAAACTCTGTTTGCCTGCTCCAAGGCATAACCTAATTGATAACACAATATCATACTTCTGCAGTGAAGAAAAGTTGATAGACCAGCTCCTCTCTGCTATAAGCCAGCATAAAGCTTTTCCAATTTAACCAGCTAAGAATCTCTTTGAACACACATATTTTTGGCAGGCCTGGCTCTTTAGACACTATTATAAGTTGGTCTTTCACATTTTTGCAGAAAGTCTTTCAGGCTCTGCCTCCCCGAGTTAGGCAAGCACGAAGGAAGCGACATGAGTCGAACTAAACAAAAACTCAGCCCCAGTGCCTGCTTCTTGCCAAGAACAGTGCCCCAGAACTCGAGCACTGCTGTGTTTACTGGCCCTTTCATAACACTGTCAGTATCGAGGAGTTGGTAAATAGAGAACTCATCCAGGAGGCTGTCAAATCCTTCTGCACTGCTGCACACCCCACGATGATATGCTAACTCTCTCCCGTTTTGCCAGGCAGCCTGACTTTCCAGGCTGGGTCAAGAACAAATGACACTTTTGCAGTAGGCTGTCCTTCAGGGGAAAGGATGCTAGCCACTGATTTTTGCTCCGTGTGGCTGTGCAAAGGGAGCTATCTGAGGTTTGGGATTCTGCTCTCGTTGAGGATCTCGAAGTCTCCCCATAGCATCACCTCCTACTCGCTGCTGATTCTCGGTCACACTTTAATATTTCTCATTCATGTGCTCAAAGCACTCTGCAAACACTGCTGAGCTCAGCCAGGGCTGCTGCTGGTGGCACTGTCACCTTCTAGGTGAGACCAAGCAGAGCCCAGGGTGTGCCCAGGGGGCAGGGAGTGGTCAGAGCTCAGGGAGAGGGATTTGGGTGGAACGCGCGGTGGGATGAGGAGCAGCTCCCAAATCTGCTGCTGTGGGTGGGCACTCCTCCCAGACCCCAGGGTTTCCTTGGCAGCTGTTTTGAAGGCTGCACAACTACAATTTCATTTCAGTGATCAAGCACAGCAGAGCCAGGTTTAATTTTTGTCCTGTAACTCTTGGCAAATTAGATCCAAATGACAAGGCGGGGTTTGTACTCTGGGGCTGGGTCAGTGCTTGCATACAATAAATGGAAATTTTTTTGTCATACTACAAGAAAATCTCTCATATCCTTTAATACAAGAATATTAGAATCCTGGTAGGTGTTCTGCAGTGCTCAGGCAGCTTTTTGATCCGTTGACAGATTTGGGGTGTGATGCCTTATGATGGGCACTGTCAGCCTGCTGGACAGTTCAACAGATTCTGAGGAGGATTCTGTGACAAAAAGTGCATAAACCAGAGTTTTAGTTCCCTGTTCCAAGTCTTCTCACTGATTCTCTCATCCTACATGTCAGGAGAAGTAGTGAGGTACAGCATGAGTGACTGTGAATCATTTCCACCATTCTGAAAAGGAAAAAAAAAAAAAAAGATAAAAAGAGGGACATGTATTGTGGCAGCCCAGGTGAATTTGACATTCCTGCAGATGTGCAATAACATAATCTGCTTCTTTTCCCGAGTTCCTCTCCTACAAGGCTTTGTTGGCATGATTAGCCTCCTTAGTAGCATCCTCCAGAGGGAATTCTGCAGAGATGAAATACAAAAACTGCTTTAAAATGATAAGTCACAAATAGGATCTGCCACAAGGCATTATAAACAAAACTAGACACAAGAGACTCATAAAAAAATTAAAGTCTAAAGTAACTGAGAAAAACCCCCAAATCTTCCTGCCTACAATCTCATTTGCACACCTGAGTTGTTTGTGCAGCTGCAGGCTGCAAGAAGCACAAAGGCAGTAAAGGAGCAGTGAAGTGACCGCCGCAGTGACCATTGATTGCAGGCTTTAATTCTGCACAGTTTCCACACCCACTCACAGGGAGGGGGCTCCCAGCTCTCTTTTGCCACGCTTGGAGTTTTTCTGCCTCTGTGTGTTGCTGAAAATTTGATCTTGGAACAAAAAGGGAGATGCTGAGGGAGGGAGGATAATTTTCTGAAGTTTTAAGGGTTGTAATTGCCTGACTACTATTATGACCTGGATAAAACTGATCAATGTATTGAACATGTTACCAATAGCCCCAAGCTCTGAGGGTGATAAATTTCTCCCAGCACATTCATTACATGATACTGCAGACATGAAATTCTGACCTAAAAAGTAAAATTATATTTCAGCATATATGGTCTCTTTTCAGATATTTTTTATTATATTTTTAGGCTTCTTTTTCAATTTTGGATTTTTTAAAATTATTGTTCTTATCTTGGCCATCATTTTGGCCTTCTCACAGCAAACAGGTGTGAAGGGCATTAGAGACTTCATCATATTCGAGTGGTTGGTTCAAATGAGAACTCCCTGACAGGAGTTAAAGCTGATAAACTTCATTGTGAAGTTCTTCTTAGTACATTTTAAATTCCAGTTGTAGATGCCCAACCTTGTCTGGTTAAATGAGTTTCAAATGAGTGTCTCAGGTGCTGGTGAGCCTTGAATCCCTGGTTTTGCTGTGCTGAAGGAAAAGGCTGGACTGTACAGAGCATGTTAAACCACAGCTGGACTGGCCAGGAAACAACAGTTCCACTTTCTGGAAAGCTCTGCCATTTTGCACATTTATAACTTGTTTCTCATCAGTGTAGGAAACCATAAAAAAAGTTATAGTGGGGCACAGAATGCCAAGAAAAGGTAAAATGGCCCACAGTGAAATCTGGGAGGGTCATCCTGGCACTTTGTCCTGTGGTTTCAGCAGAGAGCTGAGCCTCAGTCTGTTGTGGGTTTAGCACACTCTGTAATCAGCTCACTTGTGGTCTCTGGGCTGTGCTTTTGTCTGACCTGAAAATTGCTAATTGCACTGGCAATGTCCTCGAGGAGCAATGGACACATTTCCAGCAGCCAGGGCTTCTCTTGGAGAAGCACAGTTGTAGTGGGCAGCGCTGGATGTCAGAAATTAAGATGTTGCAGTTCAGAGAAAGGTTTGTTATGTTGGTAACAAATACCTGAGGGAAGCATTGTCACTAAAACAGCCTGTGAGCGATCCTGAGCCCACCAAGCAACAACCGCTACATGAGTATAAAGTTAAAAATATTATTTGCTGTGCTTTGTAAAATGATGCCTTGGATGGATCAGATTAGTTCAGGGGCCTAAATTTTAGCTTAGACAAGAAAATTTGAGGTGTTGGTGTCTAGGGAGTGCTCCATAGATGTGTTTTTGTTGCTGGCACATGGGGAAATTCCAGTTTTAAGCCTTGGGTGTGCAGGAATTGCATCATGGTGTAATCAGCATTGGATCTTGACCTCACCGTGGTTTTCGGCCCATGCACCAACCTTCAGCTTCAACCCAGAGTCCAGACAGCTGCATTGCCATCCCAAATTAAACCATCAGGGTGGTTTTCCTATCTTTGTTATACGTCAGGCTGTTTTTTCACACCCCAGTGTATTCACTAGAGCACCTTCTTCTCAGTAAGGTACGACCAAATTTGTCTTTTGGAATTATTCTGTAAGGATTGAGGCATCGATTGCCATCTTACACAGAGCAGAAGCAACAGCAAAATTCTCTCTCCTCTTTCCTTAAGGGAAAAGCATTTATTTCTCCATGGGCAGAGAAATCAGTTCATGTCAGCTAAGTAATTTAGGCATGGACAGCATCATGGAATATTACTTCCCAAATAATCCCTAAAGTTAAGGATATAATGCCAGGGCCAAGCATAAATGGCTTTTTCTTCCTGTGATTCAGTTCTCAGTTCCACCAGATTGCTCCCTATGTACAAGCACACACAAAATTTTCCAGGATGAAGCATCAGGCACCCCATCCCAGGGATTTCTGGGATGGTTTTCTATCATGCCATGTGGAGGGCGGCAGTCTGCTCACAGAAAAAAAAAGGAGCATTCCACTTTATTACTTAGCATTGAGAAAAACAAGTTTAATTGGCTTCTGCTGTGCTTTAATAACTAAAGAACAACAAAGGCATTTAGTCATTCACATAATTTCCTGTTTTTAAAGGATTTTAAATGCAACTCAGTGATTAACATTAAAAAGTAGCTACTATGCAGACATAAGAACTACTTCATTTTTTAATTATATTTTAACAGGTATAGATTCAATGTTCTTGACATTTATAAGAGGTCCTTCATTTCCAGCAAAGCACCATGATGAAATTTCCACTCCCATGGCTTGATCACTCTCGTGTGCCTTCCCAGAGCTGCTCTGGCAGGTTGGGCATAGTTCCACAATATTGCACTAAATCAATATATTGTAATAACTATTGCAATATATCCCCATCTGTGGAGGGCAGTCATCAAAACAGAACCAAACTAAAACCAAAGTGAAATCTCTCTGCTTTTCCATTCATGGGGAGGCATGAAAAGATGATGATGCCCTGGGTTGTTCCAGTCTCTGGTGACCATATTTTGAAAAGCTGTTAAAGGCAGGAATTCCATGCCCAGCTCCAAGAGCTCAGTGGGACCACGAGCAGGAGCTGGGATGCAAGAGGGGCCTGGTGGGCAGAGACCAGGAGGTTTCAGAGGACAGTGACCAGCAAACCCTTGAGGATACAGCTCCCAGCCACCTGTCAGTGGACTCCAGACATGTCCCTTGCTGCCTTCTGTGCCTCTGCGTCACTGCAGAGTGACTTTAGCAGCGACCATTTGGCACAGAGCGAGGAATTTGCCACTTAGACATAATTTTGGTTAGAAACCCCCCCATGCAGAGTGTGTCTGTGGGGCTCAGCCACACACAAACCTGCAGCAGCAGCTGCTGACAGCAAACCACGTTCATTTTGTGTCACACTAACGCGGCTTGCGTGGGGTTTTTTGTTCTCATGAATCACAAGTTTCACTTGAAGATTTCGCCGTGACTGATGCTCAAATGCAGAGTGAAACCCATTTGAAATTGCTGAGTATCATTCTGTTCCTTGAACTTGGCC
Organism: Fringilla coelebs; assembly: GCF_963513975.1. NCBI lineage: Eukaryota > Metazoa > Chordata > Aves > Passeriformes > Fringillidae > Fringilla > Fringilla coelebs. The sequence continues at coordinate 1,804,539 of NC_140044.1, forward strand.
ATCAGGGAGGGGGGAGCAAACCCTGCCCTTCTGTCACACTTTGTTTGCCTGGGTCTGTCTGGCATGACACATCCCTGCAGGGCCGGACGCCGCCAGCCGTGGTGCCCGCGGTAACGTATCCACACATTAGGCAGAACTCCTGATTTTGTACGATTGCTGTTGTTTTTCATCCTTCCCTGCCACTGACCCCTGCAGGTCTGGGCCTCCAAGAGGTATTTCATGACAGAAAGAGCTCACAAATGGTGTGAGATGTGTGTCATGGAAAGGTTGGCTTCATATTTCTTGTGTGTGTAAAGGACAGCAAAAATCACCGAAATGGACGATAATAACGGATTCCATAGAGCTTCCAACTCCCTCAAGGCTGAAACATCTTGGGCCTTTCTGAAGAGAGGCATATATTTTGAAGAGAAAGGGGGAAGGAAATAATAAAAAAAATGCCTAATCTTCTGCTGATGTGGCCTTGGCAATCGACTGAACTGACAAGGCTGTGTATTTGTAAAACAAGCTGCGCTAAGTATTTTTTCGGCCTCGCGTTTAGAAACACGCGGAGGGGGGGAAGAAGAAGGAAGAGGAAAAAAAAAAAAGAATAAATATGGAAATCAAATGTAAAAACTTCTTGCACTCACAACTGGCTTCCCGGAGGGAATTCCTGCCTCTGTTCTTTGCTCTTCCTCCACTCAGCAAAACAACTGCCAGTCATTAACGGAGCTGCGGCGCGCTCGCTGTACAGTAATTGAACACCAATGGCCCACCCTCATTTGCATCCCCCAGCTCTTGATTGGCAGCTGTACATGAAATGCCAGATCAGTTGAAAGTATGTTGTGAGCTGGCACTAATGATCCAGTGGCTCCGGGGAAACCTGCCATATTGTAATTCGGCTATCAGGCATGAAAGAAATAATTCTAAGTGCCAGCAATGTGAAGCCGAATAAATGTTTCAGTGCTGCAGGTTGCCAAGGGTGACACTTCTGATTTAGTATAAACGAATGCCCCGTTGCCTTTGGGGTTGGGGGAGCTCGCAATGTAGCTGAGATGTGTGTATAAAACATTAGTATTAGAAAATGGCTTCGGCACGGGATGGGAAACAGAGGCCTGGTCCCAGGCGGTGCGGGAATGTTTACAACTAATGACTGGATGAAAGGATTTTTCTACCTACTGTAATGACAGGCAAAATAGGATTTGCTTTCCCTGAGATGGAGAATAATGGCTATGTTAACTCTGCCTTTCCTTTTTCTTTCTCTCCCTAAATGAAATGCTCTTTTGTAAAGAAAATCACATCTATTTTCTTCTGTGTAGTGGAGGGAGCGTGTGGATTTAACTCCTTGGGAACGTTGGGGTTTTGGAGGGAAGGAGGTGGATGAGGGTTTGTGGGTGGCCTCTCTGGCCAGCCCCTCATCACCTGTCACAGATTTCGTGCCAGGGAAAGATTTTTTTAGTAGCGCTTATGCTCTTGATCAATGTTAAAATCTGTTGAGAGATGAAAGAAAAGGAGCTCAATGCCTTAAAAATGTAACACAGACAGTTTTTACTTTAATATTTCAGCTGGTGCACATTAGAATGTCACAAAAGGTGAGGGTGGAGGGACGGGTATCTGCAGACGCTCGAAAATGGGGAGGCAACACGTAGGAAGAAGCTGCTGCTCTCCTGTTGTGACTGTACACACACAGCTGCAGGGATTGTAAATGGAGCTAATTAATTGCATCTGCACATGGGATGGTGTTGGCTCTGCAGTAGCTGCAGGTACAAAAACCTGCCAGGAATTTGTTATCTTTTCAAGAATAAAATCCTCTGATGCTTTGGAGAACGCTGCACAAAGGTGTGTGGACAGTTTGAACCTCCTTCCTCTCCATGTCAGTTCACAGATAAGATAAACTTCGTTATCCACACCCAGTCTGCCATGCAAATTGCCAGTATCTCCAAACTTGGATCACTTTTATTAACCCCATCTTTAACTGCAGCAGGGTTATCTGAAAACCTGGCTGGCAGAGGAAAAAAAGCAGAGTGCTGCAGGAAATTAATTCATGTCTTAAAGTTGCAGCTAAGTATAAAGCAAAAAGAAAAATAAGAAAACAGCTAATTCAGCCTGGTAATGGTTAAATTCTGCCTTGCTGAGACCTCAACCTTTTCTGCTGTGTGTGGCATTTCACTGATTTCGTGTTTTCTCGTCCTGTCCCTTTGTGTCTCCTGTTTTATACTTTTATAATTTGTTCTTTTGGCACTGAAGTCACCCCTGCTTTGTACCCAGCATGGGGACACCTTCCCCATGGCCTGGAGCTCCAAGGTGTTAGAGGGACACAGGTGATGAGAACATTGACCAGCATGGGTTAATCCTCATGGATGAAAGAGATCCTGGACACACAACAGGGATCCAGGGATCCCCTGGCACCTTGTGAGGCACTGCCTGGGAGATGCTGGGTGGTCTCAGCTCCCATGTGCATCCATGAAAACTGAAGGCATTCAGCATCACTCAGGGTCAGATCCTGACTATTTGGTTGAGGCTTTTTTTGTTGTTATGGAGCCCCATGATGAGACACCATCTGTAATTTGTGGTCAGTGGGGATGCAGGAAGAAAAATGACAAATTAGAAGCACAAGATGCTGTAAGATGAATGAACTACCTGAGAAAGAATGTGTGTCACCCTGCAATTTATGAGGATAAAGCATCAGAGCTGACAATCTATTATCAGACATCAGATGAAGCCTAAAATTTTGGATATAGATTTGAATAACCCCAAACAGAGGCAGCAGATGGATTGTTAGGCTGATATTCAGGGATTTCATTTGGCCCCTCTTGAAAAAAAAAACAAATAGGGATTTCTTTCAAACCATGGCTCTTGATTTAGTTTCAGATGTCAATCACTTGGCACCTTCAAAACTGTTTGGAAAAAGTGTTTTGGTTCAGCTGCATCTCAGCATAATAATCCTTTCAGAAGTGTCTGCTCAGACACTGGATATTATTCCTGATATCTTGGTCCTGTCCTGCATCCCACCTGGATGAGGATTGTGTCCAGGTGGCTCCTCTGGAGGCTGAACAGCCCCAGCTCCCTCAGCCTTTCCTGGGCAGGGAGATGCTCCAGCCCTTCAGCATCTTTGTCACTGGACCTGCTCCAGGATCTCCAGGTCTCTCTTGTGTTGAGGAGCCCAAAAGTGGCCCCAGCATTCCAAACTTCCCAGTCCTCTGCCTGGCTCAGCACACAGCAGGGTGGGACTGACCCTTGGGAAATGCTGGGGGAGCTCCCAGAGTGTTTCACCACAGCTGCAGTCCAGAGGATTTGCTGGAAAAGATGAACACTTCCTGTCAGTCGTGGTCTCACCAGGTGCTGTCACACTCAGGTGCAGCTGAATGGCCAATCCAACATTATTTTTTAAAGGAATGCCCAGTCTGGGAAGCAGAAGGAAATTCTGTTGTTGTCTTTTATATATTCTCCTGCAATTAAGAAAAAAAAAGACCCAAAACACCTGTCCAAGTCTTGCTAGGAAGGTTTTTGGCACCTCTGGGTTCTGCTGCCCATATTCTCCCTCTGCATCCCCTGAGCACTCATCCGTGACTCAGAGATTTGCAAAATAACCCATATGTAACAGGTGAATTATTTTCATGAGGATAATGAATGATATATTTGTCTTTGTAACACACCAGCTCTGCTCCTGATTTTTGTAACAAGTCTCTTTCCTAATACAAATATCCCCGAAGCGAGCGAGATGATTTCAGTAATTTGAGAATGGAATGTATTCCATGAAAGTTAATAATAAGGTGCTTCCCAGAAGTAAGACAAATATGAAGACCTACAAACCAAATGATAGCACTTTTATTTTTATAGATGAAAAATCCCAGGAAAAGCTTCTTTAAATTACCAAAATGTATAAACAAATCCTTTGTAATAAAAGCAATAATTTATGCTGTAATGAAATTTGTCACATAGTTTATTTTGAGTTATTTAAACGGATTAATTTTGTAGATGCAGGCTGATAGATCCACGGTGCTTCTCTGCAGGAATTGTGTTTTTTTCCAGAAGTGGATCAAGACCACAGTGGAATTGGGAGCAAGGAACCTGTCCTTACTCCAGCTGTCCCTGGTTGTAGTGGCAGTCACAAGCCATACAAAGTAGGTGGTCAAATGCATGCAAAATTCTGCTTGGGCAGTATCAGAAGTAATAGATGTGGTAAGGCAGAATAAATATGCAAAATATAGTACTTTAACCTAATAACATGACCACTTGCAAGCTTTAGCATAACACTGAAAATCACTAATGGAGCCCTGTGCAGATTTGCACGATACAAGCAGTCAAGAATCATGCATAATGGAACAGTGCAACAGCTAACAGCAGATTCACACAAGATAATTTAAACTTGTTTGTATGGAAATGAAGAACTGATCTTTGAAGTGGTCCTTAATGAGATTCTGCTTGATCCTCTCTGTATCCGGAGAAAGGCTTCCGTTTTCCTCCTGCATCCGGCTCGTGTTGCTGGGGTGCACAAAAAGGACTCCTGTAAATTATGAATGCCAATTTGCATCTGCATTGTTAGGTGAGAACCCAGGGCTGCCACGTAGCCTTGCAGAATTGTTATTAAAAGTTCTCTGTGTTGGCAGCACACCCCTGCACCATCAGTAACCCAGCTCAGCGCTCCTGGTCAGCGTGGTGGGGTCTTGAGCACACTTCATGCCAACAAATCCAATGAGGTTGTAATAAAATTGGATTTTGGATGTAAAATACAGGAGAGGTTGTAGCAAGGTGGGGGTCGGGCTGTGCTCCAGGGAACAGGGACAGGAGCAGAGGGAACGGCCCCAGGCTGGGCCAGGGCAGCTCAGGGTGGGCACAGCAGGAATTTCCCCATGGAAAGGGGTCAGGGATTGGAACTGCCCAGGGAGGGTTGGAGTGCCCATCCTGGAGGGGGCACTCACAGCTCTGGGCTGGGGAAAAGGTGGGGATCAGGAACAGCTTGGACTGGACAATCCTGGAGCTCTTTTCCAACCTCAATGATTGTATCATCCTGTGATCTCCCTTATACGTTCTACAGCAGAATGAGTGCCAGGAATTTTGGTCTTTTTTGTCTTTTTTTTTATGGACTTTTGCCTTCCCACTCGCACTCCCGGGCACTGCAGCATCCAGAACAGAATGGTGCAGTTCATTGCCAAAGCCGGAACCCCCACTCCGCGAGGGCTGGAAGGCAGACACTGTGCTCGTGCATCTTGGAATATCCACCAAGCGTCTGAGCAGACTCCCCCATAGCCCATCAGGAAACACTGCTGAGTGATCAGCCTTCCCAACCCTCTGCGAGCTCTGAAAGCGTCCATCTGGCAAACGAGCCTTTGTTTGTGCTTTTGAAAGGCAGAGGGAAAACATTCCGTTGGTTTTTTCTATCTGTTTGTTTGTTTGCACAGCTCAGGAGATTAAGGACGACTTATTTAAAGTTAATGATTCTGTTCCCATGAGGGGAAAACACCTTTCTGTGGGCCACAGGTCCCCTCAGCTATTTTTGTCTCTGATGGGACATTTTTGCCTTCAAAGGAAGCAACCACTGTAAATACCTTCAGATGACTGAGCCTCCCAACCTGCTGCTTGCCGACTTTCAGAATTCCATTTGAAAAGGCAAATTCTCTGTAATGAACAGAGGGGAGGAGTAGGGTTTGTTGTGGTTCCATCGGAGGGGTTCACATAAGGCCACAGTAAACGAAGATGTTAAGTGACTCTAGAAAGAGCAGCGTGGAAATCTTCCTGCTTGGAAGAGCTGCACAAAACAGTGCACAGGACTTTAGCTCCTGGACAATTTCCTGCTGCTGGGTCCGTTCTTCAGCCAGGGTCACCCTGAAAGGCCTCCAGCTGCTCCAATCCTTTCTCAGCTCTCTTTTCTGACCGTCCTTGAGGGCTGGTGTGGGGAGATTTAACAAATATCCCTCAACTTAAAAAGGTGTTTGATGGCTAAACATATGAACTCATGAAAAAAACCTGCTGGAAAGAATATTTGGCTTTCAGGAAGATATGTTATGAGATCTGGAGCACCCTTGGCAGGAGCAGTGGGGATGCAGCACCCAGCAGGATCCTTGCTCCATGTTCCCATGGCTTTAAATTATCCCTGTGCTCCTGTGGGATTCATCCCTGATTTCCTCAGGTTTGCTGCCACTGGTGCTTTCCCATCCCAGGATAAACTGCATTGGGAGGATTCCTGGCTGAAACCCTTTTGTCTCTTCCACAAACAACAGGAACCAAAGTTTGGTGCCCCATGTTTGCTTGTGTGGCAAGGGCTGTCCCAGGATTAGCTTAGTCCCATTTTCCAAGGTCATGAGAGAAACCTTTTTCTAATGCTATTTCACTCCTATTTTGGCTTTCCATGCAGGGTAAAAAAAAAGGTGTTATCATTTCTTGTAAGGCCAAACAAAAAGAAATCATGCTGAAATTTTATTTTTCTTATATGCATTTTAAGTGTTTAATTATATTAATTGTATAATCCTTGCAAAGTCAGTCAAAACAGCAGAAATTATTCAATCTGTTTGGTTCTGGTAAGTTTGTTGTCTTTCCATCCACTGTTTTCTCACTTTAGAAGCCCTTTAGAAGGTTATGCTTTCCATCAAGTATTTCTATGAGGCAGTTCCTTTTGGCCCTGCCACCTTTGCAGCTGGAAGGCTCAGCCAAGCTGGATCTGTCCTGTGCACACCCCGTGCCAGCCATGGCCAGGGGCTGCAGGGCTCTCAGCACCTCCTGCAGCAGTGTGAGGAGCTTCCAGGTGGGCAGAAATATTGGAGGCCTGAGAAGAAATGGAGGGACTGCACATCCTTCTGTTGCTGTAAATGCCACCTGTGTTTTCTTTGCTTTCCTGAGCCCATTAGGATCTCTCCTGCTTTGCTGTGCACAGGATTTACACACTCAGCTCTCACTATTGCCTAAGGGGATCCTCACAAGTTTTACAGCACCCATAGAGATTTGACAACCTGCTGCATCTGATTAGTTATTGTGTTTACTCAAAGCCCTGAGCTCTGAATGGACACCCAGGGCAGGCCCAGGCCTCAGAGGGAGATTTGGTGGCAGATTTGGCTTTTGGCTGCTGTCCTGAGCTAAATCACCCCACAGCCACTGCATTCCCCAGCCCCTCGTGGGAAGGAATGACAGCCCAGCCAGCCTTTCCTGTGCTTCTTCCCCAGCAGTGCCCCTGGCTCTGCTTTCAAAAGAAATTCACATCAAAAAACTTTCCCTCTGTCCCAGACCCACAGGTAAATTAATGGTGTGTTCACCAGAAAGAATTATCCATTAATTTTTCTTCTGGATCTCCCTACATAAGCAGGAGGACTGAAAAGAAAATTGAGACGTCTGCTCTTCTCTTTTCTCAGGTTGAAGATGCTCATGGCTCTGTCTCATTAAGGCTGGGAGGTGTTAATGGGAGGTGTTAATATGTAAATCTGGTCCTAGCAAGGCTGAGGAGCAGGCTGTGGAATTCCAGCCTGGTTCCATGCCTGCAGTGTGCCATCTCTGGCAGGACAAAAGAGGAGGCTGAGGAGATCCCACACCCACCCCAGAAGTGTGGGAAGGGCCAAATTATGGTTTTAATTACTTCTTTCTCCTAGACTTGTAGAAAACTCGGGTTTGTCCTCTTCCAGGGAACAGGATGAGAGGGAACAGCCTCAAGCTGTGCCAGGGAGGGTCAGGTTGGACATCAGCAGGAATTTCTCCATGGAAAGGGTGCTCAGGCTTTGGCAGGGGTGCCCAGGAGGGTTGGAGTGCCCATCCCTGGAGGTGTCCCAGGAAGGGCTGGAGGTGGCACTCGGTGCTCTGGGCTGGGGACAAGGTGGGGACTGGGAACAGGTCGGACTCAATGGGCTGGGATTTAGGATGGAAATCATTTTCCATCCTAAATGACTGTGTGATTGATATCTACTGAAGCATCCAAAATCATTTTCCATACCTAAAAACACAGGACTGATCATTTCTGTGATTGTTAAAATAGGTTTGAAATAACCTTTAGAATCAAACTTGCAAAACCCTATAAAATCTGAAAAGAACCCTTGGGAAGTGCCCAGATAGGGGTGTATCATATAAATATAAAAAGTGGCCCAGGGAGGAGGGAGATGTGAGCAGGCCCAGGCAGGGCTGGGGCTGTGTCCCTGAGCAGAGCCTGGCCCTGGCAGGGCAGGGAGGAGCTGCTGCAGGTGTTGGGGTGGCTCCGGGGGCCGGGGGGGCTCCAGCAGCGCTCACAGCCCCACACAGCCCGCCTGGTTCAGGGCCTGCACTGCCTGATCACTGGTACTCTTACAACAAATAAAACATTTTAATATGAGCAGTCACTGAATGTTTACTGTATCATATTGCTGGGAGCTGAATGTGTGCCAAATGCTATAACAGAAGGGAGCATATGAACTCCAGAATGATGACACTAATAAGGAAATTACAAAAGGCCCAACAAATGGCATTTGTGTTAAATCAATAATGCTCTGTTTGTTATTTTTTATTCTAATCTTTCTTCTAAAAAAAAAAATTATCTTTCCAAACAGTTGGCAATTCCCATTCTTGTTCTTCTTCCTGAACATAATTAAAAACATGTTGTGGCGTCTACTTAAGACATCAACTTTCCCAAGCCTGTCTTGTCCACTGCGTTTTAAACAAAGACACTTGTTTTGGCATTGTGCCCTTAATTAATCATTTGAGACTTTACTGCTGTACAAAAAATGTCTTTGTTTAATGATTCATCACAAGCCCAGTTTCTGCAGAACTTAATCAACTACAGAACCAACTTTCTAATCAGCTTAAAGTAAAAGGGGAAAAAGGCCAAGATTGCTTTTGGTGTATTGTTTTGGTAAAGTAGCATTTGTTCAAGGCACGCCAGTATTCTGGGCTGTGGTTTAAAACTGCAGAGCTCAGACTGGTCACTTAAGCTGGGATTTCAGGAGAATCCTGTTATTTCTTGAAAAGCAGGATCCTTTCAGTCCTGGCCAGCAGCACTGTGCAGTGCAGAGCCTGGCACCAGGCAGCTTCTTGTGGAGAGGCACTCCAGGCTTTGAAGAGAAATTTGCAATGTAATGTTTGGTGTGATAGGAAAGCCATAGTGAACATGGCTGGATTTATGAAATGCAGAGGTTATTTTTCCACTGATCTTGCAGGTTTTTCTGCCTCTTTTTCCCTCCCTTTTTTTTTCTTTTTTTTTTTTTTGTTTGGTTTTGTTGCTTTTTTTTTTGTTCCTTTAATCACATAACATTCTTCCATTTAACTTTCACTTTAATTCTCATATGGCTACAACCAAACTTTTGTTCTAGCAGCAGATTTGTACAACAAATGAGTTTCCCATAGGACAATATAGGAGAGTCTTAATTTTTCTGTGATTGTTTTGTTCTTCCTTTTGATTTGGAACAAAAAGATCACAGCTAAGGAGCTCAAGTCCCTAAATGACACAGAAGAACAGCTGTGCTTTAGTGACCAGAAGCAGGGCCTGGCCCTTACAGCTCTTTGCAGGATCCATCCCTGCTCCAGCATGGATTTCCCAGCTGAAGCACACACAGATTTGAGCTGATAGCCTTTGGCTTGTGGTGCAATCCATCTCGTGCAGCTGAGGTGCAGTTACATGACTGACATCTGACAGACACACATTTGATAGCTCAATTATTCCAGGCATGGGAGCCAAAGCTCCTCTGAATTTTACTTTGAGTTGTCAGAATTGCACCAAAGTACCCCCAAGACCATCTCTTTTTTTTTTTTCCTTTATTTCTTTTCTTTTTTTTTTTTTTTTTTGAAATTAAGTTTTTCAGTATATTGGTAAAAATATACAATCCTCAATTCTCTAAGCAACTGCACACAGCTTGCACTGTGTCAAAACATGCCTATATTGAGTAAATATATTATTACTCTATGTTAATGTGTGTTATGTAACGGTCATCTATATTAATGTATTCCCCATGTAAGATAATAGCATTCATTTGCTGGAGTTTGTAGCTTCTGCTGCTCTCTACACTTGGATTTTTACTGCAGAATTTCCTCTTTCAGGTCAGGCAAGAAAGTCTTTGATTTAATGGGCACTGCCAGTCTGCACTGCCGTGAGTTGTGCCAGTCCATGCTGCCCTGCTCAGAGGAGGTTTTGGTTTCTCTGCTCAGTGTCACATCTGCGTCCAGAAAGTTTTAAGGCATAAATAATCTGTGCAGGGTCCCTGCAAGATATCAAAACACCAAGACCTTTCTCTTTGTGATCATCTTTTGGGTCCAGGAGTCCCAAATCCCAGCCTGTGGCAGCCAGGGGAGCCCTGCTCCCCTCGAGGGCAGAGCTGGCCCTCCCTCCCAGCAGCATTGACTCTGGGAGGGATCATTTCCAAGCTGAATGCTGCTCGTTTGCCTCTGCTGATTTGGATGGTGTGTGAGGTGAGGAGGGCAGGCACAGGGTCAGCCTGACCTGCAGAGTGAGCCCCAGCAGAGCTCACCTTGTGCAGCCTCAGCAGGGGCTGAGCCCTGATGGAAACGAGGTCCTTACAGTGCCAAAGGCTCGTTCACCTTTGCAATTTCCTTGGGTTTTTGGCTGAGCACAGTGAGCAGGCAGAGCTTTATTAACACCAGCCTGTGCTGGCTCCTGGCAGCAGCAGCTCGGTGGGATGGCAGCAGGTGGGGATTGTTCCCTCCAGGGAAGCCTCTTGGAATCACTGGACACATCCTCCGGCCAGATCACCAGGGCTGCTTTTCTTTGCTACTTGGCAGCTGCAAAAACAAAACTCAGCTGTAAAAAATAAGAGTCTCTTGTTTATTTGGCAAGGCCTCTTTGGGTGTCTAGGCAGGACAAAAGCAGGCTCGGTGAGCAGCGTGCTGTGGGCACGTTTGCCTCCACAGATATTCTCAGCTGTTCCCAAGTGCTGGATGCCTGGGTGAAGGGAAGGTGAGGGGCTCTGGCTAACAGGGTGCTGACAGTCAGGCTGTGCTCTCCAGCCCAAAACACTGGCTCTGTGCTGCCCTGGCTTTGAGTGCAGAGCAGGAGCACAGCCCTGGTTGGGAGTGTTGTGCTCTGGTCACTTGGCAATGCCCAGCTTTCCATCACCCATCTCAAACAATTCTGTGTGCAAAAGTCACTTTTGGTAATTGTGAAGAGAGGAACGCAGCCACTAGGAGATGGATTCTGATTTTTTTTTTTTCTCCCCATTAGGATGATTTAGGATTGTACAATAAGCATCACTGCATGGCTGCTGGATAATGCATATTATTAATTTGGCACATACTATTGCTCTATTTATGGAATATTTCATACATTTTGTAGAGCTTTATATTCATAGAGCAACCATACAAATAACAGAGCCTCAGATCTGCTCCTGCCACTTCATTTCTTCTTGAGCAGTAGAACAGTAGCTCAAGGAGCTCCTGAATCACAGGTTTCCATGTGCTGTCTCCTCAATCAGCCCTTCAGCTGGTCCCTACTAGTATGGGGACAGCTAATAATTTGATCATAACTCTTTGAAGATAAACAAATAAGGACAAGTGGTATAATTAAAGCAGAGAGGTGCCTGACTTTTTATCCTCCTTAGAAGTTGCCAAGTGGCCTGCACAGGTCTCTCTTTTTGTGCCAGAGTTTTTCATTTCAGCCACTTCACCTTGCAGAAGGGACCTACTCCTCTGTTTCTCAGGGCCCAGGCACATTCTTCACTTGACAGAAATAGCTGAGGGGATCCGCAGCATTAACTGGTGGAAAAAGTGTTAGGGGTTGAGGACTGGCAAGTTTGGACCTTTTTATGAAAATCCAGCATGTAAAGAGAGAGGAGAGTGAGAATCCTACAGGGAAGAAGTTGGAAAATTGAAGTGATTAGGAAAATAAAAAGAAGTTTATCTGAGAGTAAAACTGCAGACAGAAGAGTGACCCTGTGAGTGGAGTTCACTTGGGAAAGGAGCTGAACTTTGGTTTCCTCCTCCTTGTGTCATTTACTCTGCATTAGCCCCAGGATCAGTGCAGGGGTTTATTCAGGGGTTTATTCAGGAGGCCCAGCCCGAGGCCAGGGCTGTGGCCGTGTCTCCAGTGCTGAATGACAGCTGAGTGTGATCAGGTGCTGCAGGAGCTCCCCTGGCCTCCCACACTCACCCAGCCTGTGCTTTGTGCAGGCTCTCTGCTGCACCCGTGGTGATGTGCACTGGGAAAGGTTGTTGCTAAGTGACATGACAACTGCAAAGTGCTTTTCAATTCCTCTTTCTGTTTGCTACTCCCACCCTCCACGCTCATCCTGATGGAGAGTTTGCTGCTGGAACATCCCCGTCTGGCAGCGAGCGCTGCGTGACAAAGCTCCAGCTCTCACTCCTCACTGAAGTGGTACCAAAGCTCCTGCTGCTGCCCCAGTGCTTCTAGGAGTTGGAAACTTGGGTTTGGCCAAAGATTGGTCCCATTTTAATTTGCTCGTGTGTAAATCTGGGTGATTGAGAGTGCATTCTGGAAGGGGTTTGGTGGCACCTGGCCCATGCCGTGTGGCAGCTGCTCTCAGCCCTTCTGAGCAGTGTCACTCAGCCCTGCAAACACACAACACAACCCAGGACAAAGGTTTGACTTTGACAAAGCTGCTCTTGCTGCTTTTCCTTGCTGTGGGTGACTGCCATGGGCTGGCAGGCACCAGGTTGTGCTGTAGTGGAAGATCTCTGCTTCCAAACCCTGCTGGTAGCCCAAGACTTCATTGCTGAAGCCCTCCTCAGGTTACTTCATCTACTGGCTCCAAATAGGGAAGTAGGTTAATAACAACAAAAAAACCCCAACCAAACTTCAAACAAGCAGATTCTTTGAACTGTACCTCTTAGAGCAATCTTTCTGCTGCTTACATCTCCCTCCCTTGAGTGTCCTTGGCCAAACCATCTCCTTTTGCTCTGTGCCACTGCAGTGACTCTCAGGTTTGATGGGCCCTGTCAGGACCCAGCAAACCAGTGAGAGGAGAACAGTAAATTGAATTACAGGGCCTGTCCTGGGCCCTTCTCTGTTCCACACCTAAGTGAAGTGACCATTTCTTGCCACGCAGAATTTGTGAGTGAAAGACTGGAATTGCACCTGAGCTGTCTCTTCTTTACCACATTAAAAAGGTCATAAAAGGCAAGTCAGTTTAAAAATCCTGCTGCTGAAGAAAGCCTTTGCACTGAAATAAATCCCAAGCATGATATTTCTTTTTTTCAGTTTGGGAGGAGGGGAGCTGCTAGAAAAAAATGTGAGCTCAACTATTAGCTTTCCACTTGTAAAACTTCATATATCACTAAATATATTGCCCGTAGAGGACAGAAGTTGTTAAGATGGAGAAGAATTTTGAAGATGGATGAATGACAAAGACAAATGAAGATTTTTATTTTAGCAGAAGTTTCCAAGTGCTGTCTCTGGATTGGGAGGGTACTGTTAATAAAGTACACTTGACATATAACTGTTCAAGTTCCTGAGAAACAGCTTTGCTTTAAAGTTCGGTGGAGGATCAAAAAGAGTGAATTCTCTGTTTTTCTCTATAAAAAAGAAAAAGAAAGCCCTGAAAAAGGATAGGTTTTTTTGGGAAACGGCATCTATGCCTTTTGTCTTTTCTTCTCTTTGTGGTCCAGAGACAGTGCGTTGACTGACTTCTTCAGAAAGGAGATCAGTGAAATTGTCAGTTGATTACTTCTCCTTGATTAGCATTTATAAGAGCCCTGTGATACATTATTTGCATTCCTATTTAGCCGTGATTTTTGTGGGGCAGCAATGATTAAACTTGTCACAGGGCCTGATTGACAGGGTCAGATCTTCACTTTCTACTCTTTTGAAATTAAAAACAAATGTGTCAGCTCCCTTCATGGGCCGCAGCGCTGTGAAGCTTGCTTGCCTTGTCATCGCAGATAGGTCAGGAATGTTTTAATTTTAGGGATGGATTCTGCTTGTCAAGCAGAGTGTGATGGCGTGTAGTTCTGGAGATGAGATGTGAAGGGTGTAAAACAAAGAATGGAAAGAACAAAGACAAAGACACTCACATTATTAGACAGATTTAATTAGTCTGAATGGATATTATGCTAGATGAAGCAGTGAGCTGTGAAATTAACCCTTGATTACGGATTGGCGGATCGTGCTCATAAAGGGAATCAAACCTTGGTGAATGGGAAAGAGGTGCTGTCCTACCCTCCCAGCCTCCATCCCCACGACCCCTTCCCGAGTCCAGGAGGGGGTGGAGAGCTTTGAAGGAGAAGCTGCTGTTGGTGGCATTTGGGAAGTTAGGGCAGTGTCTCCCTTTCTCCCAGCTGCTGAGGCTGGCCTGCCCAAAGAGCTCCAACAGCAGCAGGCTCCAGGGAGGGAGGCTTTTGCAGGAAGGACGGTGAGTAGTGACTCCCACCGAGTGCAGCCCTGCCCTGTGAGCAGCACCGAGCCCAGGAGACACATCCCCACCTCCCTTCCCACCACTGCCATGCAGGTTTGGTAATTCTGCTTGAAAACCTATTTTGTTATGATAAGCTGTGAGGTAAGGTGCAATTACTCACCCCTAGGTGAGGATTCAGGCTGGCTGAATCAGAAAGGCAGCAGGGCAGGGACAGTCCAGAGGGTGCTGGGTTTGAGCATCCAGTGCTCTGCAGAAGAGGCACTCCAGCCTTTTGTGTGCTTCTCATCAGCATTCCCAGAGCTCTGTATCAAGAACTCCTCTAATTAGAACCACTGCAAGGGAGGAAAACAAATAGAAAATACAGTGTTACCCTCTTGTTAGTTCCTTGTCATTTCTTCCAAGTTGTTCAGCTAATGGAGTAATCAGCCTTTCTGTTAAAAAAGAGGGGAAAAAAGCCAAAGGGCATTAGGTGCACTGATCTGCCAATAGGTGTGAGGCCCCTGCTTCCCTCTGGCACATTTGGAAGGCTCAGTTTCAGTGCAGATTTGCATGCCAGAGACTGTGAGATTGAAAAGGAGTGAGACATGAAAACAAGTTGGGTCAAAGACTGCCTGGAAATGGTGGCTGGTAACTTCTGAACAGCAGACCCACCTCTAGTGTTGAGCCTCTGTGGGCGCTGTGCTGCGCTGTGCTATCTCTCACACCATTTTTGTGTATCTGATAGCAAGAATTCTCATTTTTACTTAACATTTAGCAGCATTTAAGTAGTGTCTCTGCGTGGAGTGAAAAAACCCTTTGATTAAAGACCTACAGAAGATTAATGAAAGTCATTATCTTTATATGATAGCAGAGACTTACTACCCACAGAATAAAAGGAATTTCTGCCTGCACATCTTTTCTGCCCTGGTTCCCCCTTCTCTTTTCATACCCTGAAAGAGAAGAGGCAGCATGGGAAGGTGATGAGGGAATAGGACATGACACAAATCCCATTGAGAAGCCTACTGCTGAATCTCTGTTGGTGTTAGAACAAGTCACTGTGCCATTCTCCAGATGAAAATTATTATTTAAGGACAAAAGCCTAGTACTTATCATGAAACCTGAAGACACAGACTAGTTCTTAGGCAGAAAAGCCTTGTCATTGAACTGGTGTTTATGTGAGCAGTCACACATTAGTGTTGCTGCTTCCAGGGGCTTTTCATCAGAGTCTTTATTATTTCAGACCTATTGAGCTGTTCCTCAGTTGCTGGGAATCAGCAGAACTCTCCTGAAATTAATGGTGCTACATAGTTTTACATCAGCTGAGGATCTGGCTCTTAATTTCTGGTTGTTGATAATTAATTCAGCTGAACTCTTCCAGTACAGGCCAAACCTTCTGAGAAGGATCTGCCCTACAGACCCAGCTCAGAACCCTTGGTCCGTCTCTCCTCAGTCCCCAGCCTGGAAGACCAAGTGGGTGACAGATTAATTTAATTAAACAGTTTTCAGGTAATGATTTGACTCAGTAGTTTTTGCAATCTCTGCTGGATTTCCTGGAGCAGGGCAGGTGTGGGCTCAGGGATCTGGACAGGCTGCTGGCCCATGTTGTTAAAAGAGAACAAAACACATGAAATACTGGAAAATAATGCCAGTGAGAGGGAAATCTCTGTATCTTCTGCCTGTGTATTTACAGAAATGGAGGTGAGGTTTGGGTTTCCTTGTTTTGCCACTTGCCACAGCTGTCTCTCTGGGCACTGAGCTCCGTGGCTCTCACAACCTCACCATGGCTGATCCTGTCACCGTGCTGCCCCTCCTGCTCACTGCAGAGAGACAGACTTCAGCTCCTGCATTCAGCTCCCATAAAAACCATCAGCACACAAAAGGGATCCAGAGGAGAGGTTTGGACAGATCCTTTCAGTGCAGACTGTTGAGTACATGCTCCAGACAGCCCTACAGCGTTGGAGGCACTCCTTCAGTAGGAACAATGAGCACTCAGGGGTGGAATACAATGCACATTGCCTGGGATGCTCCGTTTGCCATCCCCATCCTGCTGCTCCTGAGCAGAGCTGAAGGAGCAATGCTGGGAGCACCGGCCCCAGTTCCAGGAGTATTTCTGCCTCACTGCTGTGGCCTGAGCAGGAGGAACTCTGCTTAAACCTGGGAATTAACTCTGGTGTAAAACAGGAGCGAGCTCTTCCCCAAAATCTGAGCTCAAACTCACATTTCTGCCTCCCAAATACAGCAAATATTTCCTAATTATCCACATGGGATCCTGGCTCACCTGAAGCTCATGTTTGCAGCCCTGTTTCTCCTCCCTGCCTGGATTCCAAGAGCAGGAGCAGTGGTGCCCCCCGCCCTCCCTTTATTTCTCCCACGGAATTGTTTCGGCGCTAGCTTGGTGTGTCAGCTTGTAAGTCTATAAAACAGTTTTCTACCAGCTGGAAATCCAACATGCTACATGAATACATAACAGTGCCTAACCAAGAAGGTTTGTAATTCAGTAATTAGCTGTAATTAATGAACACAAAGTGAAGACTCATTTACAGTTTAAATTATCACATTAGCTCCTGTCACCCTCTATGTACACAAAACAGCAGGAATTCAATTATTTTTATTCTTCAAAGCTAATTTAAAATTTAAGGAATGCCATTACATGAAATAATAGGTAGGAAATGTAATAGAAATCGCTGAGAACAGTTGGCCATCCTTAGAATGGGAGGAAAAAAATGCTATCAGTGATGATTTGGAAATGTTATTTCGTCTGTGAGCAGATGAAGGATTGAAATCTACACTCTTTTCAGTGTATTTAAAAGGAAAACGAGTTTGGTGGTTGCTAAGTCTTTGTGCAGGAAGAGCATAATTGTGCATTGTGCATAATTGTAGAAGCAGTTGATACTGATAATGCTGTTGATAGCAACACGATGACAGCATGGAAATGCTCACACCATTATCTTTAATGGGGCTGAGCCGACTGCAGCAGCACCGAGCCCCTGGAATCCT
Source organism: Fringilla coelebs (assembly GCF_963513975.1). Taxonomy (NCBI): domain Eukaryota; kingdom Metazoa; phylum Chordata; class Aves; order Passeriformes; family Fringillidae; genus Fringilla; species Fringilla coelebs. The sequence continues at coordinate 1,821,758 of NC_140044.1, forward strand.
CACCAATCTTACTTGGGAAACTTCAGCCTAGCAGGCCTTAAGTAATTGTCACTTTGCAATCTGCCTCCGGTTCGTGTGTGTACATAGGGCTGTGTAAAACACTTTCATTGTGCTTTTAAACCCACCACGATGCTGCTCTCTGCAGCTGCCACTGATTATTTTTTCCCTCAAACAGTTCAATAGCAAGAGAATTCCAAACCCATCTGATGCCACATATCTGCATTCCAGCCCTTCTTTTTTTTCCTTTTTTTTTTGTTCTTTATTTCTTCTTCAGCTCCCTTTTCATTTTAAATAGGCCACTGGAAGCTCCGGCGTCTAATTTTTCATAGGTGATCGACTGCTGAGTTGTGGGTTTATGTAGACAGAGGGAAGGTAGCGATAAGCCAAGAGAGAGGATTCTATTAGGGAAATGCAGCAGTAACTAATGAATCCTGCCAGTAATTGGGAAGGTGTAAGCCTCTGTAATATCCTAATGATAGTCATCCGTTGTGTGCATCCCCCGGCAGCGGCAGCGATCCCTCATCGGCTCCGTGATCTCAGACACTTAGCCATGCAAATCTTCCTGACAGGACTCTATGTCTTTGTCTCCCTAATTGGACAGTATAGAGTTGTTTATGGATATTGCAGACATTTAGACCTCAGTTGGAGGTTGTTCAAAAATCGTTAGCAAAGTTGCCTTAACAGCATTGTCAAATATTTATTCCCCTGTTTCAATATCTGTTTTTAACCCAGGCATGGTTGGAGAGAGAATTAACATTTTGAAGATAGAGCATCTCCTTCCAGCCCCTGGTTGAGATTTTTATTAAGCCATTTTCTTGCAGAAAGAGAGAACAACAACAACAAAAATAATCTACCAAAAGTCCTCATTTCTTAAGGATAAAACGTGAGATTGTAGGGCAAATGTGCTGATTTTTAATACCATTTCCATGGGGAAATATTGGGAATGCTGACAAAGGCAGTTCCACTTATAAAAATTACAGGAAGCTTATGGGGCAAAAATTCCAGTTTAGTGTAAGCCAAAATAAATGGAGAATATTCCCATTCACTACACCACTTCAAGTGAGTGCAGATTCAGGGCCTGGCTCAGATATATTAGAAAAAACATGGTTTTTAACTTGGTTGGGGGTTGAGGGGTTTAATTCTTGTCTCTAATCATCTCTTGGTAGAGTAGGTGAAAAGTAAGATATAATAAATACATCCAATGCTGTGCTTTACCAAAAGGAATTTTTTTTCTCCTAAAAATTTGATACTGGGGGCTTTTCACATTTTTGTGCATAACACATTTCTGGTGGGGGGTTTGGGGTTTTCTGAGCGCAAGGCAGAGTCTTACAGGCACTTCCAGGGGCCACGAACACCAGGAGGAAATCTGAGTTTAGGAGAGCAGGCTGGGGATCAGAGGCAGAGGCCAGAGTAGCCACAAATATTGGAATTTGTGAGGAAGATCATCTGGATCAGGATGCTGAATTTACAATCCCTGGCTCATGTGCCATTTTCCTCAGGTTGTCCCACAAATTGAGGGGATTATTTGCCTCAATGAAAGCAATCAGATCCCTCCTTTTTGCAACTACTAAATTAATCCTACAAAGAGTTAACTCCATATGGACTTCCATTGCCATCTTGTCTCCCAAGGCTGCTTATTCTAAACTGCAGATATTTTATAAATATTAGATAGAAATATATATAAAACCAGAAAAAAATATATGCAAGAATTTGCCTAAAATAATCATTTGGCTTTTTTTTTTTTTTTTTTTGAGCCAAGTCTTTACACAAATAGAGGGTGTGAAAGCTTCTGTTCATGGGAATATTTCTAGGAACAATTTCTGAAAGTATTAATTTGCGCCTGTCTGGCAACTATCTTGAAAGCTGTTTGTAGTTTTGGAAATTATTCAGCCAGGGAGCAGTAGAAATGACACATTATATCGTTGATTAATGTAGTAAAAAGCAAATTACTGAAGGGGGAATAATCAAAGCCATAGTTGCAGCAAATAGTTCCCTTATCTGATTTCTCTCGGGTTAGCCCAAAGTTTTAGGTACTTCCCACAATCAGACCCAAAAGATAACGAAGAAATTAAAGGAGAACTATTTGTAAAACAAGGGAAGGAATACCATTTTTTTTTCTTTTTTGTGAAAAATTTCTGCATATTTGTTAGAGTTCTTTAAGTAAGCTCCCATTTTTTCAGCTTTCAGGTCTTTTTATACAAAACTCTCTGTTCCCCTAAAGCACTACTGACACCATCTGTAAACCCATCAGCTTTTCAGCCCTCTCCCTAAACTGCTAAGGAAAAAGTTGTGACTGCAGAAAAAATTCCCTCCAGTGAAGGTCAGAGAAGGCAGAGAACTGCCTGGTTACAGAGCTGAATGCATGGGATCCTGGAATTATTTTGGTTGGAAAAGCCTCCTCAGAGCCTGGAGTCCAACCATTCCCTGTCACTGCCGAGGCCACCATGTCCCCAGTGCCACATGCCCATGGCTGTTAAATCCCTGCAGGGATGGGGATTGCACCCCTGCCAGAGCTGAGCAGTGCTGTGGGGAAGAAATCTTTCCTAATATCCAACCTAAACCTCCCCTGGTGCAGCCTGAGGCCATTCCCCTCGTCCTTTCACTCGCTCCTTCTCCAATTCCTGACCCATCCAAGCTCAGGATTTGCCATCCTGAGCTCACTGGAGGGATGGGGCTGTAGCTAGGTTGTCCCAGCTCTCAGATATCCCTTTTTTTGAAGTGAATTTGATGGACCCCTGGCTGCAGGGAACATCCCAGTCTCATCCCATTAGAGACACTCAGCCTCTGAGGTTTCCAAGGTGGGCCAGCAGGACGAGGATCAGCCTCTCTTTTCCCTGTGGAAGCCATCCTGAGGCAAACAGGGTCTGGATGTGCTTGCTAGAACCTTCTTCTCCAGAAAACGAATGTATTGGCATTTAGGGTATTTCTATAGACACGCACTCAGGTATATTTAAAACCCAGCTTTACTAACTTATGTTGGTGCAGCAGCCCATGACACTGAATACAAGCTGCTGTGCAAAGCAATTGCCAAATGTTTACATAAACACATAAATAAGACAAATAAATTCATTTTCATTATTCATATTTTCTTCTCTTTCTTCTCCTTTTTATTTATGCCTTAGACAATGGCTCCTGTAAATATTCTGATTAAAAAAACACCTGCAGTGGACAGAAAGATGATCAAAAAGCCCTGATAGAGAGCAATTCATGTTTCTTCTTTACAATCACTAACGAATCTTAACTTGAACCATGTTATGTTCCCAAGTGAGTGATAAGCAATGATTTATTATGAAGTGTCAGGAAATCAGAATGCCATACAGTGAGACATGAGCTAGTGGAAAATGTGTTCCCTGTTTCCCAGCCTCATTACTCAAAGATGCAGTGTCCCTTTCTCCAAGTCTAATTTACCTGGCTTTCCAAGGCACTCTGAGAGCACAGGAAACGGCTCCAGGAGGGAAATGCCTGATCCAGGCTGTGCCTCCACCTCCAGCACCGCCCAAGAATGCCAAGTGACCGGGGAAAAGGGGCTGGAAACGCAGAGCTCTCGCTGCAGCAAACCCTTCCAGCCCTAATGATGCTCCCCCCAAAAGCAATCGCTCAGGATTACAGCATCCTTTGCCTCATCAGTGCTGTCAGCGCCTGAAGAGGAAATAAAACAGGCGGCGCTGAGGAGACAAACGGATAAGTTTTCTTTATGTGTTAGAGTTTCTTCTACTCTCTAATGATTCCCTTCTCCCCATGATCCTAATTCAAGTAACTGGCATGTGATATATTTTGTAGACAAATCAGCAGCAGAAGAGCATGTGCAGCTCTGGCACCGCGGAGCCCGTGATTTACTCGCAGCTTGCGCCCGTTTGTGTTTTAAGGTGGGAATTTGTGTTTTAAGAGCTTCCTCACAAAGAAAGGAGAAAGCAGCAGATCCCACACTAATTCACAGGAGCAGCCTCCACTCTACCCACTACTGCTCTCTGCAAAAAGGAACCCAAACAGGCAGAGTCTTAAAAATGTAACATTTTTCTGGATGCCTCTTTAAAGACCCCAGTCCCGGAAGCATTTGGGCTCAGTCAGATGTGGATGGAGGAAGGTGCATTTCCCTAGGGAAAAGCAGGGCCTGAGTTGGTTCTGTTCTGCAGCAGCAGACATGGAAGTGGGAGCCTTCCCAGGGAGGTTTGGCTTGGATGGTGTGGGCACATCATAGAGCCGTCAGAGGCACTGACACCTGAAATGAGCAATATCATCATGAGCATTAAAAATAATCAGTGAGCAAAAATAATCATGAGCAATAAAAATAATGTTGGAAAGGCAAAGCAAAGCCTTTATTTAAACAATATTTTTAAATAATGTTTAAATTTTTTTTTAATATTTAAAATATAAAATAATAATTTAAAATATTTTAAAAATAAACTTATTACTGAAAAGCATGGCTTTAATCACAGCAGATTGGTTAAAAAGCCACCAACGGTAGCATTTTCTATTTCAAAACATGATCCCCTTCTACTGTGGTAAAATGGGAGAGAAGGCCAACAAGTTAAACTGAACAGGATAAACTTAAGAACAAGGAATTTATGTCCTGCAAATTCTTTCACATGAAAAAAAGGAATCTCGTATCTAGGCATGTTACAACTAGTTCAGTCTGTCTTAAGGCAATGGTAGCAGTTGTTTTTCCTTGCAGAAAACGTGGAAATCATCAGAAAAAAATTAACCAGAACTCATCCTTGTCTGAAAGGCTGAGAGGCTCACGAATTTCAAAAATCTTTTTTTTTTTCCTCTATAGAAATGCTTTATAGAGAATCTTTGTGAAGTACAAACCAGAGAGTGGTTGTCTCCCAGCACTGACAATGTCTGCTGTTCCAGACGAGACGGTGTGTGATGTACCATCCTGAAATATTGTCAGCAAGCCTGCAAATATGAAGGCATTTTCATAGCAAGGCAGGGATGAAAGGGAAGAGCTTTGGGTTTGCTTTTTTGTTTTGCTTTGTTTCTTAGTCCTAATAAAATCTACCAGTGTGCTCTTAACTTCTCCCCTCCCGTTTTGTTCCGAGGAGAAAGGGAACATCATTCTCCTGTGAAAGTGTTTGGAGAGAGGGAGGAGGTACAAATTCCCTGCTGGAGGGGTTTGCTGTAGCCAGGACGAGGTTTGTGTGATATTTAAGTAACTCAGAGTACAGAGACAAATCAGCATCTCCCCACTGTCAAGTGGCCTTTGCTGCCTCGCAGTGAGTTATTTCAGTGTCATAGCTCAGAGGTGGGGTTGAGGAGAAACCCACCCACAGCAGCCTTTGCTTTGGTGATTTAGAAATTCTCTTCAGGGTTTAAAAAATGTGGGGTTTAATCTCAGGGGGAATTACACTCCAACGAACACTGGGAGGCAATTGTGGATTATGCAACAGTTGAGTGAACACTTGCAGACAATTCAGCCTTTTTGAGCACCCAAGTGAATTGAGGGATGCACCTTTGGGTGACCCACAAGTTCCTCCTGACCTCCATCCCTGTGCACCTGGGTCTGGAACACACAGCCCTTGGCCAGATGGTTGCTCCATAATTGCTTTGTCTTATGTGCTGCAAATTCACGTTTTGCAAGGTGTGTTCCAAAAGCTGTTTCTCGGCTGGGATCCTTACAGGTGGCACTTTAAAATGTAGCGAGCACCCAATCCTACAGAACCTGCTTGTCACAGAAAATGGCACAGTTTGCATGTGACCTGTAATGACAGTTGCTAGTTGAAAAGAAACCAGAAATTCAGCTTTATCTTCCACACTTTGCTTGCAGCTGCCATCAACTAAATCTCTCTCCAAGGGCAGATGGTGCCCTGTACAATGAACAATTTAATCTTTAGGAAACTTTGCCAAAAAATCCACTTTTTTTTCCCCCCTCCAAGAATAGGCTGTCAATAACATGCTCTCCTAAATACATTGTGATTTGATTACTATACTTTATTTATAGGAAGAAATAGAAGTTAAATGTTCCCTGGTTTTGTTTTTTTTTTCCTTTTTCCAAGCCTATGATTCTTCCAGACGCACCTGGGGAACCAGGTGAATGTCACCCCTTTGTGTTCTGTGTCACTGTGTCACCTCATACTGGGCTCAGGGATGAAGTCCCAGCCTCTCTCTGCACAGGTGGCACAAATCCCCCTCTTTCCAACAGCCCAGGATTCCATTGGGTCTCTCTGGAGCCACGGGGAGCTGCAGCCCCAGTTTTGTGTCTGACTCATCACAGCTTCTCTGGGCCACCTGTGGCAGCACCTCCCCACCCTCACAGGGAAGAATGTTTTCCCAATATCCAATCTAAGCCTCCTCTCTGGCAGTTGGAAGCCATTCCCCCTTGTCCTTTGGAAATGGTCTCCTCCCATCTTTCTGTTTGGCTCCCTTCAGGGCTGAGCTCCTTGTCCCTCCTGCACCATTGCTGAATCAGCTCCCTGCAAAGCTCCAAACAATGGGGAAAAAAGCATTATCCCAGGCAAGGTCTGAATTCTTCCACCTGGGTTTTACAGCAGTTAATGCTGTGTTCAGGCAGACACACCCCAGAAAGAGGCGTTAGAGCCCACATTTCCTTCCTCTTGCCCCCACTCTCACAAGCTCAGATCTGAGCTGTTTTCCACACTTCCCTCTCCGTGTGGCCGATGGTGAATGTCCAGACTGGTGGCTTCTGCAAGGACACGAGTTGCTCAGGGACCTGCTGGTGACATTGGTGGGCTGTGGGACCCTTCAGTGTGCAGGACACGAGGGATTGTCCCTGCTGGCATCACATGGAGCCTCTGCCCGCCTTTGGGTGGGGGCTGCACCCCCAGCAAGGTGAGAACTGAAAGATTTGGTTTCTGTGAGAGTTATTCCCACCTCTCCCAAAATGTTTTCCCATCCTCTTAGAGTGTGTTTGCTGAAGCAAATATGTTCTGTTTATTTATTTAATGTGCTGTTAAATGACCTTCTGGAAAGCTATTCCTGCCACGAGGCTTTAAAATGGATGGGCAGGCAGAACTCCAGGGAGCATGCTCCTCCCAATCAGGATGAATCATTCCAGTAGTTACTGTTTAGATTGATATAATTTTAGTTATAATTATGGGTAACGAGAAGGCGTTTAGAGCCTGTAACATTGTAATTCATGGTGAGAGGAGTCCTGAATGAAATAAAATATATTCAGATTTGCAGTTTCCCCCTTTCTAGGTACTGTGCACATGGCATGGTTCTTTAAGGAGCAGATTTTGTGCTGCTGCAAAAATCTAGCAAAAGTAGGTCAGAAATGACATCTAGAGATAACATGTTTGGTAACCACAAAGGGCCTGTCTGTGTCTTTCTATGTGGCCTTTAAAGAGTCCTGCAATTTATTGTGATAGGTGCAGCTGCAGCCTGGAAAAGTTTTGATCCATAGGCTCCCATGGACTGTGGTGGGTGGATCACAGAGGAATATTGTCATTTTCTTATCCCATTGCATAAATAGGAGCTGGTAAAATGATATTAGCAAAGATGTGGAAATACAGAGAAGACATTATAAATACATAAAGCTGCTGTCATCTGCCTGGCTCTGGAGTTCCTCCCACCTCAGCCTGGGCCACTGAAGAGGTGGCAGAACCCAAAAATCAAATGGTGGCAGCAATTCCCAAAAAAAGGACTTCAGATACTGGAATGACCTCAGAGCACCTTCCAGGATCTGAGGAGCTGGAAGGGCTCCTCAGCAGGACCTGGAGAGACAGAACAAGGGAGAATGGCTTCAAACTGAAAGAGGGGACATTTAGGTGGGCTGTCAGGAAGAAATCCCTCCCTGTGAGGGTGGGCAGGCCCTGGCACAGGTGCCCAGAGCAGCTGTGGATCCCTGGCAGTGCCCAAGGCCAGGTTGGATGGGGTTTGGAGCACCCTGGGACAGTGGAAGGTGGGGAAGGGTGGAACAAGATGGGCTTTAAGGTCTCTCCAACCCAAACCATTCTGGGATTCCATGACTTGAGAACCACCCCATGATGGGCAGCCCCCGGGAGGCTGCGTGGCTCCGTTGGTGTGCCCTTTGGCCGTGGGGAAAAGGGACCCTGGAGAGAGCAGAGAAGCACTGGGGTGTGGCAGCAGAGCTGGGCACTGCTGTGTGAGCCAGGAGCCCAGCTCAGCTGAGCCCAGCTCAGCTCGGGGAGCTCCAGGAGCCCAGCCCAGCCCGGCAGTGCCGCTGTCGGCGCCGGGCCCTGCCGTGCCACGAGCTGCTGACACACACTTGACAGTTGTCTGGGGCTGCAGACGCGTTTGAGAGCTCCCATTTCAGAGGTTTCACAGCTGTGTTTTTCTGGCAATGCTGGGATGAGCAGAGGGAAGCTGTGCCATGGACAAGGAGAGGGAAGGAGGCTGTGAGGAGGAATGCTGAGTCCTGACACATCCGCGTTAAAATAGATACGGCTTTTTACATCTGTTGATGGCTCGATAATTAGTGTTAAATAAAAGCAAAGCTTCAGTATCTGCAACTGATATTTCACATATGCTGTACAAGACACCAGTATAATGAACACCCTCAGCCACGTTTTCAGAACATGATTTAAATGGTGGAGTTTTCCTTATGGCACAGGGGGAGCTACATTTCAGCAAATGCCCAGGAAGCACCAGACTCTGCCCATCACGAGCTATTGGAATGTGCAGGCTGCTCTGCCCTGACTGCAGGTGACAAGCTCTCCACAAACTCCCTGAATCTCTTACAGACTTGATAATGAAATACATAAACTATGACCCTTATTGATCAGGGCTCACACTAATTAATTTCCCAAAGTCCTGTCCCAGCCTGCAGTGGTATCAATTAAAAAAAAAAAAACAACAAAACCCACAAGGATGGAGACTTCAGTTGGCCAAAGGACCTTAGGGGTGAAGTACTTATCCTGTGGAAATCAATGCCAAGTCCCAATTGATTTGACTTGTGCGCAGATGTTCCCATTAGTCAAGTAGGTGGACACTGAGCCTCAAAAGTTTATTTGTTGCCAGATGAGTTTCTCATGGACCTTCCCTCTGACCAATGTGCCTCTGAAGTGTCTGCCCAGGGCTAACAGTGTCCTCAATGTTGTTCTGTGACAGGGAAGTGACCAGGGATATTGCTGATTCAAAAGTCCTCACAATGGCACAGCAAGAAAAGGAGGCAGGAGTTTAGCTTTTCATTTTTCCAATCCAAGCTTTTATAAATATTTCCCACTGGCAGGAAACCAGAGCTCTGCAGTAACTCCAAGACTCCTTCCCAGATTTAGCACTTTCAGTGACACTAATTGGCTTAATTATCCTAACGATGTTCTGAAGGCAGGATTGACCTAGTGAAGAGTCACCACTCCTGCTCTCAGCTGGGTCACCAGTGTCCCTCACCACAGCCGTGGTGCCTGTGTCCCACCTCTGTGAGGGAGGCAGATACTGCAGGGCCTGGTATGACCCAAGGCAGGACTCAGCTGGGATGTCACACAGAGTTTTCCATCCTGGAAACCTCGGGGAAGGGTAAAGCCCAGTGCCTCTTCCATCCCCAGTCTCCCTTGGATCGTTTGCAGAGGTGATCCCACAGTGAGAATTTGGCTGCAGCATTGCTGTGTGTCAGTCCCAGGCCCTACAGTAGCAATGCTTCTGGATTTCTTTAAGATTTGAGCAGGGTGTAAACTGGCACAGCTCTGCCCTTTGCAGTGAAAAATAATAGCTTTGCAAAGTGAGAATTACTCTGGAGCGTTACCTCTGAAACCTAAAGGCAACATCTTAAAGTGTCAACATGGATTGCTTTTAATATCTTTTAAGTGGGAATAATGATCCAAGGTATTCACCACAATTTCAGACTGACTTCCATGCATCCTCAGTTGCCAAAAGTCTCTACGTTCAGCTGCCAAACCTCCTCTTCCCTTCCAACAGTTTCTCCACAGCAGGTCTGGGTTGCCAATGCAAAACTCAGCATCGCTGTGAAAACTGAAAAGGTGAAGATATTGTAAACCAAACCAAATTATAAACTAACTAGCATGAAGTCAATGGACTTTTTTGTTTTCATATGGAATTTTTTGAAAAGCTGAGTTTATTTTACTTTAAATAAAGCTGCTACTGAATTTCCACTTGATTTAGCCAGAACACAGAGAACACACTGCAGGATTTGAGTTGTGTTTGCTGAAATAGCCATGGCCTTGAACAGATAATATATTTTTCAGTAACATATTTCTTTGCCCACTGCAGCTCTTTTTTTCCTCTGTGCTCTTTCCAGACTGACTTTCACTCTACTTATTGCCTGCCTCATTTCTCACCCTGTTTTTCCAGTTGTTTTTTTTCTACTGCTTTCCTCAGTATCTTTCTCCCAGGTTATAAACAAAGCAGAACCCAACTTTGGGCTGAACTTTTAAACCCACTTCTTGAAATTTAATAAAACAAGCCCCTTCTGCCTCTGTGTAGCAGTAGCTTCACAACTTGAGTCCCTTAGCACTTTTAGCAGCTGCAGGATGGAAAAGGTCCATTGGAAGGTGGATTTTAATGCTGGGGAGGTGCCACAAGTAGGAATAATGCAGGAATAGCGGGGTAGTAGGCACTGTGGGTACTGAGATGTCCAACTCTCCATGAGGATTTTAGAGCATGTTCTTGGCTGGCTGCAGGAAGTTTAAGAAGCAGAGTAAGGGGCTCAGTGACCAGCTGGAGTTCACCCTGAATGGTTCCCTGCATGGTTGTAGAAGCAGGGTTCCATCCACACTGGTGTGCCCTGGCTTGTTGTGAGCCTGTGGCTGCACAGAATAACACAGAGCTCATTTGCAGACATTTCCATGGCTGGAAGTGCCTGCTCAGAGGTGTGGCTGGGAGCAGACCGTGTAACCGTGGCTGTGTTGTTGTTGTTGTTGTGCCTGCAGGACGAATGCCTTAGTCCAGCTCTCCAGCCCAGCTCCGCGCCCGGCCCCGCTCGCCACCGCGGCCCTGACATTGAACTCACAGCAACCCGGACCGAGGAGGCTGCCAAAAAACTCCTGCTATTCTTCTTCATCCTCACGAACAATTTGGTAATGAAGTATTGATTTCCACTCCCCTGCTTATGGACGATATTAGATTTTCATTGATAAACTGCACTGGGGCTGTCTGGTCTCCACTGTCCCTTTTTGCTGTCACTAAAACAAAGTGCCACTGAAGTAAGATAATGACTGAGAACATTGATGTACTTATTTCGTCAATTTGTAACACTTGACAGGAAAAAAAAATTCTTCATAGTTTAATGTCCAAATGTGCTACACAAGATGCAGTCACATTGGAAGCTTTACTTTTCATGGTAATGTCCATTTCCTATTTATAACCCCTTTGGGATAGTTTGTCTAAAGGAAATGTTTCTATTCTGTGCAGCTATTACTGTTGCACCTGGGTTGCCCAATCCAGTCATTGCACTAGGGATCAATACATCACAGTAAGTACAAGAATTATTAAGTTAAAACAGATTCTGAGCCAAAAAACCTCTGAACAATGTTAATCTTCTGTGCAAGTTGTTCAAATAGTTATGCTTAACCATGTTGCTGCCAAAGATTTGTTTGAAATGGATTATTTTCAGTTTGTTTTATTCCTCAGATATATATATATATTTAAATCTCCATTACAGTTTATGACGAGACATATGGGATGGAGGGATTTTTAAACAAAAGTACTATTGTTAGATTATTGAACGTTTTATAAATATAGATATATCTATATATAAATATCACTATATAAATATCTATATATAGATATAAAAGAATAAAAGTAGAGTTCCTTTCTCAGTTAGGTGAGTGTAAATCTGAAGCTCTGTTGTGGTCAACAGAGTGACTTTGGGTTTGTGCCACCAAAACTGGGATCAGAATCTGGTGTCCGAGCTCTGTCCGGCCCGGCCAGCACTGCCGGCCGTGCCTTCAAACCCACCCCGACCTGGGAGAAGGGGGCTACAAAAATGGCAATTTCAAATTTGTGCTTGTAACTTTTTTCATTAAAACTTCGAGGGCCCAATTTTAATTTGTGGAATATTCACGTTAATAATGAGATCTAATTAAGACATCCATTAAAAGCCCGTTAAAGTTAATTTAACGTAAAAATTCCAATAGAACTGTATTAGATTTTCTCCATTAAATTAACGTTATGGATTTTTAACGGATGTCTTAATTATACATTATTATTAACGGGAATACTGTATTACACAGATTAAAATCGGGTCCCAAGTCAACTCCCAGAATCTTCCAGGATATGCCAATGTCACGAGTCCCACTGTTCCTAGTGCACTGCTTGGAAATCCAGGCGCAGCCCTGCTTGCTCTCGCTCAGAGACAACAACCTCCAGTAGACAAATCCATCTCTGCATTTAACAATGAACTTCCCCTATTCTCCAAGGAAAAATAAGTCTGGATCAAGTTGTAAATCGCTATTCCGTGGCAAATGAAATATTCAAAGTATGCGAGGCACAAGTGGAGAAGAGGCTCTTTCTCAAATCAGAAAGGGCTTTGGAGTGTCTTTTCCTGTTGTTTTGTTCACGATGTTCAAGGTTGTAATTGAAGTGCAGCAGTCACAAAATCAGATTAAATACGTTCCCTGCCTTCCCTGTGGCCTGTGCAGAAGGGCCTGTTTTGGCACTGCTTGGGAAATTTTGACATGATCCCTAAACTCAACATGGAGGAGAAAAAAAGGCCCTTCTTATTTACCTCCTAGGGAAAGTGTTGCCCTTATGCCACATATAATAGCAAATTGCTTTTTTTATGGCATGCATAACCTAGATGGGAAAAAATATGGCGCTTGAGGGAAGGAGGGAAAAAGTAAATGAAGTTCCAGGAATGTCATTCTGAAGTAATGAGGCATGGACAGAAAATATACCCCTCACATCATCGGATTGAGATGGCAGTCGAAATAGCTTCATTGAAGTGTCAGCACTCATCCATCAATCAATCATCCACAAGGAAAAATAGCGACAGTACAACGGGGCGGCTTTTATGGGATTTACTCATGGGCATAGGGAATAGCAGCTCAAATGTAGTTCTGACATGAAAAGCAAGGTGCTGATATTATTTTTTATGATGGGAGGATCATAAAGTGAATTGAGAACAGTGAGGTCTGTCTTTGCTTAACCTATTCAACTGGAAATGAACGGAGCTCAACTGGAAACGAGCAGAGCCTTCAGATGGGTTAAGATTGAAGCCTGCACCGTGCTGAGCACCGGCCATCGACAACAAAATTCTATTAAAGCAAAATCAATGCATTAGCATCGAGCTCCTCAGAAGCTGTTAAATTGCACAGCCCAGGCCAGAGTTATGAGGTGAAGTTGCACAAGGTGGGGCCTGTGGTGCCGACCCAAAGGCCACGAGCGCTGCAAAAAAATTGCCTGGGGGAGAAACTGCCCGTGTGGCTCCTTTCCCTGAGCTTTTGGGTTCAGGGAGAAAATACTGGGCTGCTGGCAGCACGTGGCAGGTGAAGCTCCCACCCTGGTGCTGCCACAGCCGGGAGTTTGGCTGGTTTTTAATTGGATTCTCCATGCAGGGGTTTGCACCTGTGGCAAGGGCAGGCTGTAGGAATTCCCGCACGGAGAGCTCTCGGGAGCCTCTTCCCACTAAAAGGAGGACTGGGGTCCCCAGCCAGCCCCCAGCACCCGGAGCTGGGGCTATCTGGGGCACCAGCTGCTCAGTTTTGGCAGGAAATAAGCCTTCGTGGTGGCCTCAGGGTGACCATAGGGTTCACAGCCCCACCCGGACCCCGGAGCTGCAAAGGTTTGGGGAGATTTGGAAAGGCCAAACCCCCTGAGGGAGGTCAGGTTTTGCTCAGGAGTCTTCACTGTGTGGGAGCAGCTAGTCTGTTTAAAAATCTGGCCACAAACCTTTATCACACGGTGCTAAAGCTTGATCATTTTGCCTGCATTGCTGTCCTCGGGGAACGTTTTAGGTACACATTTGAATTAAGTGATTTTTATTTTTTTTTTTACAATATGATATAAAGAAGGGAAAATATACATCTCTCCTCTCTTTCTCTGTACGAAACTGGATGAGTTGATAGTTTTTCTGTCATATAAATCAGGTAGCACAAAAAATCATTGCATCTTTTCTCTGTCGTCGCTACTCAATATCTATCGTTCTGACTTTTATTCTTATTGGAGATCATCAAAACATTAATTAAAAGCCTGGTGATCAAACAGCCGAATATTTATGATTCACGCCCTTGCTTATTAACAAGTGGCATATTGATACACCACATATCCAAGCTGTTTATGCTCTTGCACTGAAATAAAGCAGGAAGAATTGTTACCCTTACACACTGCTTTGAAAGATTTATTCAGAAACCAGAGCTCCCTTCCTGCCACCATCCATGTCAAAATAAGCCATATCACCAGAAAAAAAAAGATGTTCTATTTTAAAACAGGGAGATGTAATTAGCATCCCTTTGGGGCCTAATATAGAAGAATTTCAGTGGATCAGTCTCAGGTGTTTTTTCCAGGTTTTTGTTACTTAAGCTGAGAGGGAGAAGGACACTTAACTTTAAAAATGACTGTCATTAGTACAATAGTAATTGTTGGGTTAAAAGAATATCTTTGAGAATCTGCTAACAAACCTGCCCAGTAATTACTTGTCAATGCAAGTTATTATGGGTTTTATTACCTACTTGTAAAAGTATTTACAAGACTGACCTCCCCAGCTTTTTTAGAGATCAGGGAGGATATAAAAAGTCATTTTAAAAATCAATAATTATATATTAGCACGATAGGGGGTGAAGCCTTCCAAGCCAGTTTTACAGGCTATTGAGCCAACTCTCATGCATTCAAATGGCAGGATTGTTTCCCTAATTTTTGCCCTCTTTTTCTTTCCTTAATCATGTTTTGATAAAGTGCCATATTTATTGATTACTTCATACCCACAGTTCAGCTCCTAAACCAGAAGGGGATATTCCCACTGGGAAGGACCCGTGCAGGATTTGCATGGGAAAGGAGCTGCCCCAGGTGACCAGGAAAAAGGAATATTGGGGTTTTGTGTGGGAGCTGCTGAGGGGTCACTGGCTCTGTGCTGGCTCCCCACAGCCTGACTCAGCCTCATCCAGACACTCAGGGTCATGCTGGGGGTGTTATTTTGGGATCAAACCTGTTAAGAACACCAGGGAATGAGGAAGGCAGCCTGATTTTTGGCAGAGATTGAAGAGGTAGCTCTGGCTGGGCTGTCCCCTGTCCCCTGTCCATTTTCCATCATCACTCCAGGGCTGGTGGAGGGAGATCTCCATCACACAGGGCTTTTGTCCTCACCAACAGATATACGATGCAATTTATATTTAAAATTCTCTCTATAAAGACAGTATTGATCACAGATTCCAGATCAATACGTTGCAATTACAGCAGGCTTTAAAGGCCATCTGTCCCCAAGCAGGAGCACCGAGAGAGCCACTTCCATGGATTGTCAGCAAGTGCTACTGCTATGTGCCCACCTTCTCCCCGCACAGACGTGTCATTTCTGCTCCTAGGAAGTCGGGGTAGGAATTATGGAGCTGTAACTCCTGGATATTGGCCACCCCAGAGTCCCCAGACCAGCTCCTCACTGGGTTTCACAGCAGGGTCACTGACACTGGAGTTTTTCTCACCTGGCTTTTCTGCCCCCGATCACAATTTGTCCCACAGGTCACAACTTTTCTTGTCCCCAGCTGGAAATGGTCAGCAAGAAGTTCCTGAATTTGACTAGAACTAAGAACATTTCCATAACGGCGCTGAAGAGTTTGAGTTGGACATTGTGGGTGCAAACAGAGCCTTTTTTATGTCACAGCATCATTTAGGCTGGGAAAGATCTCCAAGATCATCGAGTCCAGCCTTTGACCATTTGTGTCAGTTTGGACCACAGCAAGTGCAATATTTTTAAACATAACAAAAGTATAAAGGGCATGCATCTAAAGGCAGATTTCAATTACATTTCATCAATGAGGTCCTAATTTGTCAGCACCTGGACTCAAGACCAGCCTATTGGTTGATGGCCCTGGGTGAGACACTGGGTTATTATTCCAGAAATGCTTCCTGGGTTTTCATTTTCTTTATTATTTCCTGCAGTGGAAAGAACACACAATTTAGACTTCTTATCCTCCAGTTGTCTTCTGAAGGAAAGTGAAAGAATAAAACAATAAAAATAATGAGTTTGGAAGCTGACTCACCTTCGCACCCCACATGTGCTGTGCCACATCCCCCAGATCCTCCCTGCAACCACCTCCCTCCCATTTCAGTCCAATGTCTGAAAAACAGAGGCCAGATACTGGATGCATTTATTCCTGTGTAAATCCAGAGCCACCCTTTCAAATCCAGCAGATTTACCCTCTGTCTACCCAGCTCCAAATGCCATCCTCGTGGTCCCAACCTCAGATTCTGAACATATTCAGGCATTTTTGAAAACAAGTCCAGCAAACCTCAGTCTCTAGCTCCAGGCAAATTAAATCTCCTGCACTTGAGAAGGTTTTTAGTTATGTCAGGGAGGTGATTGCAAAACTTTGGTATCGATGTGACCATGCTTGTAAAATAACACCAGTTGTATCACTATAAAGCACTTTATAGTGGTACAGCTCCTTTTGCTCTGCTGGACCACTTTTATACCAGTACAAGCACTTTCATCCCAGTATCCTTCAGTCTACTGGTGGATTTTTTGCTCTCATTCTGCCAGAAGGGATGTGAAGAGTAGATGAGGTTTCAGACAACACTTATTTCTTGTACCAAAATGTTTGCACAATATTTTCTTGGAGAGTATTTTTAAAAGTGAACTCGCTGTACCACTGGACTTAACTGCAGAGTAATAAACTTCCAGTTCATCATCACTCTCAGCTCATGAAATGTCTTCAGGCCTTTGTAAAAAGCCCTGTTTGAGACAACAGATTAAACACTAATCCTGGCGGATCGCACAGCTCCACTTCACACCATCGAGCTGAGCAAACTTTTTTTCCCTTTCCTTTTTTGATCTAAGTAAAGGCAACAAATTCTTTCATTAGATTCCTTAGATGAGATAGCAGGGGAAAAACGATCAGTATTTCATGAAGAAAACAAAAATAGCATCTTGCAAAAATGCAGCCACGTTAAAGGCAGGGAACGCTCTCCGCATCCCCACACGGCATCACGCATCCTCCCAGCTGCCTGAAACGTGGGAGATCTCTGGGGGTGATATTTTCCCTTAGAAGCTGTAACATTTAAGGTAATGGCATACCTGTGTGTGTCCAGGAGGACAGGCAGGTGCACACAGGCATTTCCACAGCACCCATCAGACACGGGCACACAGGTGGGAGCGTGTTTGTGCATCCCTGCAGGAGCAGGCGGCGGCTCCGGGGCTGAGGCAGCAGCTGGGCACTGCTGGCAGCAGGAGCCTGCAGGATGTGCAGGGCAGGATCTTGGCTCTACCCCGCAGCAGATGCTGGAATGTGCAATACAGGTTGCAAAAGCTGACAAGCTCAACAGTTCTTATTTGGCTCAGGGTACTTCTCTGTCCTATGTCTCTGGTACAATGCGCCCTTTTGTCTTGTGCTCAGGCACCTCTTCTTAATCCTTTGTTGGTCTTTTACTCTGTGTGTTTGTTTTGGGTTTTGTTACCTGGAACACGTCAGCACGAACCAGGAGGGACCCACCCCCATTTCAGTCATGGAGCACAGCTGGCCACACTGGTGAATTTGGATTTGGGTTTGCTCTGCCCCAGCGCTGGTGCTTCGTCACACGTTTGTTGTTGGCAGCATCCTCAGGTTCCATCTGTGACCTGCGGTGTTAGGATCCTGTTTCGAAAACAATAAGGAAAATAAAGGATCAAAAGCTCATTTCTCTTTAAAAACAACCCCAAATGTATATACTCCAAATGGCAAAAAAAGGCAAGATTAAACCCATTTTTTATATGAACAACGCAGCCGGGACTCCCTCGCGAGGGGCTGGTGGTGACTTTCCCTGGCGAATGTCTCGGTGCTCCTGCACTCATTTTGTACCCAGTGCATGCTGTATAGAACATATTGCCTGTAACTTAGAGGGGAGGGGGCCAAGCTGCTCTTCCTCGGGCACTGCAGCTTGTTTGGATGAAAAGTTGCGCCTTTGATGCATTTTTATACTGTACATATTTGTATATATTAACTATATTGCCATGTTATGAACACAGATTTTGTTATATTTGCTTGTTTCGGTTTCCTACAAAAAAAAAAAAGGTCCATACTGGGGGATATTTTTTTTTTTCATAGAAAATACACTTGTAATTTTTGTTTGTTTGTTTTCTTGGTCATCATCTTTTAATGGCTCAAAAAGGAATTAGAGAGGAGTTTTTGGAGGAACTCGGAGAAGCAAGTCTGTGTTTGCATGAGACCTGCCCAATTGCTGGCTAGAAAGGGGGGCGGGGGGAAGAGGGGAAATCTAAGTCAAGTTTTGCTTTTAAAGCATGCTTAGTCCCATGGGAAACCCATACATGTACAATTATTCTCTTCGTATTTTATCTAATAGTGCCTGAATTATTTTTTTTAATGTCTTCTTGGAGGAACAATTCATAATTGTCAAAATTTGAAACATTAGCTTAATTTTGTTTTCATGACCTCTCATTTCTTCTCCTTATTTATTTTGTTGCTGTTTATAATGGGCCCCAAGGCCATCTCTGACATTGCAGTGTTCTTCTTCCACATTAAGGATGTTTTTAAAATTACTGAGATTATTGAGCCAACAGGCTGCTTTAATCAAAACCATGTTTCACTTGGTTTGGATGATTATGAATGGGCCTAGCCTGGAAAAAGCCCTTTCTGCTGGGAGGACCATACCATCTAGTGGCCCCAGAGCTTCATCACACACAGCCTTCTTCCCAAGATTCACTTTCTCCAAGCCTGCCTGGCAATTCGGCTTCCAATTATTTGCTTATTATAACTAACTTCAACTAAACAAATTGATAATGTTAATGGCTTTTTTCTCCCCCTCCTCCCTTCGGTTGATTGCTAAATAAATTCGTATAATTTATACTAGAGGAGATTATTGCTTTTATTGTTTTGGGTTCCCCCAAACCAATTATTAACAATCAGGACTATGTATCTCATTAAATTTAAATCAGGTCAAACCTATTTATCTAAGGCCTTTTCTGATTTACAGGAAGATGACTGCATTCCAGAGCATTTAAGATGTATTTCTGTGTATGATTTTGTAGCATTGAAATCTATTAACGTTGATTTTTTTATTCTGTATTTTCACCACGGTAAATACATTGTATAAAAAAAAAATCCCTCAACTTTCCCACAGAAAACATTACTTTTTATGCCCAGGGATTTTTTTTTTTAATAAAATCACTGCAGTTTTAGAACTGTAATTAAAGCCCTGAATAATAGATCACACATCTTTATCTGTTGTGTTTAAAAGGAAAAAAAAATAGCCCAAACTGTTCACATAATCCTGAATGCCTCATTTCCATAAAAAAGGTTTCTATACATATATTATTTACATTTTTAAACATGGTAATTCTTCCCTTTGTGGCATAAAATGTCTCTTTTCCACTGCAGCTACTGGAAAGCGACTGCTCACATCTGAAATGTTATCGTAATTTGCATCAGGAAACCCAACTGCAGACATTAAGGACTTGGGTGTGTTCAATTATGATTTTGCTGGAGGCTGTCCCTCATTTTAATGCTGCACTCATTGAACTACCTTTCTGAAATCTAGCTGATATGGCTCACCACAGACATGCTTCACAACATCATTAGCTTTGCAAATGGCTTCATTTCAGTCAATGCAGACTTCAGTTTTTTTGGCCAATTGTAAAATGGAAATTTGAAAAGGGGAAAAAAAAGGAAAAAAAAAAGAAAAAAAAACAGATGCACTTAAAACATGAAAAGAATTATTTATATGATAAAAATATATTTAGATTTTCAAAGCACAAGACTGAACAGAAGTGCTCTTTTTATGCTTTCTGAAGATGTTACTGTTAAAAGTCTTTCTACATCAGGCTTAATAAATCTGTAATGACATTTGATGGATTGATTTTTGTGTGGGTTTTTCTTTTCTTTCGTTCTTTTTTTTTTTTTTTTGCCTTTCTTTCTCTGCAGAGAAAGAAAAAGACTGACCTGGAGATGCTGTGGGAGTGAAAAAACCACAGGAATGTTCCTGTTTCAGTAAAACTCACGCAGGATTTCTGCTAGCTCTTTTCCCTTCAATAATAATCATTTAAAGTAAGAAAAAGAGGGGGTGAAAAACAACACCAACCACCAGCCTGTGTTGGTTTCTCCCAGTCTTCCCCTCTCCCTCCTCTGGCTGTGGGGTTTTTTCTGGGGTGGGGGGACACACCCATCCCATCCCATCCCTGTGCTGCACACCCCATGCTGCCCCTGATCCTGCAGCACTGACCTCTTCGCTTCTTCTTAAAGTGATTTTTTTTTTTTAAGGAATATATTGCACACATTTCAAGAAACCCCTCTAGGGTAAAATAAAAAATATATATAGATGGCTAAAATAACAAATGAATCATAAAACTTCGAGATGGAAAAGGACTATTAGATCATCCAATTTATCTTGCTGTCTGCCAATACAGGTTTGCTGCCTTCCCCTGGGCTTTGTCTCGCCTCTCTGGCTGAACTCCAGCTCTGGTCCTCTGCCCCTTCCCTGCAAGGGCCCTGAATGGCTCAGGAATGTTTCAGAGGGACGGGGCCAAATCCTGCCTGAAGGGGGGCTCACCTGCAGCTCCCACCCCAGAGATTCCAGTGCCCCACAACGCTGGAATTTGCTGGGCTGGGAGGGGGGTTCCCCTGCCTATGGCCCCCCCGAGCTGTGGGGGTGGGATTGGGATCCACAGCGATCCCCAAAGACCCCCAGGGATCCCCAGAGACCCCCAGGGATCCCCAAAGATGCCCAGGGATCTGCAGGAATCCCCAGGGATCCCCAGAGATCCACGTCCCCCCTGTGCCAGAGCCCTGGTGCCCCCAGCACAGCATTCCCAAATCCTGGAGACCCCAGCTCAGCTGGAGGCAGCTCCCAGCAGCCTGGGGAGAGTAAATCAGAGACAGCTCTGATTTATTCCAAGGGTTGAACTCGCTCTTCTCTCTTTATTTTTGTTTTTTAATTATTGGTGATTCACTCCAGCAGAAGAACAAACAAACAAATAAACAAATAAAATCAACCCTTCAGCTTCTCAGATGGATGTTTTGGCTACAGGGCAGCTTTGAAAGCTGGTTCAGTTGTTTTTTGCTTTCATTTTTTTTCTCTGCTCCTCAAAACTGTCTTGATTTAATAAAAGTTAAATGTTTTCCTAGGAAAATCAGGCTGGGTGGTTTGTGATTCTTTTATGTACAACACGAATATTACATTATTCAACAATTCAGGAATAAATTTAATTCTGCCTACCTTTGCTGAGTGTTTTACAATTGAAATGGTCTGGCAGAGGGGCTGGGGGCTGGGGAGGGACCCAGGGCCAGGGCACCAGGGCTCGGGGACAGCCCTGGAACGGGGCAGACAGAGAGCAGAGCCTGGCACCAGGGGGGGACACAGCTCGGGGAGAGGTGACACCAGAGAGGACATCCCACCAATCCATGGAAATTTCTGCAGGCAGTGCCAGGAGGGGCTGCCAGGCTCTTCCCAGGGGATGGGCATGAGGGAGAACGTGGTGGATGAACACGAGTGGGATGAGGAACAAGGAACATAAACCCAGCCAAACATCAGGGCAAACCTCCTGTGGAGGGGGCAGAGCCCTGGCACAGCTCCAGGGAGGGTGTGGATGTCCCCCTGTGGAGACACCCCAAACCCACCTGGATGAGTTCCTGGGCTGGGTGATCCCATCCCCATCCCATCCCCATCCCATCCCATCCCATCCCATCCCATCCCATGGGTAGGTGACCCCATGGTTGGCACACAGCGCTGGGCTGGGACTCCCCCTCCATCCACAGGTCCAGGGCTCTGTCCCAGCAGGGACAAACAGCCAAATGAAACATCCCAAATTCATCACACAGGGCCTGGCTGCTGGTGCCCCCTGGCTCTGGTGATCACAGCACAGCTGGCACCACACATGAGTATCAAAAGGGATGTGCTCCTCTGGGGTTCCAATCTTTTGGGGACAAAAAGCTCTCAGGGGTCCCCAGCTCCCCGTGGCCCTGGTACTTTAACCCCAGCCCTGTGCCTAGAGCAGATTTATCCAAGCTGTGCCTGGGCAAACACCCCTCAAATCCTTTAATTCCTCTCAGCACTGCAGACCACGCCAGGCTCCTGGAGCAAGGTCCAGACCTTGTAATTTTGTAAAATTTAGGACTTTGGCAGAGTTTGCTGCAGCCTGAGTGGTAACCTGGCCTCTGCCACCTCCTCTGGCTGCCCTACAAAACACACCTGAAACCCTGAAATGTGAACTCTGCTCCCTGCCTGGAGGCCTTGAGCCCCCTTGGTGCTCTGCAGTGACCAGGCAGAGCAGGGTGCACCCCTGGGGTTGGGCATTCCAGGTGGCACTGCACCAAGGAAGCCTTAAATTACATCAAAGACAGATTTCCCACAAAAATCCACCTTAAATACGTTTGTTTTTTTACATATATGTAAATATGTGCCAGCTTTACATTAATGCTCAACTCTAATTTATAATGATGCAAGTACAGCTACAGCTCCTCAGTTACCAGTCATGGCCTCCACCAAAAAGTGCTTTTTGCTGTCCAACTATCACTTATTTCTACTTTTAAAGCATTCACAACCAAATTCACTCAATCTGGCTTTCTGAGTGTGCAGGTCAGTGGTGTGGGGCAGCTCAGGTGGGATGAAGGTGTCCTGAGACTGGGCTCTATAAATCCAGTGCCAAAAGTCGGTAACAAATCTTTAAAAAAATAAAAATCCAGAACCAAACCCAAACCCAAAGCATTTTGTGCGCCAATATATTCAATATTCCCCTTTAACTGCCAAGAGCTGAACAGTGTCACAAGTGTTAAAGAATTTTGTTTGCTTGTTTTTCCAAGCTAATAAAACACCATAGCTCTGGCTAAACTCATCCAGAACACATTGAGGTTAAATTAACAAAAGGAGAAGCCCCTGAGCCCAGGCAAACAGCAATAATGCCTGGTTGAAGAAGGGGGAAATCACATTTTTATATGAAAAGTCCATCTGTAAGCAATTGTGCTAATGCTTTAAAGATGATCTGCTCAGGCTTTTGGAGTCAAACAGGAAAACAACCCAAAATCTTATCAGGAAAGAGATTTTTCAATCTGAAAACAGATTCTGTCAAAATGTCAAAGGCCCAGATTTAGGTTCTGCCAAAAGAGACTTTAACAGACCCACTTTGAAGAGAAATGCTGAGTTCAATTACCTTTGAACCTCACAGAGCAGCTGGAGGGAGAGCAGGGATCCAGCCCCAAACACAGCCCTGAAGGGAACCAAAAGGAAACTGAAATTAATAATGCCCAGCTCATCCTCAGCCCCTCCCTGAGCACACGGAGCCAGCCCAGCTCCAGCAGGGGCAGGTGTCCCACCAAGGTGGAAAAGCCCCAAAGCTGAGCCTGGAAATGTTCCCTGGAGAACCCAGAGCCACCAGCTGAGAGCAGGAGCCATCCCAGAGGCAGGAAATGTCCTGGCCTGCTGCTGGAAAGCTGGGAGCTTTCAGGAGGTTCTGGGGGAGTGGGCTGTAAAGAAACAGAAGGCCAAAAAAAAAAAATCAAGTTTGGTGAAAATGTATTTCAGCATTAATTATCATTTCACTCAGTTCTGATCTTCTCTTTTCCCAAACTATTTATGCTCAACTTTGACATTAAAATTTCATTGGGTTTGCTCAGATCTACTTTATTTAGCAATGTCTAATTAGACTTTTGAGAGCATACATATAGATATTAAAAATTCAGAACTACCCTAAACTGAAATAATATTCCATGACAAAATTGGATTTTTTAAAGTTTTGGGGGTTTTTTTTGCTTTTATTTTTTTTCTTTAAGTGCAAGCTCTTTCCTGATTTTCCAGAATGATCAGTAAACCAAGGAGCCTGTGGTTTCCTTGGCTTCCATGGATAGCTCAGGCTCTGCCTGTTCACTCTTTCCCACTTGTTCCACTGAAGGGATGAAATCACAGGAAAGTTCTTTGTAATTATTCAACAAGACAAAAAATCGGTAATTAGGTCATGACTTTCAGAGAGGATTAATGAAAACATTTTACATGAGCAAAATGAGTTTTAAATGCCAGTGTGCCCCACAATTATTTATGCGACTGCATTTGCTCATGCAGAAGGGTCTGTCCTGGTGAAATGTCCCCCGTCACAGCCACATCCCTTCATTAATTGCAGGATCTCCAGCAGGCACAAATAATGTCTGCCAGCAGCTAAATCCGCTCGGTGGCAACGCATTTCAGGAAATATCGATGGGGAGAGGAGGGAAAATCCGGGGTAACCTTTCAGGACGGGCGAGTTCGCTCCTGTCGTGTCCCTGTGCCCGGAGCTCCGGGCGATGCCGCCGCTCCCGATCGCCGGGCGGGTCAGAGCCTCCCTCCTGCGGGGTGCGCCGGCTCCAGCGGCGGCTTTTGCGCGATTTCGGACTCGTTCGGGAATCTACAGGGACCGGGGCTCGGGACGCGGCTCCGGCTCCGCTGCTTGGCCGACACCGCCACCTAATGCTGGGCCGGGAGCGCCGGGCAGCGGGAACGGAGCTCCGGAGCCCTGGCACGGCACTGGGAATGGTGTTCCCGGAATGGGAATGGAGCTCCAGAGCCCTGGCACGGCACCGGGAATGGTGTTCCTGGAATGGGAACGGAGCTCCGGAGCTCTGGCACGGCACTGGGAATGGTGTTCCCGGAGCCCTGGATGGGAATGGAGCTCCGGAGCCCTGGCACGGCACTGGGAATGGTGTTCCCGGAGCCCTGAATGGGAATGGAGCTGCAGAGCCCTGGCACGGCACTGGGAATGGTGTTCCCGGAATGGGAATGGAGCTCCGGAGCCCTGCCCTGGCACCGGGAATGGTGTTCCCGGAATGGGAATGGAGCTCCGGAGCCCTGCCCTGGCACCGGGAATGCTGCTGCCGTGCCTTTCCCCTGGCACCGGGAATGCTGCTGCCGTGCCTTTCCCCTGGCACAGGGAATGCTGTCCCCAGAGCCTTTCCCAGCCCCTGGAGCACTCGGTGCCCCCCGGGCGCTGGGATTCTCTCGGGATGCAGCACGCAGGGAAGCTCTCTGCATCCCCCGGAGGCTCAGGACATTTGAGAGGTGTTAAAACAGCCCAGGTGAGCTCCTGCGGGCTGCAGGATGGAGCTCTGAGTGCTGGGAAAAGGTGTAGACGGAGGGGAAGCAAAGGGGGGAACTTCTGGGGAGGGAATGTTATTCCCAAAGTCCAGATTTCCTGCCCGGCAGAAAGGGCTGGAGTGGATTGGGGGGCTTTGATTTCACACACACAGAGGAGGATAAAAAGCTGCTGGGACAGAACTGATCCCACAGTGAGGGTGGGCTGGGAGGACACCTCACCTTCCCCTTTGGATCCTTCAGGAGGAGAAGCCCGAACCCAGAGCATTCTGTGTTTTGGGATGCTCATCCCAGCAGCCTCCTCCGTGGAACTCTGCTCCAGCTGCTCCCCTAATTCCTGATTTGTGCTGTACTTCACTCCTGACCCAAGCCTGGACTCTGTGTCCACCAACAAAGAACTCCAAACCAAATAAAGCTTGTCACACAGCTGACCCTCGTTCCAGATACCACGTGTCAAAATGGGCATTCTTGCAATTAGCACGTGGTTACTCAATCTGCATAATTACACGTGGTAATCATGCTGCAGCCTGTTTGGAACTGCCAGATCTCATTTGCCCCAGTAATCCTGGATCATATGAATATCTTCAGTAGGAACTACTACTTTAGATGTTATGAATTAATATTAAGATGAAATTGAATTAAATGTACTGATTTTAATGTCATGAATGCACTCATAACTATTTTTTTCCCCTGAGAACCATCTGCAATTTAGAGACTTGCTAATCCTAATTAAATGCACTTTTCTCAAGTGTGTGCAAATGAACAGAGAAATCTGCTCGGGAAAGCACTTGCATATTTTCCTTTTTCACAAAGGGAGAGAAGAATCTGTTTGCTGGTTTAATATTAGCTCTTCCTCCTAAGTGAGAACGAGTTGCTTCCTTGCAATTTCAGGACACAGAGCAGTCAGAGATGGATCTAAAGGTGCAATTTGCTAAAAGCAGAGAGAAAGAGCCCTCAAACAAGTGTTGGTGATGCTGCTCTGAACATTCACACCAGAGTTTCGCTATTTTGGACAGTGCTTGAAACCCCAAAATTCTGCTTGGAGGCAGCAAACAGAGCCTGGCACTCACAGGTACCAAGCACACACAATATCCTGTCCTGGTCCTCACCTTCAGCACCTCCTCAGGCAGCACTGGAGCTGCCCCTTGGCTTGAGATTTGCGCAGAGCTCACAGATCCTGAACAGCCAGCTCTGCGTGGCTGAGCTGAAACCACCCGAGGGATCCTCAGCCTGGGGAAGGCACCCAGGAGAGCAGAGCCCAGGGGGGCTGCAGGGCTCAGGGGGGCTGCAGGGCCCGGGGGGGCTGCAGGGCCCACACCACCCTGGTGTCCCCTCCAGCAGCAGCACCCAGTCCCTGTGACCCACACCATGGTGCTCAGACCCCCCCTGTGTGCCCCACAGGCCCAGGCAGGACTCACCACTTCATTCCACATCATTTTGGCCATCAGCTCCCACGTTTGGAAGGTTTCACCCTCCCCAGCAGAGCTGTTTTTGTTAAAGCAAGAGCCCAGCCCAGCCTGGACATGCAGGAGACTGTGCCCCCTCATTAGTGCTCCCCTCATTAGTGCCCCCAAATGGGGCTGGCTCACACTGGGGCTCCCACTGGTGAAATTCCTCTCTCCCAAGGATGAGGTGCCTCGGACCAGTCTCCCCCAGATGCCTTCCAAGCTGATAATTTCAGTTTTGAGATGTGGTCAGAGGTGCTGGTGAGGTCTGGCACCTCAGAGTTCCAAGAACACAACAGACCTAAGAAATTTTTGCAGAACACACTTGGTTTAAAAACTTCATAATAATTTAATACAAGTTATGAAGTCTCACAATAAAAAACATAATTAATGCTCCTCTCAATGTTACTATCAGAAAAAATAACTTGGTTTCCTTTCTTGAAGGAAAATAACTGCAAGAGAAGAAAGCAAAAGTTTCTTCCTTATTTCAAGACAGATTTTCTGGGGAGTGACTCAGTATTTTCATGTAACTGAACATGAATTTGGATTTGGTTATTGGCAGCTTCTCCCTCTCCCCCAGCACTGCGAGGATGGTGAAAGGTCAAGTGAACATGAAATTCCAGGCAACTCCTTTTAAGCCTTAAAAGCAAGACACAGAAACCAGTTTTGCAAAACACCAAGTCTATATTTACATCCACATGTAATAATATACTCAACTAAAGTGAAATACATCATAAATTAAATGAGTAATGTGTGCCTGCTGCTTGCCGACTTCCGGTTCCAACAATTAAAATAGAACAAAATGGAATGAAATAAATACATTTAAAAAAGAAAAAAAGGAAAAAAAAAATCAACAATTTGTACCTCTATATATGCACTGTTATTTCCAAAGGAACATACAAAACCAGTAGTATCCCAATAGTTAATACTGATGGGCAAAGTGTGGTGATGCTGCCATGGAATGGAGTCTTCAGGTCCATTTTTCCATTCCAACCCCAAAAAAAGCCTTGAGGGAAACTGTACCAGCATGAAGGAGATTAAAAAACAAACAAGCCTTAGGTCTGTTTGCTGCAACACGTTAAAAAGCAGCCCTGCCCCGTGTGGCACAGGCAGAGCAGCTCCAGCCCTGCACCGCCGGGACAGGGAGAGATCACACACAAAAATAGATTAACCCTTTTCCAAGTGAATTCATCTTCAAAAATAGGCTATAAAAGTGCAAAACTAGGAAAACAAAAATCTAGATTATGTACATATGGCTCAGCTTATGAACAGGAAAACAGGTCAATAGTGTACAATTTCCTGATACACAGCACTTCATTCCATTGCCAGTTTACAGAGACATTAAAAACCAGTCCCATTTACAGGAACCAAGACAATTGGAACATCTCAAGTTGCATAATGAAAAAACAAGAGTTTCTAGGTTTTGCTATTTTACATTTGCTGTAAGAGGGAAGAGAGAAAAACAAACAGTGCAAAATATTTAATTGTTTTGTTTTACTAAAATATATGGAAGTCAAAGCCAGGTACAGAAGGAATTAACTCTTAACTACAACTTCATGAGAAGAAACGAGGAAGGCAAGTTAAAATATGCAACAGTTCTGCTTTACTGGCTGGTAACTGGCCATCTTCCCTTTACAAAAATTAAACTGCATGTGCATTAGAAAAAACTCTTGTTGTCTTCACAAAAAAATAAAAGGAGATATTCTCCCATTTACAGGTGATTTCTCACTCATTTTAAACACCCAGAAGATGCTAAAACTTGACATCAAGAAGCTTCCAAGCACAGTCAAGTAGGCTCCATCACAGCCACATCCCTTTTGCAGTCTGCAGAACCCAAATTCGTATTTCAAGGCTCTTATTGAGACTTTACAGCTTTGGACAAAGGTGCAAAGGAGTTTTTTTTCTTGAAATGTGACTGTGTGGAGCTCAGTACAGAACCAAACATTTGAAACATGGAGATTATTATTGTTTCTCAAGCAAGTCCCAGGGATTTTCTGTTTGGATGGTGGCAGAGGTGTTTTTAAGAGGCTTCTCTGAAGAACATCAACCAGTGCCAAGAGAAGAATCCAGCCACATTTCAGGAAATCCAAAATGTCAAGTATTGCCTCATGCTTGCATTTGAAACCATGCTGGAAAGAGCCCCGGAGCAGCAGAGCCCTCCAGCACGGCCTGGTCCTCACCCAGCCAAGGCAGATCAATGTCAGCACCGTTGCTTTAATGTTCACAACATTTATAAACCGGACACTTTCAGACAGTTTATTTGGAACTTTTAAAAAACTAACATAGTTCAACAGGAAAAAAACCAACAGATGAGAAACTTTCACTTTTATGAAAAAGGAGCATTACGCCAACAGGATTTTCAACTTCACTATTTACAGGTTACCTGAGGTGCAACGATATATATTCTTTCCAAGAGAAACTCTTCAGCAGCGCTCAAGTATGTAAAAATAGAACTCCTACCTAATATTTGGTCAATTAATTCTAATGAAAAATACTCAAAAGTCAAGGTCAAGATATACATTCTCCACACACCTTCATAACCCAACTGTTTAGACTACCTTTGTATGGCTATTTGGTACAAAATGTAAAAGAACCAATATTATAAAACTGTAGTGTTTCTATATACAGTACAATCACAGCTTAGTTCAGTAGCTTTCACCATTTTCTCTTCCTCAGGGGATGAACTGCAGGTATAACTCCATGGAATATGCACTTGTGTCCTTAGACCTGGAGAGGGAAAAAAGAGGAATAATATAAATTTGTGGCATACAGCTCTAAAATACAGTACAGTTTTTGCTGTGAGGAGTATCTTTAAAACAAAGGGAATTCCAAGTCCTTGCTAAAGAATTGATACTTCCATGGAAGTCTGGATTGCCAGCTTTTATCTGGCAAATAAAATCTACTTCGGAAGACGCTCAGCCCCAAGAAGAATCTCAGGCATGAAATCAAGTTAACAACACAAGCAGACACACCTATGCTTAGCAGGAGGACAATAAGAGCAGTAAGATGAGAAGAATGCAAAGAAATAAAAGTGTTTTAAAAGCTGTCAACTGAATGTCAGACAGCTCTGCTCCCAAAATCTTTCCATAAAATCATTTGTGCTGGCTCAGGTGCTACAGCGTTCCAGAAATACTCCTTAAGTATTCCCCTTAAAAGGGAAATGCTCTGTAGCCCTGGGTTAGAAAAAGGCAAATAGATCTATTTATTTCCAGTCCTGCAGGGCACTTCTGTCCTGAGCAATGAAGGCACAAGGGTGTTGAGGTCTCAGCTCCAGCTGCAGCACTGGGGAGATGAATTCACAGCACCAGGTACAGCTTTCACCTGCCCTCCCTCCCCAGGGGTCACACCCTTCCCTCTGCTGCACAGGGAAAGCCATCTGGGATACCCTCTGGAGCACAGGGAGCAGCTGCCCAGGAGCTGTCAGGAAGGCCTCCCTTCCCTTCCCTTCCCTTCCCCCTGGACTCAGCCAGCCCAGAGCTGAGGCTGAGGAGCCCTGAGTGCCCAGCAGGGGCTGCATCCTCAGGGGGCCCAACCACCAACCCCAGCACCCACAACTGTGTCACAGGCACCTCCTCCCACTCCTGCTCCTCCACCCTCAAGGACTGACTGAACTTGGACTTCCTGGCTTTCACTGAACACTCCCCACTGGAATTGGAACTAATTAATGTATTTATGTAGTGCTACCCTCCCATTTCTCTTCAAAAAAGAGCATCCTGTACCTATCAAAGAGGCCATTACCACTACTCCAAACAATCAGTGCTGCCACCCCAGCATCTGGTGACTTTAAAAGGAGGAAAATTTTATCTTTTCAGGCTCAGACTTTCACAAGCTCTCCTCATGCTGTGCAGGAACCTTTGATGCCATCAGCACCCCATGCAACATTTAAGGAACAATTAGTTCAGAAGGTTTGTGTACCGTTCTGGAGTGATTCAGTTCTTCTTGTCACTGGGTCTGAAGGGTGTGTTCCCCACAAAGGGCTCGTAACTTCTCTTCTGCAGCAGGTTGCTGGGTAAGTGTTGGTATGACACTGATCTCTTTCCTGGAAAAAAAGTCATTTAAGGGCGTTAGCATTATTTCCTGCTCCTCTCAGGTCCACATCAGCATCCAGAATCCAAAATACCTTGGCAAATCATCTCACAATCAGGCCTCAAAAATCTAGATATTCCTATTACATGAAATTCACCATCCAGGATAAATACAAGGAGAATTAAAAGATAATTTAACAACTTTGTGGTAAGTTTTATCCAAGTGATGTCCAGCTCAAAATTTTACTCATTTTACTTGTATGAAAGAAATGTCTTTGCTTAACTCATCCCACAGCAGATGCCCTACCTAAGAAGGTCTAAGTGCTGCACCCTTAATGCCTAATTCAGTTCCTGTATTTGTTTGAAAACTCAATTTTTCAACGAGTATTTGAGAGGCAAACTGGGCTATTTCATTGCTGCCAGCGAGGATTACATGGAACTCCTGACACTTTAAGGAGTGTTAATACACATTTACTTGCAGACCTTTGTTAAGTGATTTTCAGTCTAGTGTACAGGTAGTTTTGTGTTTATCTGAGACCATTAATTCACATTTATAGATGTGAAATCAATGCCTGTTCCATATTAAGTCTTACTAGCTTAGGCAAGCAGTCAAAAACACTTCATAAAATTAAGGCAAAAAGTCCAGAATCATTACTCCCACAGGATCCAAAAAGCCCAACTGCCATCCATATTCCATGAAAGCTTCCAGTGCAGCATTGAAAAAACACTCCTGATCTTTAATTAAATTAAAATGGCACAGCCAAATTAATATTTCAACAGAATCCACGGAGCCATTGGAGTGTGTCACGAGCAATTGTCTTTAATTTGCAGCCTCTGCCAAATCAATCAGCCAACAGGTTATCCCTGATAACATGTTGCCATTGCAAAGGCAACTAATTTGAGAATAACACAAACTGAGTGGTTTCAGAATGTTTCTGTCTCTTCAGGGCAACACGGGATGGCAAAGCTTACAAGCAATAAGGGAAGGCATCATGCTTTAATCAAGTTTGCCAAGTGGAACATATTCTCCTGACAACTTGATCCAGCATTTAACATGCGACAGAACACGTTCAGGGCACCACAGGGATGTTGCCACAAGGCACACGGGCCCTCAGAAAAAGGTTTTGACATCATGGATTATAAAATCAGCAGCGTTCAAGAGGAAGAGAGGGCAGAAAGCTGCAGGTCTGCACCTGCACAACTCTGCAGGTGCAGACCTGTATCACACAGCTGAAGTCAAGAGAAACTGTTGTGTTTCATATTTTTAACGAAAAAATAAAAAATTTAAAGAAACTTTTATCTCTGCTCTCCACACACAATAACATTCTGACACAGAGGTGGCATGGCATTTACCCTGAACCCTTCTCAAGAACTATCCAGGTTTGGGTTGGGTACTTCTGAGCAAATTGGTTGAAAATCAAGAAATTACCCTTACAAACCTACATCTTCTAGCCCAGGGCTTTTATGGAAGTTGCTACGAACACCCAGCAGAGGGGGGCTCGTTTCAGAGCCTTTCCATGAAAAGTTGCTTTTCTCTCCCTGAGCCAGGACCGGATAATGAACAATGAAATTCTCATTTCCATGACAACAGTTCTGTCAAATTAGCTGCAGCCACCGTTCTGAGGGCTCTAAATAACAGAACCAGTGCAAAGTTCTTGACTGCAGGGCAGTGTCTCCAGGCTGGCACCAGGGAAGAGGAAGCAGAGCCCAGCCCAGACTTCTCTGGCCCAGGTGGAGCTTCCCAAAGAAGAACCAGGTGGATTCCAGTGAAGCCACTGTTTAAAACCAGAGCTGCTCCTGCAGCAGGCTGCCCTGGCTCATGCTGCTGGCACCTCCCCATCTCTCCACACACTCACTGATCCCTCTCACATCACCAGGACAGCACCTTCTCTGCTCCTGGCCACCCCTGTGCATTACCCAGTGCCCACTGTGCATTCCTCACAGCAGTTCAGGGTGCACAGCCAAAGCCCTGCACCAAGCAGGAATTAACCCCATTTCCTCACCCCTCAGTGACTCAGCTGTGGTGCTTTTCCTTCTCCACTCCCTGCCCAGCCTGGGCACACAACTGGGACACCTTCCCTCACCTTTCCCATAACCCACTAGGAAAGCTTGCATATTTATATATAAACATAAATTATTTATATGTGATACATTTTTGAAGCCCACAGCCTTAAAACAAGCAAACAAACACCAGAACAGAGTGAGCAAATACCTTTTTTTTGCCTCATAAGTTAATGTGGATTCAGTATTTGCAGTTTGCTGACCTGGGGGAACACACCCCTGCTTGTTACCATCCCAGACTACTTCAGAGGAGCAACTTTACTGCTTCCAGAGAATGGGAGCATTCAGAGTTCAGGAACTTCACAGACTTTCAGACTACACAGCCCACACAGGCTATTCATTTTTATAATGGGATCTTCGTCTCAAAATTCAAAGTCCTGTATTTGTAGCTAAGTCCATGCTGAGCTCAGCTTCAAGTCATAAATACCACCTTCTACAAATAGTCAGACAACTGCTTAAGTATCACCCAGCACCTTTTAATCTTGGCCTCCTGCTGACTTTTTGAAAATGTTGACCAAAGACAAAACACAAAAAGCATGTATTTTGCAGAAGTACCAGAGTTCTCCCAATACATCACAAATCATTTATCTCTGCTAGGCCCAGAAGTTTCCACAGAGCATTGCTACACCATAATTAGAATAGCAGAAATCTGTTGTCTTGATTTAACAAAGTATTCTGTTCCTACTAGAAGTTAAACATAAAAAAAAAAATAACCCATTGAAGAGCAGAAATTTAACATTTACATCAGTTTTATAATCTGCAATACATCCTTTTCTGCTCTTAAAGGGAACAATTGTCCATTGCGGCTTTTTTTGGGGGGGGTAAAAAGTTTTATTAATATTCCAGATGGTCCAAGACTTCTGGCACATTAAGCAGAAAGTCTCATTCCATATCCTGGATTAGTCAACATGTCTGGAGTGCTCTGATGAGCAAACAATACATGTTTGCCATCAGAAACCCATGGCAGAGGGCAAGGGGGAACTTGAGGAAATTCAGATCCCTCTTTAAAATTCAGCCCTTCCACACCTAATTCCCCAAGCCAGGGGTTTGCTGAACCTGGAAGTTTAAAATCCAAGCACTGACTGAGCTGGGTGAAATGCCAAGTACAGCTGTATTTTCAATGTTTCAAGGTGGGCACACACTCATTTATTTGCCATTCCCCTCCCTGTGCAGCGGTGCGAGAGGAGGAAGGAGGGACTGTACCTTCTCCTGTCGAGCTGGTGACTTGGCCATTGCTAGATCCACAAGAAGCATAAAGTGATCCAGAGCTGTATGGCTCATAGGGTTTGAGAGCAGTCAATGCATTGGGAGGATCAGCATCATCTGCACTGAGGAGCCCTTGTTTGGTTGGCAGAACAGAGGATGTGGGTTTGGTGCGAGGGTATTCCTGAGGTAGCAGATTTGCATATCTGTTTGCAACGTGAAATCTGCTCATTTCATATCTCCTGTAATTAGCCAGCGGAGAGTCCAGGTGCTCCACAGCTACCACAGAGGGTTTCATCCGCTTGGAAGAGCTTTCTCCGTAGTCCAGACTCGCATTGCTCCCAGATTTACTGCAGAGATAATCTCTCCCCCGCTGGCAAGCCCAGCCAGGTTCATTGAGGTGAGACTCCAGAGCCCCATTCATGCTGCTGCTGACCAGACCAGACTGAGTCACTGGGGCACCCAGAACTTTGATTTTATAGTCAGATTTCTTTACTCTGTCCAGTACTGGAGAGATCCTGAAACTGGAGTGCACTTCTTCTTGCTGAGGTTGTCTGTAGTTGTTTGCCTGAGCTCCAATGTTACTTTGCTGTTTATGAAACTTGAGGTTACTTGGGGCTGTACTGCTTGACTCGCTCATGGAGAAGAGAGGGGCTTTGTTCTGAGGAGGGGCACACTGCTTGGCTTTCCCTGTCTGCAGTGGCTTTTGCTGTGGATTTGTGGAAGCCTTGTTTTTATTGGGATGGAGAGGCAGAGGAGGCACATCCTTGCCCAGCAGGGCCGGGGGGCAGCCTGTGCGCCGGGCCTTGGCCACGGCCTTGCTCCTGTAGCCGTTCTTGTTAACAGTGTCAGGGTTGTACTTGTGCATCAGCCTCTGGTGCATCATGAGGACCTCGGGGTAAAATGTCCTGTAGGTACAGAAGGGGCAGGTGCTGGGGGCCAGCAGGCCTCTGCTTGAGATCACTGAACACTCCTGGGAACTCTTACTGGTTAAGTCCAAGGGCTGCTCGTGACAGTCCACGACAGGTCTGCGTTTGTAGTTGTCAGTGCATTCTTGCATATTGTTCACATTTTTCCCACCAATAAAAGCACAGATGTACTGGACATCATCTTCCTCTGATGCCACAGAAGCCTTTCTCTCTCTTTTAGGCTGAGCTTCCTTGGTTTCCTTCTCAGCCTTTAGTTTCTCCGGGTAAGGAGCGGGCATGTTCTCAGGTACTTGATTCAAACCGCTACAAACAGAACCTTTGTTCGATTCCCTGGAATTGTTCTTTACTTTTAAAAAGACTGTGCTGCCCATTGCACTGCTCAAGGACAGAACTTCCTTTTGCTGCTTGGCAGGTGGGCAGCTCTCAGCATCTTTGGCACCATCAAAAAGCCTCTTCAGATTTTTGGTTTCTGGAGCAGCATCAGCAGCCAGTGACAGCGCCGTCTCCTGACCCCGCAGGGAACTTTTGCTGTCACCCTTCCCATCAGCTGCACTGTCACCATGCCTGTCCTTGTGGTGTCTCTCTAAATGATACCTCAGGGAAGTTTTCTGGGCTGCTGCATACTCACAGAATTCACATTTGTACGGCTTTTCACCTGCAACACAAATTTATCAGTAAATCACTCTGAGATTTGAAGTCTTGATCACAAACACAAGGGAACACTGTGGACTCAAACATTAAAACTGATTTTTCTCTCCCCTTCCACGCACTCCTAAGTCCCAAACTCATGGAAAACATTTAAACAACAGTATCTTAATGGTTTTACTAACTACAGTGACATCTTCTGGCTGTGCTGGGATGTTTCCACACGCTGGCTGTGGATGGAGATGGGAGCTGACAACGTGTTTGGCAGAGATAAGCAAGGAGTGGAACTCTGGGTCAACCCCAACAAGCTGCAGCCCTTGATCATCCCACTAGTGCCCTATTCCCAACACAAATGGGGCAGCTCAGCTGGAAACAGAGCTGCCCCCCAAGAACACACAGGCAGCAGCAGGAAGGGTTTGTCTGGCTATGCAAAACAAGGAGTTGAGTTGAAAAAGAGACTCAGCTTTTCCCCAGGTGGCAGCAGCTGGCAGACAACCAACTTCACACCTGAGAAATTGGCTGGTTTTTAAATTAAAACCAAACCCTAAACTTTTGCTATACCACTAAATACAGAAAAAATTAAAACTAAAATATATGGTTTTAACAATACTTCATGCAATTAGCATTATTTAAAACCGTTTATACTTATATAAATAATTAAAATAGATTTTAATTGCAATTATTTAATTTTGTTTAGAATTAGAGAAAACTTTGTTCTTAACATCAGCAATTTTGAAGGCAGTTTCTGTTTTTCAAAAGCAAAATCAAACATTCTATCCAAGTGGATTCAGCAGATTTCCCTCCCCTCCCCAAAAGGTGTAGCCCCCATTTACCTGTATGAGTTCTGAGATGAATATTGAGGTAATAATTGGAGCGAAAATACTTTCCACAGTAGCTGCATTCTCT
The DNA here is from genome assembly GCF_963513975.1 of Fringilla coelebs. Taxonomy (NCBI): domain Eukaryota; kingdom Metazoa; phylum Chordata; class Aves; order Passeriformes; family Fringillidae; genus Fringilla; species Fringilla coelebs. The sequence goes on from NC_140044.1 coordinate 1,858,037, forward strand.
GGAGGTCCCAAGGGTTTTAACTTTTGTTCTTTCCAAACTCTCTTCATTTTTATCTTTGGGAGAAAATACAGGCATATTACGAAGAGCAAATGCAAATTTGCTTATTAAAAACAGGTTTTTTAATGATAAACATAAAATTCTGAACTGCAGTCAAATTCTACACTCTGCAGGTAACTTCTGCTGTGTTTTGCTGCACTCTGAGTAACAAGACCACAAGAGTTAAAGAGATTTCTGTCCACAACACTGCGGTCGGTGACAGTGACCAAGGAGCCCAGAGAATAAATAAGATTTCAAACAAGATTCAAAGAAGAAAAAAAAAGTTCTCTTTATTGACCTACAGAACCTTGGTGGAGAATGGCCCATCTCAAATAGTCACACAGGTTATAACAGTATTATTTTATTAAAGGGGATGTTTGAATTGGTGCAAGTGGGATGATTCAGACTAAAATCCCGCTCTGTGCACGACAACCAAACACAGAGAGGTGTGGAGGGAAGGCAATATGCCTTTTCTTTTCAATTAATTCCAATAATTGTATTATTTATGTGCTAATCAATGGAATGTCTGCAAAGCGACACTCCTTAGATTTGATGAGGAGTATTTCCTACAAGCTCCTTAGATTTGATGATGTATTATTATGGAGTGAGGAAGTGCCAGGGCGTCCCTACGGTGCCCTGGGTATTCCAGGAATAAATCCAGGGATGCCCAAGCAGTGCCATCCAGTGCAGAGGCAGGAGGTACCACAGGAGGGCGGCAGGGACAGCGGAATGGCAGAGAATTCACCCAAACACCACCAGCAGCCACAGCGACTGCGCTGCAGCTCCCATTGAAAATCCAGAGTGCTCCACTAAGCAGCCAAGGCAGGGCTGACTGGAAACCTTGGGAGGAAGGAGACCTTCGGCGTGACTAACAAGTCGGATCTATAATAGACTTGAAAGAGCTCTTTGAGGTTCCTGCCTGCTGGAAAGTGTCTCTCCTGGAAATGCTGCATGGCTCAGCCCTGGTGAGTTAAACAAACAGCTCGTGTCTCCAGAGGTGTGACTCAGCAGCTCACACCAAAATCTGCTCTGCTTTAGGATAAGGCACTGAGAAACAAACTAAGCAACTTCACATTAGGTAATCATTTCATTCCTTTGTTCCTGCAGGCAAAATAAAGGGCTGCACATTACCAGAAATGGCCAAGTCAGGCCTGTGTGGGTGCCAGGACATTCTGTACGCCGTGTCTTGCCCTGAGATTATGCAAGTGTCTGTTCTTTAAAGCCGGCTGGGAGCATGTCACACACAGAACCGCAGATTAGCTGCAGACTTTCTGCCAGGCCTTTTGTCCCCTGACATGCAATCTTTTTCAATTAAGGAATCATTCAGTATCACTTGCTTTTCTAAGACACTGTGACATACAGAATTAATCTGGGTAATGTACAGATGGAGTCCATCCATGCTGTCAGCAATCCTTCCAGGCAGAGGAGTTAAATATACACCTTTCTTACATACAGGTCGACATATATTAACAGCCTGTGGCCTTACACAAATGATTCAAACATGCTGGTTCTGATATTTAGGCTTTCAAATTACTGTTCAAAACAAACACTGAACTTGCAGTTAGACAGAAAAAAGTTTTAAATTATTCTTTACTTCTCAGAACCTCAAAAACTGCTTGCTATCAAGCACTGAACATTTTTTGCCCTTAGAAGATAAAGGGGAGAGGAAAGTAAAACCACAATTATTTCTCATAAAATACATGTTTGTAAAAAACATGTGCAGGATGAGAAGGGATATGGAACACTCCAAAGCATTCAGTAAAGTTAGAGATAAGGGGTGAGTAAACAGTGACTTTTTCCAATTGTTCAACTCATTGCTATGAAATTGACTTCAATGACTGCAGTAACTGCAAGAAGCCCCAACACAACTTCAAAGACCTCAAAATGGCAGCATCCAAACCTTCCTTACACTCTCATTTTTCTCTGTTCCCTTTCCCCCACCATAACATTCCCTATCTAGTTTTTTAACATTTCCTATCCCGTTCTGAAAAGATAACGAAAAAGCACGACACATTCCTTGGCTCTAAGGAGTTCCTAAACAACTCTCAGTAACAGCCACTTCAAACTGAAGCGTTCCCCGTGCTACTCACCTAAATGAATTGTTTCTGGAAGGCCATCTTCAGAGCCATCCTCAGAGCCTCCCTCCATCCTCTCTGCTGCCCCGTTCTCCTCCAGGTTCCCAATGATGTCTGCACAGTAGGTCCTGGCAGCAGTGGAAGTCTCTCCATCACCCCGCCGGTCCCTCTTGTGCACTCTGGAGTGAAGGACCAGCTGGTGGTATGTCCTGAAGGCTTTCCCACACTCAGAGCAGTGGGTTGGCTTCTCTTTGTTCTGGGATGATTTAGAATCCATCTCCATAGAAGGCACTTCACCAGCGGGATGTTTCAGTTTGTCCTGGGTTAAGTTACCATTCCCTGTGAAACTGCTGTTTTTATTTACCTTTGACTTCCCTGTAGTTTCAGCCTGGCTACCTTTATTTGCATTCCAAATTTCACAGAGTTCTTCTTTATCTGAAGATGACTCATCGTTGTCTGTACTTCCTTCTTGCCCTGGCTCTTTAATCTGCCCATGGCCAACTGCAATTTTACCTTTGGTAGCCAGCTGCCATGCTTGATACGTGGTGAAAGGATCCAGCTCAGCAATCCACTTCGCAAGCTTCTGCACTTTGTCCTTTTCTGGAACTGAATTTGGTCTTAAATTCAAGAATTGGAAAAACTCCTGGTTTTGAGGTGTTTCTTCTGCATTGACTTCAGCAGTCACTTGGGGGCTTTCACCGTTGGGAACTGATTCTTTGGTATGCACTTTACTGTGCTCAATTAGAGTCTCTTTATTGTGAAATAGGAAACCACAAACCATACAAATTTTGTAAGGTGACGTTACATTTTCAGTTACATGCTCCTGCACCACCTCATTTATTGTTATGGGGCCTTCAGAACCTTGCTGATGCTTGTTTCTAGAACCAGGTTTTCCAGTGTGCGTTCTCATGTGATTTTTGAGGAACCAGGGCTCTTTAAATCTTCTCCCACAAACATTACACCAATATGTGAAAGAATCTTTATGCTTTTTCATGTGCGCCTCAATGTCAAAAGCTTTATCAAACGTTTGCCCACAAACTTTGCAGCTCAGTTCCTCGCTGTCCTGCTCGTTGCTGGGTGAAGGTGAGCTGGTTCTTACCTGACACTTATCCAGAGGGCTGAGATACTCAGCCTCCACCCTGAGCACGGCGGGCTCGCACAACGTGGGCCTGTGCTCAGTTAGCACGTGCTTCCCCAGCTCCTCAGGGTGCTTGAAAGTCTCGTCACAGAACATGCAGTCCAGGGGCATGCAGCCCTCGGCCTGCAGCAGGAACTTCTCCTGCAGGCTTTTGTAGGAGATGGTGTTGGTTCCTTTGATGGTCATGGAGGCATCGCTGGTCTCCATCTGGGCTCCCACGGCGCTGGCTATTCCCTCGGGTCCGTCCATGTATGCCAGGAGAGGCTGCGTGGGCATCTTTCCTCCCTTCTGCTCCCTTTTACATCTCTTAATGGCAGCCTGCACTTCCCTGGGGGTGCTCCCTGATCACAGTAAGGACACTTGTACAGTTCTCCAACATGTGCTCAAAAGTCTGCTCAGCTGGAAAACTTCTGCCAGGAAAATAATTTTTAATTTTTTTCTTTCCACCAGCAGAAAATTGTTTCTTCTTCAGCTTTATGTGCTTTCACACATCCCATCAAAAGAATCCAAAGATTCGCTCAGAGATGGGATGAGGTTTCTTTTGGATTGTTTCTTCAGATTTTTCAAGTCTACAGATACAGTCAGTTGCACTTAGTTTTGTTACACAAACTTTTCAAATAGTTGCATTGGGTAAAATACACTCAAGGCCAAGTTCAGTTCCACAAAGAAACTCCAGCACCTGGGAAAGAGAGAGAAGAGTTAATCAGACTTTTCAAAAGAGAAGCATTGTCTCCCAAATAATTAAAATATTAGGGCTGAGAAGGATCAAATGCTTTAGAAGAACGCGTATTTTTAAGAGCCAACTTTTCTACCTGCCACAATTGAAACAGTTTGGTCTTGAACATCCCTCTGTTTACAACTGTTATGTCTTTGCTAGACTTTGTCTGTCCCTTCTAAACCTGCACTTACTCAGTTATATAATGCTGCTGAAACCATATTTCAGTGCACTCCTGAACTCATAACAATGCAGTAGCCCAAGTAACCTTTCCTTGAACCTGTAAAACCACAGCAGAACTTCACTTGTTTGTCCTCTAAAGGCTGTTAAGCAAAACACCTTTTTTTTTAAGACCAGATAGCTTGGCATCAGCTTTTATAGTCCTGGTACACAGGGAGTGTCAGCACAATCTTTGTATTAAGAACCATTCAGCAGTCCCACTACTCAAAGCTTTCCCTATCACCCACATTTACAATGCCTGTGACAATTCTGGGCTGGTATGGTAAGAACATCTCAACATTTTGTATGAACTAATAATACTGTTTCTTGAACAGTATTTATATCTAGCATTTAAATCATCCAAGAGGCAAACTATTACATTATGAAAACAGCATTATTCTTTTAATTTAACTTTTAAAGTGTCGTAAAACAAAAAATGAATTCTTGATTATACTCACAAAGGAAGGTTAAAGATTCCGCAAGATTAAACAGTTATAAATAATATAGTCACTCACAACTCCAATTTAAATCTCTAAGTCTACTGAGTTATAATGCCTGTTAGCAGCAACTCATGGGCCACCACTTTGGGCTGACAAATTAGAGTTTTGTGGAGTTCAGGGCTCCAGCTGATGAAATTTTTGGGTAAAGTCTAGCAAACTAACATAAGACTAACATAAACTGCAGAAGAATTGTTCTGAGACATTTCCAAATAAAGTAATAACTAATGAAAAGAATACATTCAAAATCTGACTCAAACTTTGGCAAATTATTTCCTAAGAGCCAGCTGGCCAGTGACCACATGACTTAAACTAATATACCCCAAAATACATTATGCTCTATAACTCTTAGAGCAGAAAACAGCGTGGACCCAGTTGGGGTTTAAAATTCGCCTCAATTTCCACCTCTGCCTTGCTTTCAGATGGAAAAAAAAGGAAGCATTTTGTTTTATTTGACCCAAAGAAAGGACAATAATTCAACCACAGCCCTGCAATAGTTGAGCCTGCCAGCTTTCCACTATAAAGATGATTATCAGTTGATTCTCAGCTATTTCTAATCAGAGCTGGCTGGACAGAAAAAGTGGTCTTGAGCCACTAAATCTTAAACCATTTCAGTAGAAATCAGCCCAGGCAAGAGAACCAGCTGGGGAAGGAAACATCAGCACACACTGGCAGGAGTCATGGATCCAACATGTCCAACACTTCATCCACTTCCTGCAGCCTTGCCCTGAGAACACTCCTTGCTTTGAATTTGAAAAGTCAGCACCTCCTTTCCCATCACACAGTCCGTAAGATCCTCGGGCCTAATGAACATGGGTAAAAATAGAAAATAAAACACCACCACAACAGAATGCCAGTAACAGGAGAAAATTATTGTTGCCAGCTGCTCGTTTTTCTTTTTTTTGTTTCTCCAAAGTTTAAAGTCTCTTCACTGCCTAGTCCTCTAACCCAGGCTGACACAATCAGCACAATTAATATCAAGAATTGTATAGGGTTTTTTAATCCTAAATTGTTTCTGGCCTGGACCAAAGACTTACCCCAAGTTAGACACAAATGCAGGATCTTGCAGGGTAAGGTGGGGTGTAAGAGGGACCAGATCACTTCTGATGGCGACAGAACCTGCATTTTCCACAGCCAAAGTCTCTTTTCTAACTACGCCCTTTATCCCCATTTTCAGTTTCATCACTGCCATGATTAACACTTCCTCTCTGCAGAATGAATCAAAAACCTCCTGTAACAGACAGGTTCACTTCAGTGTGGGGTGACACTTCTGCTTCTATTGCAGCCTTTGCCTTTCTCCCTTCCCCACTCAGCCCAGACCTTCCCTCACTCCCTATAGGCAGGTGAAGGAGCCAGAGCCAATGTTTGAAGCTCAAGCATTCAAAAAACTTTTTCCCTTTTGTAAAACATCAGGAGAAAACATATCAAAGGCTGCTGCTTAGCATGTTTTATGCTTCATGTTTCAACTTGCCTTTTTGTTTTATTTCTACTGGAGTTTTAAAAGGTATTTTTTACCCAACATGCTACAGCAAAGCTCAGTGAGCATCTGCCTGAAAATAACTTAAGTTTCAAATTTCAAAAAAACAATCCAGGCAAGATTAAAAAAGTGGAACAAACTTAAGAGTTGAGTGCATTTGCTTTCAGAGCCATAGGGAAGTGCTCTGCAGGAAGAAGTGTAAAAATCCAGCTAGAGAGAGGCAAGAGGCATTTCTGGGGCATGAAGGCAGATCCAAAGGGCAGTGCCCGCAGTCCCACAACATAAACTGCTGGGACTCAGCAGCCACACTACTTCCTTGCTCATGTCTACAAACAGAAAAAGTCAATTAAGGCTCGTTACACTCCAACTTTGTGGCACTACAGCAAACACACAATAGAGCAACAAGAATAAGGTCACTGGAGAAAGGAAACAGATGAGAAACAGCAAAATCCACCCTCAGTGCCCTGTTCTTCGTGGCATTCTGGGGGGAGGCGGGGGAGAAGAGGAGCTCCTTTTAACATGGGCCACCACACATGGCCCTACCCAAACCCAGCCTAGGGTAAAACCAACACTGACAGCCACAGCTCCAGGATTTTTTAGAATTTGAGCGACAGGCAAAGATCACATCAAGGCAATGTCCCAGGCTGGCCATGGGTGGGTGAAAACTCCACCTCCATCAATCAATAACATCATCTCTGGTAAGTCTTTGGAAACAGGGCTGCTTCAATCCCATCTCAGCTGTCTGGCAAACAAAACCTGTCCTCACAACCACACAAACACAGAGTGTACAACCAACACCTGAGTCATGACAGGAGTTCCACAGGAGCTTGGGGCCAATTTTGGTGGCTATCAATAGGTTTGAAGCCCTTTGGAGACTTCATCAGGGCACTGTGCAGCCTCCACCAAGCTGTGCTGACTGCTCACTGCTCTCACAGCTTTTCAGAGAGGCTCTGAACAGTCCTAAGAACCAGCCACAGCTCATCCTCTAGGCAGCACTGCAAACAGAGCAAGATATTCCTGTTTCAGGAATCTGAAATGCCTCTTTGTGGCTCTTGCTCTTGGATACACAGGAGAGAGCAGCTACAGGCTGGGAAAAAACTGCAGGTAGCATTTCTGAGGGAAAGTGCAGATACAACTAGACAAGAATGTATTTAAACTGAGAAGAAGAGAGAATACAAGTACTGGAGTCAGGAGGTGAGTTAGAAAGCTCAAGTCTTATTCTGTATCTGGTGATTACACACTTCACTCTGATTAGATCCATGCCTTTTACAAGCAGGCAGGATTTTATGCTCTCGCTGTTCAGACAAGTCAACACATGCCAGAACTACAACCCAAATATCCCCACCAGGATTTTATCCATTAGTAGCAAACCTTTCTTCCTACTGAAGATATATGCCTTGGATTTGAGGACCAAAAACGCTGATTAATTACATTCCTGTTATTCAAAACCCTGGAGGCAGCAGGAAAACTGTCCAGTTGCCTCAATTCTGTTGCTTCCTTGGAAAAGGGGACAACCTGCAACACTGTGACTATGGCTGAAGGTCTGTGCAGGAGCTCAGCAAATAAAATAAAGTACCTGCATTTCTTGTGCCTTCTTTCACTTTCAAAAGACAAAAGGACACACCAGTATCAGAGATACTGAGTAAAGGAACAGAACAAAACAGGAAATCCTTCCTTCCAACAGCTGAAAAGCGATAAACTTGCTACAGATGAACTCAAGGTTGAAAATAAAAAATGACTTATCCCCCTCACAGAGCAAGGCAAGAAGTTCCACTTGCGACTTCCCTGCCCATCTGCAAACGCCCCCCTGCCCCTCCTGCCCAGCCCAGGGCCCACAGCTTCCAGGGGCTGCTCCGGGGGAAGTGAGCAGGGCAGGAGGAGCCTGCACAGCTCCCCTGGACTTCTCCTGGAGTCACCAATCCACCTCAGTTCTAGGGTGCCACCTACTGCACTTGATGCAACTAGAAATATATTTCAACTGAGAAGAAAGAATAAAATTACTGGGAAAGCTTTAGCCTGAGCATTTAGCACACTTCAGCTCACAAGTGAGTCATCCCTGGCTGAGTATTTCAGCAGGTTCACAGCGATACCCATTATATTTATAAACACCACAAAACACCCATAAAGATTCCACTGGACAGATGAGAACATCTTGTTTTCATTGCACTTGCCACACAACCTAAGAACCACACCAAAACCCTGCTGCATATAAATGGATTATTAAAACAGAGAAAAGTTTAATTAAGTGCCTGTAGAGAAATTTAATTTATTTTTATTAAATTACACAACCCAAGACAACATATTACATAGTCTTGAAGATTTCTTTGGGAAATGACCTATCAGGAGTAATTTTATTGCATTTCTACTTCCTGCATTTCAAAATTTCCATGAATATGTAACAAGAACTCTAGACACACCTTTCAGAGAATAGCACAGTCTAACCATTGAATTTCCCATTTTAAATACATTACAGAGGCACTGGGAATAAAAGTTGCATGGCAAGTTTCAGGATAAACAGCGATTCTTTGGTAATTCAGTGCTGCAAAACTATTGTTAAACTGTTAAAAGCGACCTGGAACAATTACAGAAGTTAAAGTAGTTGCTGCAACACTTTCTGAAAAAGAGAAGTGAGAAAACTTGAAGAGTTACAGCCAAATCCAGGACAGCGAAGTTACTTTTCTTCTCTGGCAGATAAAAACTCAGACCAAACCCAGATTCTCAAATTCAAGGCCAGCAGCAAAATTATCACTGCTTAGCTGACCAGCTTCTTCCAGCTGCTGCAAATCAACCACCTTAATTTTTACTGGGTCTATTGAACTTGAGAAACTTACATGCAACTCTCATTTCCACTTAAAAAAAACCCTACAGTTTTCCTCATGTTTCAAGAAGTTTCAGGATATTAAGAGTCATTTTACATGAACTGTTCTTTCCTCTTGGTGTATTTATGCCCCAGAACAGATTGCTGGTAAATAGATTTTATACTGCTTATTGCTTATTGGAAATTACAAGTTTAACACCTTTTTTTTACTTCCAATTTCAAAGATTTACTGTAGTTGTTCCAGTCCTACCTAAGGACCACAGATAGAACAAACCAGTTAACATCACTTTTAACACCACCTCACTGGGACCACAAATAAAAACTAGCTTACGTATGTTACCTGTTTTATCTGGGCACAGCTGTGTTCAGGTGTAACACTGATCACAGGCAGAGCAGCTCATGCATAAATACACCTTCAAATCCTCAACTAAAACTTGAGCTGAGGCTGAACTTAAACTTATTTAGGACGTTTTTTAATATACATATACATCATTGCATAAAGCTAAGGCAGCTGCACCACACCCACAAAGTTAAGCACAAATAGCACCCTAAAATAGTTCCTAACAATATTTAGGAGCTCCAGATTTTGGGATGCCCCTCCAGTGTCCTGACTGAGTGTGGTGTCTGCATGAGCCACCAGAGACCCCAGCTCCGTGCTGGGAGCAGTTCTGGTGTACCCTGGCATCCCTAAGCTCCCACACTTGGTCAGATAGCGAAGCCAAGTGTCATCGTGAGGTTCTCACTCACCAACTGTCCCAAAAGGTGAGTCAGATTTCCAAAGTCCACGGTGAAACTTCTGGTTTGTCTCTGCAGGTAGCAGGGGTTCATGGCAGCCACAGAACTTCCTCTGTGCGCTTCAGCAGAAGCGTGTGTCACACTTGGGGCAGGAGGGGCTTTCCTCCGTCAGGCACAAATGCCTCTGCTACCCCATCTGACACAGGGATAGTCCCTGATTTTAGGGAAGATGATGCAGTGTTTGCTCCACAGACCATGACCTTATTTCTCAAAGAATACAAGTGTCCATTGCCCACAACTCCAGTGACAACACCAGAAAGTTATTTAAGTCAGCCCAGATAAAACCTGACTTTGCAGAGCAGCACAGAAGCCAAGAATTATTCCTCATTACTGGGCATTCTGCTGCTTTCTAGGGAGGGAAAGAGCTACTCCCATCTTGAACAGTAGATCATTTCACACAACTTCCCAGAGCATTCTGTGTTAGTGGAGGAGCACGTGAGTGATCCCAGTGCTGCTTGTCTCCACACCGAGCCTTTTATACCAACTGTGCAAGCACAAAACTTTTTTATACTTTGTTAACAGTTCAGCCTGATAAAGAACTAACACAAGCACTTGTAAAGGAAATGGAGATTCAGGGGGAGGAAGGGGAGGAAGAGAGTTGTTTGTTTCAGTTGCAGGAAAGATCAAAACTAAGATGTTCAGGTTGAAAAGAGAACATAAAAGATGACCCTAAACTGGAATTTCCACTCCCTCCATCTGCAAATTTAAGTCCCCCTCCTTAGTCTTCATCCTTCAGGCTTGAAGATTTCAAAGTTATCCTAAATTTAAACTCTTTCATGGCTTATCCTTTTTATCCCCTCTAAGAGAGACGCTCAGTTATAGTTCCTTCTAACACCACCAGAGATTTCCAACACAGTGACCCTAAACCAATTCACAAAAACACAATCAGAGTGAGACATACACACAATTCGAGACTGTTATTATCCAAGCATTTCTGCACACACACTTCAGAAAGATTTTGTGTTGAAAGCCCTTTAGCAGTCAGATAAAACAGACACACAGGCGAGTCATTTTCCCCCTGAAGCCTCGCAAACAGGATTTTAATCACCAGTGGAAAATAACTCATAGTTAATAATGAACAATATTAGGAAAACTCCCTCCCCCCATCTCAGACATCTATACTAATAAAAACAAAGGATATCCTCTTTCTCTAAAAAACCTTTTCCTGTAGAGTCCCTTCTTCTTGAAGGCTATATGTCTACCAGGGGTTTGGCAGAGGATGGATGAGCTGAGTGTGTCTCCTCAGAGAACTGAATGCCTCTTCTATCAAAGGATGTAATTAGGCCTTTTAAAGCAGGCAACGTATAAGCTTGCAGCATTCTGCACATGTTTTTCCTCCACTGAGCAAGAGCAAATATAAAAGAGACTAATTCTTGGCATTAAAGGAGGAAGCACTACAAGTAAGTATTGACTTTTAAAATTCAGAAGGACTGCTTAAACTGCCAGATTTTTTTTCCTTTTTCCCTCCGATTAGGAGAAAATTTCTCAGGAGCCACAAAACCAAAGTGTACTTTAGACAACAGAAGTGCCCAATACCTGTTGTAGAAAAGCTGTAAGACACAAGAATAATCCCATTTTAAATAAGTCTGGGACACATTTCACCACTGCTGTAGGATGATGCAACTTCACTAAATCAAGAAGTTACATGCACTTAAACTGGCAATGACCCCTTACCTTACAAAACAGTTTATTGTTCTCTCCACAGCAGGTAAAGGCTCTCGGTGGAATGAGTGATACATTTTTATTGTTGAGTCAGTCTCACCTTACACAGACTGCCTTGTATGTTTAGCCTTGGTTTTCATTTAAAAGAAGGTACTTTCAGAGACCTTAAAAGCAAATTTGAGATTTTTACTTCTTGGCAGAGGGATGTAAGGTCTCTCCAACAGCCACAACTACAAAGAAGTGGTAAATTCAGTTTACCAAATTAGACTTAATTCCTTATTACTCAAGAGCCAGGAGTTCCTCTGTAGCAATTACAGGCAAGTTGCATCCCTTTGAGCAGTACAGGTAAAATAACAGGAAAAGATTATTTTACTATTCCTAAATTTGAGAGAAGTGGTCACTTCCAAGGAGTTCCCTTTGTTAAGACTATTAATGTGCCCTAGTGCTCTCACCTGGCTTCAAGTCTGAACCCAACTCTCACCCAGCAGAGCTCAAACAGCTGCCCCTTGGAAGGAGTATCTGATCCCTGTCCTCTGCAGGGCACTTGGAAGTTGTCACTCTCAAACACAACCACAATTAGGTGCTTGCAAAAGGCAGTCTTGAAAGATGGAAGAAGGTACAGAGTCCAGGGAAAAGACATTTACCTGTAGTTCAGTCACCCCTGGAGTGGCATCTGAAGGTACTAAAATAGAAAAGTGATGGAAACACACTTTCAAAAGCTGCCTCCCTTCTCCCATGCAGGTGGGAGATCTCCCAGAGACTGATGGGGACTTTTTAACTCCCCAGCCTTACGTTCCCCCTCAGCAGTGGGCTGCAGGGATGTGTGATGTAGCCAACAGCCTGGGCTGCACAGGGCCAAGCTGGCCTGTAAAGCAAAGGCAGCATCTGCAAGAAACAGCCTTCTAACAGGCAATTTCAGACCCCAGTTTTACCAGTGTAAGAACAAAAAAGTCAGAAACAAACAGGAAAGGTGAGGCTTCTGTAGGCCACCTTTACATCCATCTTCCCTACGCTGTACCAAACATCAGGGCTTGGTGTAAATCTAAGCAAATCTAAATTGCTTTTTCCTGAGTACCAAGGGAGAGAGGCTGAGAGAACCCCCAGGATTCCACCCATCCAGCTCTCTGCCATCACAATAAAGTGCAGGCCCAACACAAAGGCCTCAGTTTCCCTGATGCAGCTCAATCAGAGCACACTGCACTCCCTTTATTACAGTGAGAAATGCAAGTGTACCTATTGCGCATAAACAAACTCAGACTTTGATACTTTTAGTTACATAAAATCTGCAGCACATAGAAAAGCACCATCCAGTCAATTATTCACTTCTGCTTGGATGGTTTTCTGCTCCAGTCTTGAAGTCACCCTGATTTCCCTGCATATTCTACCCACATTTCCTCTTGTACTTTCTTTTGAAATCCTCGAGGCAGCCTGATAAGCAATTCCATCTCATTGTGTTTCCAAACACGTATGTCACCTATATTTTTAATTTCAAACTCATTTTTCCCAGCATGTACACTGCTCTACTTTGAAACTGCAAAGTCTGCTCTTATCACACCGCTTTAAAAAGAAAAAAAAAAAAAAAAGGAGGAAGAATCAAGAGTGCTAGATTTATGATAAGCTATAAACTATGCTCTGACCAAAGTCATATGATTATAACAGTAGAAGTTTTTATGTATTTTTCCCATTGACATACACCCACGTTTGGCATAAACAAGCTTCATCAGCAACAAAAGGAGATTATTTGGCAATTTCACTGAAGGAAAAAAAAAAAAAGTTGATCTCTAAAAGCAAATTATTTACGGAGAACAACTTTCTGTTTGGAAAAACATAAAAACCTAGGTAAATTTAGGCTGAAAAAGGCTTTTTTAATCCTAAAATACAACATGTGTTGAGAATCTTACATAGTTTGGTCATATCCTTTTCCTTACTTTTGTATTCAGTTGCAAATCTCTTGTGGAATGAGTCACATCTCTCTCAAAGCACGCATACAGTAGTCAGCAGAATCCCCTCAGCGCATTCATGCACCAGGAAGAAAAACTTTTTTTTTCCTAAAGTCACCTTAGAAAGGCGGGGGGGTGATCAGAAATGCCCCAAAGTCGGTTAAAAGTTAAAAGCAATCTGCAAATCATGCCGATATGAGATGTGGGAAGGCTCTGAGGGGGGTTGGAAATGCAGACTGTCCCCAGTGAGAGCTGAGCTGGCACATGGCAGCCCTGCTGCAACCCAAAGGCTCGTCCTGGTATATTTAAAGACAATACCTCAACAGTGAAGTATTACAACATTTAAAGTGAGATAAATAAGCATAAGACACAGGCAAATATCCTTGGTTATTTAATCATCCTGAAAGCAGCGTGGAAGTGTGAGGCTGAGTTCAAAGGTCAAACTCTTCTTTCAGCTTCTTGCAAAGAAAAGAAAGCTCAGCCCATTTTACCTTGGGGAAAGGGGGGCTGCTCTTTCCATATGCCAGCATTTCATAACACAGGAAAGAGGGAGTGTATTTACATATACACTGGATGGAATCTTTTCCTAAGACAATGCATTCCAAATCAAGATTCAGGTTAGAAAGAGCTGGGACAACAAAAAGTCCCAAAGAACAAAGGGAAATTAAAATTTACTTAACGTTTCCCCAGAGCTTCTTAATTGCAAACTCTCAGATTTTTTTTTTTTGTAACTAAAAGTTTACTGTAATCACTGGATTGAAAGTCTAAGTGAAAGCCACAGTTCCCTTTTAAAATAATTTCCCCCTGATTACAGTAATAACTTAGCACTTTGTATAAAATATGGTATTAATCCATCAGCATAGTTCTAAATGAAAATACGTGGTAAGAGGAGGTATTTCTGAAGGTTAGAATAAGTGCTCAAAAAGGAATTTTTGTGATCTAATGAAAGGGGAAACCAGAATCAAGTAGCCTTTTGTGTAAGACAGTCTGATAAAAAGGTGCTAAAGTTTATTATCTTCCTCTCTTTTCCAGCCCCTACCCTAAATCTTGCTCTCCCCACCCCTCCACCAAAACAAAGCAAAACCAAAAAACATTATCCACTTAAAGAGGAAAAGAAAGAAATCCTCTAATGCAAAGCCTGGAAGCCATTCTCTAAAGACTACTTAATATGAAACTTTGTTTACAAGACACCAATATAGCCTCCTTACCACACTCAAAACCAGAAAACATCCACTTATTTAAAGAAATGCTTTTTCTATTTTCATCAACAAGGACGTCGGTATTCATTTTAATTTTAAATTCGGCCCCAACAGTGCCATATGAGTGTTTTAAACTCATCTATGATATGCACTGTTTGAGAATGTTTAAACAAAGGAAGTAAGAAAAGCCTTAAAATACACAGCAAAACTTAATGGCTTCAATTTTTAAATATAGCCTGATTGCAGCATGGCAAAATTATTCTCTTATGCTCACAGTCAGCCTTCAGAAAGAATAAGTGCAGTCAGTGGAGTAATTTGTCCCACTGGAAATTCTGTATAAAACATCTACCTAAAATAAACAAGGCTTCGCAGCAAGAATCGTCAGTTGCCATTAAGGACACACCTTAAAGTTCTTACCACACAGTAACTAAACAAGTACAAACTAGTGGGGACTGTTTGCTACTTTTGTCTTAAAAGTTAATGAGATCAATTCACTGCTCAGTATCAGATCCTCAGATCATTTTCTGCAAAATGCAGCAGACAAACAACCCCCAAAACACGAACATCCAGCCTTTGAGTGGCTGATGTGTTATCAGCAAGCCTGAGCTTCTCGCAAAGGGGAATAGAAATATTCACATTTAAACCTGACACCACGTAACAGTAAAAGGTAAAACGCTGAACTGCTCAGAATCTGGAGCTCTGGTACTGGAAGGCAGCTGTTGTTCCCCTGCCTTTTCTTTTGTTGTGCTTAATCTCATGTCAAGTCATTCAACCAACTCCAAAGCGATGAAGACATAATTGAACAACCTTAACTAAAAACTGATCTACTGTTCCTCAACTGCCATATATGCTGTTTAAAGATTAAAAAAGGCTAACTTATGAAAAACAATCCACAGAATTTAAATCAGCAACTCTGCTGCATGCAGAAGAGTTGCTTGGCTGAAGGCCAAGCCAATCAATAATCACTGTAATCGCCATGGTTCTAAAGTTATTTGTTTTTCATATTCACCACCCTGAAAAACTTAAAAGGCAAAACTTGAAAACTCAGATGCTGATTTCAGGGAAGAGCCTATAGAGATCGAAAATCCAAGTATTATGCTCAGCATGACGAGATTGCTCACTAAAAAAAACACGTTGCAGAACGATCAGTGATCACAAAGCCACATTCCTGCTACAGATCTTAAAATATTGACTCAGTTACAGAACTAGTAAAGGGGAAGAAAAAAAACCCTCCTCCACCCTCGCCCTCTTCCCTCCCCCTCTGCCAAAGAATGCAGTTTATCCCACTTATTTGCAACTGTCCTTTTCTATTATCCAAGGAAAGGCTGAAACCTCAGTGTGGACATCCCAAATTAAAGTCTTAGTCGTATTCCCAAACCTCCAGTTAAGAGGAGCTCCTAAGAGCAATAAAACATGGCGTTAAAGCATTTGCAAGCCATTGTCATAGCCCTGTGCTCTGCTACCTTTGCAGCCCCAGAACCAGCCCCCACCAAGCATGGAAGCGTTGGTCAGCAAGTCAATGCCTGCTATTCAACTTGTAGTTAGGCGTTTTATTTCTGTGTCTTCCAGATCATATCACTCCTGCATTTCACGGCCTAATAAAATGTGAAGAATGATATGCTCCCTTCTCTCCCCCCCTCCCTGCATCTGAAACTGCGTTATTTCCCTCTCCTCTTTTTCACAGATTCTTACAAAAACTTCCCTTTTCACATACTTCTATAAGAAAATATTTCACTGCAGCTATACTTCAGTTCCTATTTCTATTTTCGATTTTCACTAGATTCTTCTGCTCATGCCTCCCCCTCAAACCCACTGGTAGAAACTGATGTAGTTTTAAACCTCTCAAGGTCATTTCAAAATTGAAAAAAAAAAAGTTGCCTTAAAAAAAAAACCCTTTAAACACACAACCCCCCTAAACTAAACCCTTTTCACATTCAAACGCCTTTCATCAGCAGATCAATAACCCAACAGAAAGATTTTTGTTCCCCACCACTTCAAAACTATTACACTTCAATTCAAATACTTACTGGGAGTCACACCGCACATTTTATGGGATGGCTCATTAGAGAACATACAGACCTTACTTTGGGTGCAGGTTTTCTGTGTGGGAGACAAACAAACAAACAAAAAAAGCCTCACACCCCAAATCAGAAAGTCCAGGGGGCATCATGGAACAGGAATGAAATCCAATCTCTGGATATTCTAGAATTTTATTGTCCTCGCCTGGCAACCTCTTTTGTTGCTTAAGAAGTCAGTTGAGGCTTATTTATTTATTTTCTAAACTTCCTATTCCCCTTTAAAAAAAAAAAAAAAAAAAAAAAAAAAAACCACGATGCTAAAGAAATGATCAGGAAGGCTTTGGTCTTTGAAAGACAAAGGTAAATGAAACAAAAACTGGCAAAAAGGATCAATAAACTTTTCATTAACAAGCCCCCCCTCCGCCCCATGAGCCACTTACTACAAATCCTTCTTCCAGGAACATCTTTGACTCACAAAGAAATAGTCTCTTGTCGCTGCACACCCCCACCCCGGCCGAGAGCGGCCCCCGGGCCCGGCGCGGCGCCTCGGGGGGGCCCGGCGACCCCCCAGGTGTTGGATGGCAGCGCGGCCCCGTCCGGGGGCGGCAGGGGAGGGGGCGGCGGCGCGGCGGCGGCGGCAGCGCGGGGCCAGCGCGAACTTTGGGGTGGGAGGGAGCTGGGGAAGGGCTCCGGCCGCGCCGCCGCTCCGCCCGCCCCGCGCTGGGGAGGGGGCGGCGGGAGGGGCCGCTACCTGCGGCCGCGGGCGGGGCCGGCGCGGCCACACACACCTGGACCTTCCTCCGCCCCCCCGGCCCCGCGCCGCCCTTCCTCCTCCTGCCGTCCCCCGCGGCCGCCGGGACAGCGCGGGGACGGGGGGGGCTCCGAGCCCCGCTTCCAACCGGGGTGGGGGGGGGGGGGGCGGCTGCGCCCCAAACCCTTCAGACATGCCGGCGGCAGCGGCCCCCCCGCGCTCACTCGCACAACCGGCCCCTCACGGCAGAGGCCGCCCGAGGGACGGGGCTGCGCCTGCCGCAGGTGCCCCCGGGGGGGCGGGGAAGGTGAGGAGGAGGAGGAAGGGGCCCGGAGCCCCCGGCAGGTGCCCCCCAGCCCTGCCTCACCTGAGCCGAGGCGCCGCGGGGCAGCGGCCGCGCCGCGCTCGGGGCACTGTTTGTAAACGGCTCCGCGGCAGCTGTTGCTCGGGCAGCCCCGGGACCCGCCCCTCCCGCGGGACACGCCCATCGCGGGGCGGGGCCTCATTGGCCACGCGCCCGGCGCCTTTCAATCAACTCTGACCGCGCCCCTAGGGCCACGCCCAGCGGTGGCCACGCCCCGTCCCCTCAGACAGGACAAGGAGTGATGGACGCGATCCAAAACACAGCCGCTCCCACCCCAGCACGAGCCACGAACCGTGTCACCCAGGCACAAACGTAATTATAGCATTGGTCACCAGCATTGGTCCTTGCGTGGGTCATCGGGGATATGATGACCACGACCCTTTTTGTCGTGGTCCCCGAGTGCTCAGTGAGGGGCCTGGCACACATCAGGGCTGCCCGAGGAGCAGGGGGACAGAATACACAGATTTACTGCGGAAACTGCCCCAAAAGAGCCCAGGGTTAATCTATTTTTCATTTTTTTCGAACACCCAGCTGCTCCGTCTGTTCCAGAGGGATGGACACTACAGAGGAATGCAGTGCGGCAGGCAAAGACTTAAAATACATTTCCGAGTGTCCCACTTGGCACTGAGGAGGTTTTTAGGAGTTAAATGCAATCTGTAATGCTGTTAGCAAAGTGCTTAATCTCCGCTAGACTCTGAGGTTAGCACCTCCCTCAAGTAAATGGGATAAGAAGGAGGTGAGTTTCCACACGGTCTCTGCTTTTTCCCCCAAAGACACACCGAGACCTGCTAAAGTCAGTTCAGTTTACATCACTACATTTACATCGCACCCGGGGGCTTGTTTCCTTCAATATAAAAATCATCCTGCCTCAATGGAGGACATTTCTAAAATAATTGCAGCTAAAGTCATGTGTTTTGGGTTTAGTTTTTTTTTAATGTGTTTTTTTTTAAGTTCTTCTGAAAATGTTCTACCAGTCTAAAATGAGCAACCCTACCCAGGCTGAAATTTAGGTCGCTTATGTGGCAAATAAAGATTATCAAAACTTTTACAGAATGTGTAATATATAGAAGGTAATTACTTACCAGGTAATTCTGGAAGGTGAAATATCTTTATTGGCAAATGTGAATGTTGCCTCACGCTGACTTGAAGCAGATTTGTCTTCCTGAAGTGGTCAAACCTGATAAGACCAAGATTTTAAAATACAGATAATTTTAAGTCCTGCCCCTTCCAATGGTCATATGGGTTGATAGAGCCTCCCTAATTTCCCGAAGTTTAAAATCTCTGTCCATCAAGTGTGTGAACCACGAGGAAAAGGCATTTACCTTGTGCTCCTCCACAGATTTCCAGGTGTTGAATCCCGGCCTTCACACGGCCCTGGATGGAGTTTTGAACGGACAAAGGAGATTTTATTGCTCAATCCCTGCTAGTTTAATGTGACTTTTTTGCAGTAGGATGTATCCGGAGCCGGGTGTTTATCCGTGCATGCAAAATATTCCTTTGTCTTGCAAGAGCTCTCCGTTTCGTTGGAACTCGCTGCACACCACCTTGCACTATGTGACCAAACCTGATCCCGCAAACACTCCCAGGTCTGAAGCACGGAGCAGTTTAAGTATTGATTATCTCCCAATGGCAGCGAGGCCAGGAGAACAAAGCAGAATTTTGCTGGAAATGGGTGTGGGAGGGACCAGGTTTTGCCACCCCAAGTGACTCTTAACAGTCTGTTAAAAATGTATTCTTTTTGTTTTGCTCTGATGTTAGCATTTTGAAAGACCTTGTATTGAAGAGTTAAAAACAAATTCAAGGCACACAAACTAATAAAAATATTCAATTTGTATTTTTGCTCTTAACTCGGTATTCTTAAAGCCTCCCTGAGCCAGGTGTTGTGGTATTTCTTGTTCTCATAACACACCAAGAGCCATTATTTGCCCCCTTCCTCTTTCATTTTTTAAAGATTTTACTTTTCTATGTGAAATTTACTGACCCCCTTGATCACAAGGGCTGCTCCCCTGAGCCAGGGCTCTGGCTAACTGTAAACATGACTTACCAGAGAACACAGGAGCCGCATGGTTTTTATCCACTGAGATATGGGACCTCTGTGGAAAACATAAGAAAAATAAAAAGACTGCTTCAGGAAAAAAGGAGAGGCTCAGAATATCTGAAAACTTTTTCTTCTTTTGCTCAAAATGCATCACATTACAGGAGTGAAATGAAAACATCCAATTTATTTTTACAGATTAGCCACGGTGACCTCTGTGATTTATGCTCATGGAGCTGGAAATGTTTGATATGAGGCAAGGGCCAACATGGAAAAATAAATCCCAGATTTTCTTCTCCCTCTGTTTTGTCCCGTGTTGAGGACATTTGCTGCCTTTCTGGAAAGGCTTCCCCAGTCTATATTTTATGTATGAGGCAAAGCCTTCTACACCAAACACCCTGACAGACCTGTGTTTACTGCTCTGCACTATATGTTACTCCACAGTCTTGCAATATTAAACCTAGCCCCAAAGTAGACTTTAGAACCAGGCAGCACGCCCAAAATTGTGATAATCTCCTCCAGAACAACAGAAAGAAATAAAATAACACTGCTGAAAGCTGAAAAGTTTCATTGCAGTCCCCAACCTCCGAAAGTACTTAAATGTCTGAGTCCTTTTAAATTACATTATGTACAATTACATTATGCAAAAATCCAGGCTGGAAGTTTTGTGATCTGGCTCAAGTCCTGCTCTTCTCAGAGCACACAGAGGGAAACCCTCGCTGTCAGGGAGAATGAAAACAGAGCTGAGCAGGCAGCAGGAAGCTTTCACCTAAATTTAAAATCTTGCTGGGGTGTTTGTCTCAAACAACTGACCTGAGCAGAAAAACGCCTGGGCTGTCCCTGGCAGAAGATCAGCCAAGTTTCATTCTCCTGCACAGGGACTCTCTCATTTTAGATTCCTATTCAGGCAGCTATCAAATCTGGCCTGTCGTGTGATTAAGGCACAAATGGGGTTTAGGGGAGCTGGGCTCAGTCCCAGCTCTGCCCCAGGCTTCCTGAGTGATCTTGGGCAAGTCTTCTCCCAGGGCTCCCGAAATTTGGGCGTTTTGGGGGTTTTTTAAGTCCCTGCTCTAGCAGTCAAGTTATTACATGATATTCTCTGTTTGCTGGCATGAATAGATAAATAAAGTAAATACAAAGTGTTTTAGGCTTTTAAGGAGATAATCTTGCAACCACAATCAGAGTGTGACCTAATGGCTCGAGAAGTCCTTTTTAGAACTGTTTGGGCTGTTGGGCCACGAGCTGGAATATAAAATTCGACACCCTCCATTTCTGCACAACATCATCTATTTGCAAAATCAGGATCATGTTGCTCCTTCGCTTACAAAATAAATCGTTTGTGCAACTCTCGGACGAGAGAGCGAGGCCAGAACATGGGATCGCTTATGAGAAGCTTTATCGGCGTTTTGTGGCTCGGTTTGTTGTCGCGTTTTTTGCACAAATCGCCTCTTTCAGCACGATTTGAGAGCAGATCCCGCGCCGGGATCGCGCTGTCGGGGCGGCTGCGACAGCTCGTGTTTACAGGAAACGCCTGAGCAGGGGCTGCGCCGGCACACTCGGCTCACATTTGGCTACCACGGGGCTCCCGCGCTGCCTGAGGCACGGATGAGCCACGAGGTGACAAACCGGGTGCTGCGACATCGCATCAGGCACGGGGCGCTGAGCGCGGCGGGGCTCGCCTCCCCCAGGAATGCGCCTGGCGCTGGGGTAGCGCCAGCTCTGCCCCCAGCCCAGGGCGAGCCCCAGCCTCCCTGGGCAGCGCCAGCTCTGCCCCCAGCCCAGGGCGAGCCCCGGCCTCCCTGGGCAGCGCCAGCTCTGCCCCCAGCCCAGGGCGAGCCCCGGCCTCCCTGGGCAGCGCCAGCTCTGCCCCCAGCCCAGGGCGAGCCCCGGCCTCCCTGGGCAGCGCCAGCTCTGCCCCCAGCCCAGGGCGAGCCCCAGCCTCCCTGGGCAGCGCCAGCTCTGCCCCCTGTGCCCTCCAGCCCCAGCTGCCGCATGCTCTCACAACGCCCTCCCCGCTATTTGGGTGCTGCTTGGAGGTGTTTGGATGGCCCGCTAAAATTTGCTGTCTGAGCAGCACGTTGAACGCAGAACAGTTTGTTTTTGTAGTGATAAAGGAGTCGCAGGGGGGTTCTGTCCCTGTTTTATGCATCCTGTCTGTGTAAACTCATAGATTTCAAATCCTGCGAGGCGCATTGACAGTCCAGCTATGAAACATTTTCTGTTTGACCTTGATTTTGTTTTGTTTTCGCCGCATATGAACTTTAACAGACTTCGAGCATGACGTCCTTTCTTTTTCCTTATCACAGCACACTAGAGTAGGAAAATACAAGTAAACAGAAGCTTCTTCAACAGCGCACAGATTTCTCAAAGAAAACATCTCACTTTTTTCCTCTTTTTACTCAACCTGCAGTTTTGTTCCTGTACTTTGTTCTGCAAATGGATCCTTTTCAAAATGACTGCACAGCACCATGTGAATGTTCTCTTTTCTTGTAACTCATGGGGTGAAAGATCTCTGGGATCCTCCTGGTATTTGTTCAAGCCCAGGGTTGTTGTTTGATAGGCTCTATCACAACAGCAGTAACAGAAGCATTGTTGCCACTCTGTGATAGAGAGAGAATAAAGATTTGCATGGAGAAGTAAAATATTTTCTGAGATGTGGCTGGAGAAGAGAGAAGATCTCTTCGGCATGCAGCCCTTCTGAAAGGGCTGGGAACAGAAATGAGCTTCACATGCATCTGTGCAGGGCAGCGAGGGAACAGAAATGCATTGGTGAAACACAAATTCTATGAAAAAGGCTGCTCAGGAAGATAAACAGCTCTGGATGATGAAGTCTCTGCCCAGCATGGCTCAGTTATCAGCACCAGAAGACTTTAACTTTTGTTGTAACTTTCCAAATCGTCCTTCCCAGTATCACATGGTTTTTACTCTGAATATCAAGAGTTAGATCTAGAGACTGGCTGTTAATCCTCTCCCTTCCTTGATTAGTTTGAGCTTACAGCCTTCTCACTCTCAATTTGTAAACTGCTTCTTTCTATGGCTTGGATATGGCAAAATAAAAGCACATTCACTCATGCTAATGAGCACCTGACACCATTCTTCAATTAAAAACAAGTCTAATATTAAAAGCCCAACCCTCTGCTGACTACTCACATACAGAGGTAGGTGTGCACTGAACTGGTTCTAAAATTGAAACCAAAATATATTGTTTGGATAGGATGACGTGCCTAAATTCTCTATTTGTTAATATAATTTTCCTCACTCCATTAGAGAGCTCAGTGCAAGCCTGTTACAAAATAAGTTGAAAAACTTTGTTTTACAGACTTGTGAGCTCTGTAGTATGTTGGATTCTTGGTGTAGATAAAGCAGAATTTTACAGCCATTTTCCAGTTCTGACACGTGTGCTATATGTGTAATTCAAATGTCACTTTTTTCCACTTCTCCTTTTTGGGGCCATTTACTATTCTGCCTTCAATTATAGAAGTTTCTCTCCTCTTTGTCTTGATCTCAGATCAAAATTTCAAGCACACCAATAGTATTTATTACAGGATCTGTCATCAAAATAATGGAAGTAGATTCTAATAGTGGAAATGGAGTCTCTCAAAATGTTTCCTAACTGAAGAAGGCATTTCTAGATTCATTCCTTTACTTCCTATGGCATATTCCCAGTGTATTCAGAGACCAAAACTGCCTTTAAGGGTAGCAGTTACTGCTCCTTGTAATTGTGATGTGGAGGCAGATCTTTAAGAACTTCTCATGGGCAAGGAAGCAAAATTATCTGCCTTGAGATAACAGAGAGACTGAGGCATCCCTGCACATTAATTCAGAGTTAAGGAAGTGCTCATTTTGTAAAGGTTTTACTGTGAGATTACCCAGACTCTGTCAGGTGTAACCCCTCAGAAAAACGTGGCAGTTCAGTTAATTTTTGAGCCATACTTTTGCAAAAGTATTTACCTCAGAGTGTGTCCTCACTGGACTATAGTTTTACTACAGCATTTAATTCCCCAAATTATAAAGAAGAGAGACGAGGATACAAAAAGTGGCTTTGTGATTCTTTTCACGACTTTCATGCTGTTAAAAATGATAATTACCTCTCATAAACTGAAGGTGCTGATAACATTAATAATGGATGGTGGGATTCTTGCTCATGTGTTTATTAATTTATAAACACCACAGAGCCTCAGAATGAAAGGTTTTCTATAAATAGAAAGCTAATATTGATCAATCCTGACGTGGAATTACCATGAAGGTAATTCTTGGAGGGCTGCAACAGTTTTTTTCCTTCATCCTAATCTGCTACCAGAAAGAATTCCCTGAGCTCGGGCCTTTGTTATCATCTTTTGTTTCTTCCTATTGTACTCGCAGCAGCACTTCCTCCTTGTATGAGAAATGCAGGAAGAAAAACCTGAGGCTTCTGGGTTCTGAATGCAGCAGAGCTGCTGTGGCACAAAATGTGCATTTGAAAGGTGCTAAAAGAGAGCAGGAATTGTTTCCAGCCGGGAATTAGCATGACAGTGGACAAAGGCCCGGGGTGTGCCAGAGCTCCCTCTTTCCAGTGCCAGCTAATGGGGACAGAGCTGCCTCATGTTCTCACTCACAGGGGATTGACAATTACTCTGCAGCACCAGAAGAAGATATCATTTACTTCCAAACACATTCTCCTTTCCCCTTTCACCACCGACAAGTAACCCGACCCCTGTCCTTGCATTTCGTGTGTTTGTTATATTTTCTGCTTCCCTCTTCTTGCAAAAATAAGGTTTTACAACTGCAGTGGGGTGCTGGAGCAGACAGGTGAGGATCATTTGCCATCTCTGGGCTGTGTGGAATGGGAAGGGAACACAAACCCCCACAGTTCCCAGATCTAAGAAGCTTTCAAATAACTTTCAGTACCGAGCCCAAAGTGCAGCCTCTTTGTACCACTTGTGCCAAAACTTCCCAAACAATTCCACCGGGGAGTTTTGGTCAATAGACTGCCAATGTCACACACAGCAACTCCTGAGAGGCAGAAAATACCAGCAAACCTGCCAGATTTCATTCCTGTATGAAATGCTGAGCTCCTGCTTCCCCTGTGGGCCTTCCCTCCCAGTCCTGGCACTGCTGGGATGCAGGAGGATGAGGGTGAGGAGGATGAGGATGGGAAGGCTGGGGCTAGAGCAGAGCTTCAGCTGCTGCATATCGATATGACACTCCTGCTTTTAATACAGCCACCATCATTTCCAGCAGCTGGGGTTCCAGCCCAGCATTTTAGGAGCTTAAGGGGAGTTTTTCACTCTGAAAGCTCCTGCTCTGCTGGGGTGATGGGCACGGTGCTGCAGGGACACTGCAGCCCCCTGAAACCTGCCCATCAACAAACCAGAGTTCCACTCACATGGGGAAATTCAAAATGTGACATTGGTGCTTTGCACAATGGAAGTATTGTGTATGGGACACAGGAATATCTTCCTGCAGGAGGCTGCTTGGGTCAGGATATTATTCAAAGTAAAGAATCAGATTTTGCTTCATTTTTGCCATTGTTACATTATTTCCTGTATGGCTATTTTTTTTTTCTTCTCAAAAGAAATTAGCTCTTACTTCATAATGAAGTTTCTGAGAGCATTTCTTTTTAAATGAACATAATGAATTTTTTGTCCAGGTAAAAAGGATGTTTTTGAACAAGACAATAACCCAACTGAGGACACTCTAAGCTTAAACTACTGACAAGAGACAAAGAGAAAGGTGATTTGTTCTGTGCAAGCAAAAGCAGAAATTAAACAATCAAATATGAAATTGCGAATGTAAAACACTTTCAGTTTATCCATCTGAGGTGGTGTCATTGCAGGTTAAATAGGAGAAAAATTCGATATGGGGGTTTTTATTAGGAGAGTGTTCTCCCAGAATTATAGGATATTTTAGTTTTCTAATAATGAAGTTTCTGTAACAATTTGGGCAAAGACAGCTGGTTCCTGTGGTTAGGAAAGCAGAATATTTAGGATAGACTACGGACACAGGCAGTGGGGAGCTGTGGGATTGTCGACCTCTCTCCCAGGTCTCCCACAACAGCTTTTGGTGCTGACAAAATCCTTGCCCAACAGATGCAACCGTGGCTTTATCAGGGACTTCTGGTGCCACTACAACCCCTGGGCATGAAAAGGCCCTTCCTGCTGCACACTTCCTGCTGCTGCCCTGCCCAGCACTTTGCTCAGGGCTTGTATCTCTCCCAGGCTGAGAAGTGAATTAAAACCCTTAACGAGTCCAGAAAAAGTGTAACCTGCTAGTGCTGTGTCCTCTGGTGTTGTGTGCGTGGGTTTAGATAAATACCTCCTGCAGACATTGGAAGGTGATAGTGAATGTGATTGTTTCATGCAGAAAAGCTCCATCATTATGCTGGTGTAGAGTCCAATAGGTAGATTTTCAGGAGAAATTAGGAACTCGAGGAGCATTGCAAATGTGTGTGGAGCTGGATGGCTGCTTTAGGCATGTAATTATTCTAATTCGGGTATGTAAACCAGATAATTGTACATGGAAGCAGCTAATTGAGCAAATTTTAATTTGCTTTTACCTGTGCAGACACTCAGGAGAGATGGGAAGAGCTCGCTAGGAGTACGTGCCTGTGCATTTCAACTGCAGGCAGATTTATCTCCTGCTGTGGATCCCACACAGAACTGCCTCTGGATCCACACAGAACTGCCTCTGGATCCACACAGAACTGCCTCTGGATCCCACACAGAACTGCCCCTGAAGGGAAGAGATCCCGCAGTTTCAGTGTCCCAAGCCATGCCAGTGTGCTGAGCTTCCCTTCCCTTCCCTTCCCTTCCCTTCCCTTCCCTTCCCTTCCCTTCCCTTCCCTTCCCTTCCCTTCCCTTCCCTTCCCTTCCCTTCCCTTCCCTTCCCTTCCCTTCCCTTCCCTTCCCTTCCCTTCCCTTCCCTTCCCTTCCCTTCCCTTCCCTTCCCTTCCCTTCCCTTCCCTTCCCTTCCCTTCCCTAGGAAGGAGGTTCTGCTGTGCTCTCCTCCCTCCATTCCCCTTTCCCAAGCCCATTCTCAGTGCTGTCCCTCACTCTGGCAGTTTTTATCCCCGTGCCCAAAGGCAGAAGGACGAGAGGAAGGGCAGGATGTGCTTTCTGCCTTCACCAGGAGGATTTGTTTTCCTTCCTGGCAGTTGCAGCCAATGTGGAGAGGAGGGATGGAGGAGCGTGCCGGAGCACCGGGAGATCCCAGAATATCTCCCCAGCGTTTTACTCCTTTCCCAGATTCCCATCCCATAGCAACATGCTGACAAATCAAGAGCTGCCATCCTATATCCAGTGCTCCAGCTGCCAGCCTGGAGCAGTGCATCTCCTTGCTGGAGCACAGCCTTCCCTTTGTTTCAGCTTTGGAAATAAAATTGGGAATTTGTAACATAAAGGGGGAAGAATCCTTTTCTAAGGTAATAAAATCACTAATCCTTTTTACAGGTTCATAACTGCATTGACTGCTTTGAACAAGGAGTCACACGGTGAATGTTAATGGATTTGTAGTAACAGTACACCTTGTATTTAATATAATAACCAGTTACATAAAGTCAGCAGGCTCACTAAACTCACCTATACTTAATTTTATAAATATTTTCATTGATTTAACTTACTCTCAGTAAGAGACATTTGTCACCTGAACAGCCTTTGTTTCTACTTGACCATTTTTCAAGGGAGGAAAAAGACTTTTTTGGAGATAGCTCTGAATAATCCCATTTTTGATGCTGGCTCAGAGAGGGTGGAGGTCTGCCCTAATGTCCTTGACTTTCATGTCTGATACAGGATAGGTCCAAGGTAATGTCAGTTTTGGGGCTTTTAAAAACCACATTTTGTAGGAGTGAGTGTCTTACAGAGGCCCAGGCTGCAGAGGTAGCAGGAGTGTCACTGAAAGCTGTTCATAATTTAATCAAAAGTCAGAGATGGCCATGGGAACGTTGATGTGTTCACACCTCCACAAACAGAGCAAGGCATCACCACACCCATTGCACAGATGGAGAATGTGCTTGGAAGGGCACAGGATTTTCCCCAAGACACAAGTGTGGGACACAACCACAGAAACGAGGGAATAAAACCTTTAAAGAACACCATACTGTGGCCATGTGACAGCCAATGAACCAAATCCATGGATCTGGCAGTAATTACCAAGGAGAGGGAGAATGGGATGATGTAAAACCCTAGGCTTAGCAGGGCTGCTCCAAGCTTAGATGTTTGCACACACACCCCTTTTTATTCACCAAAATGGAGAGAGTAATTTTTTGTCCTTTCTTTCCTCGTTCAAGATCCAAGGGCTGGCTTTGCCCCTCAGCTGGGATTTCTGGCTAAAGGAGCAGCACAATTAGGATTTCTGTGCAGTAATGTTGGGTGAATTTCCATACACCCCAAATTCCCTGATCTGTGAATGGCTGTGGAGGTCTTGTGCCACTCTTTGGGAAATGTTGGATGTTTTTGAGCACAGGGTGCAGGGTTGGTTCAGGGACCTGCAGCAAGTCTGGTGCAGCCCAGGTAGCCCAGGTTCATGGTGGAGGTTGTTCCCTGGCCCATCCCACAGCACATGTCCCTGAATTTCTGTCCAGGGAGTCCCAGCCACAAATCCATCAGCCCAGATCAGCTCCTCACAGCCAAGGAGGGGCTGAGTGGATTTGGGAGCTGCTGGCTGGCAGGAATTATTGACTCCTGGCTTTGGAGACACCACCTGCCAACCCCAGTGCCAAATCCCACAGGGAAATATCAGAAATTCCCACTCTGCTTCATCTCCCCCCATTCACTGTCCTGGTTTCTTCAGACTGAACATATCCAAACCCTTCACCCAGCAATATCCAGGAAACCCCAGCCAGGCTGTTTTCCTTGGGAAAGGCTGCACAGGTTTGCTGAGGGCACAATTTGGGATGGCAGCCAGATGCAGACAACCTAAATACAGATTTTTCATCAAAATGAAACAAAGGAATCCTAATTATAATGAAATATTAAACTCTCATCAGGGATTCCCTCACTGTTTGCAAGCCAAAGGTGCTCAAGGAAATTCCATTATTTAAAAAAAATTCCTAGAACTGTTACTTAAGTTTGCAGGAGCTGCTCATTCACAACACAACAAAAATTGTCTGTTCCCAAAGTCTGCTCTCAGGATGTGTCTTGGACTGAAATATTTGTTAATACAAGACTTCAGCCAGTCTGCACATGAAATGAACCCAAAAGAAAACGTAAACCCAAGTATCATTAATGTAACATCATGCAAAGCAATAGGAAATTGTAACTGCAGAAAAAGCAAGAAGTCACTCAGGAAAATATCTGCTGTTTCAAGATTGAAGCTGAACTGAATTCCTAGAATCTTAAACTGTATCTTGTCAATAGAGGAGGGGTAAGCAGCACTAAAGCAGGTGTTAAAAGCAGTCACAGGAATTAAGGGCAGCTCACCCCAATAGCTGAGAAGAATTCAGATGTACTTTGTATTCCTCTGGCTCACTTGTAGAATTTTCTTCCCCTGTATCTTTTAATTTGCTGAATGATTCAAGAGAATCCAACACACCTACATTTAATTAGCTTTATAAATCAAAGGTGACAATTCTTCAGTAACCTGTATTATTTCCCAGCATGGCAAGCTAGAAAAATGCTGACAAAGTTATTTATTGACCTGTTGTGCTTTGCAAGGACAGCCAATGTTGTATTGATCCAGCCATCCCAAATCCTGTAGCAGGGCAATAACATCCCAGAGTCTCCACATCATCACTATTCCTACACGAGTGACATCCCCCAGCCCTGAAAATGCAAATGTTCCCATCCCCCTCCTCTGCTTTGGGGAATTATTGTTAGGAATTAAAGGAGAGGAGAGCAGGAACCTTCGCATTTTCTTGGTTTGCCTCTTTCATCAGCAGTGCTCGTTTGGAACTTTGCTTGCAACTTTAATTATTTCCTCACTGAGCACACCCAGCACTGCCTGAATTCCCTTTGTGTCACCCAGGAACCCACAACCCTTCATGGGAAAACCTCCACAAAGTCACCAGGCTTGACTTCACATTCCCTCGGGTCCCCTCCTGTAACACGTAGATTTAAGGCAGATTTTAAAATATCTGAAAAGTCTGAGTGCACCAAAGTCTTTGGGAGATCAGCATCTCCTTTTGTAGTTCATGGCAAAATGAAACAAATAAATGAAGACTTCAGCATCTGACCTACTGGGATCCCTCAGTTGACAGTCACTCATGAGTCAGGGTGACAAGGTCACGTTCCTTATTCCTTATTCATTTAACCGTTTGATAATTGTAAGTAGCAATGGAAAGCCAGCAATCCTCACAGTTAATAATCTTCCCAGACCCCAGGGTATGGGGCTGGAAAATGGAGGGAACAATGGGGAAAAGTTAAAAATTGTTCCCATTATCTATTACCATCAGGAAAAGGGGAAAAAAATGTGTCTTTGGAAAGACATTTTCATTTACATTTCTAGCAAAACCCACCCTGAACACATCAGCCAGCTAAAAAAATAGGGAACACACTGAAAATAGTTTGGAATATTATTATGATCTAGCTGATGTTCTCATTTCCCAATGTGCATTTTTATGCAAATGCTGTTAGTTTCACCACCTCCAACCATCCTGAATTCCCACTGAACCATGGCAGAGCTGAAGATCTTCAGCAGCACACGATTTTATTACATATATGCACAATTATTTTAGATATTAAAGCACGCAGGCTGGGAGGTTTGGGTGCCAATGACAAAGGCCATGAGTCACAAACCACTTTCTCTCCCCAAGACCACATTTGACTGTGTCACCAACTTGAAGCATTCCCTAAGTGCGGGCTCCACCAGGGATGCATTCCTGAATCCAAATCAATCTCTCCCAAATAGCTGCAGGTGAAAATTCTTCATCCGTGCTTGCTGTGCACGCAGGGAAAAATGCCTGGTCATACAAGCACAGGCCTGTGCTGCCGTTTATTTCAGGCCAAAAATGGAAGTATTTCAGGTTTTTTAATGTGTTCTGCAGTTTCAAAGCTGCCTCTGGAAAAGCTGGATACTTTCCTGACTGTTGTATGGGCTGGATATGTAATGCTCAGAAAGGCCAGCAATTAAAAAAATAATTTAAAAAAACAACAACAAAAAAACCAAACCACCCTTTCAGAACTAAATGTAGTGTTTGTATTTTGGATTATATTTTTTCTAGGCCATTTCCTCATGAGGTCTGTCTCAGATTAATATGTAAATTTTCAAAAAGAAGAATGTTTGGATAACCCCACGGTTTGAAAACAAGCAAGGCGAGGCGAGATCCACGCTGGGCACCCACAGATGGATAATATTTTGTTTTTCTTTGTGAACGTCTTTTGTCTTGAAGCTGGTGTGAAAATCTAGACGAGGGCCCCACATGATTGATCACCACAAGCATCAGAAGGAAATGATTCACCACAACACTGTAACAGAAACTGCTTCCACACCTGATTGCAAACTTCACACTGGGGGACTAATTAACTGCTGTACCTGCTCGGGATTGCAGGAGCCTCGGGACACCTCAGCCCACAATTCCAGCTGTGAACACCCACTGCTCTGCCAGAACTGAATAAAGAGGTCAAAAATACAGATTTTAAAAAAAGTATTATGTTAAATTATAATATCATTAAGGTATTGTTAAAAAAAAAAAAAAAGTGTAACCTCAATATCTACCTAAAGTTAAATATACACAATTTTCTCTTTTTGTTTTCATCTTCAGGGTTTTCCTACTTCTGCCATGGACTTCAGGTACGCTGTGAACATTTGTGAAGCATTTTCAATATTAGGAACATAAGGGTCATATTGTCTGAATTTAGATATAAACCAGTACATGAAATATCATCCAGCTCCTCGTGCATCGTGCTCAGAGCTGAGCCAAGGTCTCAGCAGATTTATCAGCAGAACTACAGTCTGCAAACAGAGTAATGTATTCCTAGCAAAGCACTGAGAGGGTGATGAGAAAGAATGAAAAATAGCTGGCTATGAGATTTTTTAGGGGAAAACAAATCTATTAAATAATTTTTTGAACCTTACAATAGTGATATGGCTGCAAATGAATCTATTTCAGTAGTAGTTGATAACCAGTGTCCAGCAATGTGCTGTTGTTTTCCACTACATTTGACAAATAAAAGAATTCTTCCCTTTTGCTTCCTGTTTCCACCACTCAGTTTAAATCGAAATCTGTTTTTGAATACACTTTGAAGCATTAAAAAAAATAGAAGTCTCACAGTTTGGCAAGAGTGTGGAATGGTTTGGCAATAGCCAATAGTCTCCTTTGTTCTCATTTTCTAAAGGCTTGTGAGTTCACCCTGATGAGATGAAGAAGCTGGTGAACTCTTCAGGAAAAGGAACACAAAACCCCACGAATGCAGTGCCACAGTGACATCAGTTTGGGGCTGTTAAAATACCTCCAGCCTGGGCAGCAGCAGAGCTCGTGGAGCACCTGGGATGATTCCTTGCTCATCCGTGTTATTTTCCCTGCTAGTCCTGGGTATGCAGAGCTCCATCACCTGGGATTCTCTGAGATTTGGGTATTTTGGGAGCTGCCCAGTGAAGGATCAGGGCTGGAAATCGAGGTTTAAACACCGATGGCCGCTCCTCTGCCAGCCCCACAGGATAAATTACAGCTTGCATTGCAAATTTGCCCTAAACTGCTGAAATCTGGAGATGTTTCCCGACAGGCATTTGGCTGCATATTTTCCATGTAAATGAGGCTTGGACTACACCAGGTTTTCTGTATTTTACCTTCTGAATTCGCAGCCACCCCAGCTCAACAGCAACTGCTCATTTCCTAGTGGGGAATTCATGTTCCATGTGTAGGCAGTTGGTAATTTCATCTCTGTGTCCCCAGTATTAATCAGGAATTTACTCCCTATTCCCAGTGCTTCCTCAAGATAAAAAAAGTGCACATCTGAGGTAGGGCTCCTCCAGAGTGCTCTGGTCTCACAATTCTGGGTCACACTTCCCAGCTATCTGTAATCAGATGTTACATTTCTGCTTGAGTTAACGCTCATCCTCTGGGAAGAAAAGCTAAAAAAATCTAATACTTATTAAAACATCTCAACCTAAGAAATAAAGTTCTTCTTCTAAAAATAGAGCAAGGAGGAAATGCCTCCTAACACTGAACGCTTTCAGCTTTGTCCTGCAAACAGCAGCTCTGGAGAGGCTGAGTCCTGGCTTTCCTGCATCTCCCCTCTCAGATTCCCTCACCGGGTTCTAGCAAAGCTGGCCACACCAATCCAGGTGCAGCAATTCCTGCAGCCACTAAATTAAGAGACCAATTCCATCAATAGGTGACAATTTTCAATCAGAATTCCTCTGGGTTAGATTCACATGCGGTTCTTTTCCCCCAGCAGGCTCTGCTGCTATTGTTGGTAAATGTTACATGACTCAGATGAAATGAAAAATAAAATCAGTCAAACACAAAGCCAATAACTTAGTAGTCAATAAAAGTAAGGAAAAAAAATGCTTGGACAAACATTTTCTGAAAAAAAATTTATCATTTCTCAGGATTTGTTTTTAATTTTTTTAAATCTCCACTATTTTTAAAAGCTGTGCATCTACTGAGAGAAAAATGAGTGAAGATATCCACAAAATTACCAAGTGTTACTCTTCCTTTGTGTGGAGAAATACAAAAAACTTCCCACTGCTCTGCTGGGACCCCCCAGAGCTCAAAGGACACAGGTTAAACAGCGTCAATATTAAGGGGAGTTTCAGTGCCTGAACACAGCCAGGTCTTTATGGAGTCACTCTATTGTGAAGGTCTCAAAATCAGTATGTTTTGTACATCAGTATAGCAGAACCCATGGCTTCTGATGGCAGAGGAACATGAAATAAGGGGCTTAGTGTGGAGCTGAGAACAGGGAGGGTCCAGCCTGGGCAGCAGAGCCAGAAACCTCAGGAGCTGTCAGAGGAGCAGCTCCACAAACCAGAGCACTGCTCTGAGCACCAGGATCCTCCTGGGCAGGGCAGAGGGAACGGCTGAGGAGAGCCCAGCACAGCCCTGGGCAGGGCACCAGCCTGGAGCCCCCATGCCCTGGGAGCGAGGAGAGCATCCATCCCACCCCAATTTACCATCCACACCACCCCAACTTACCATCCATCCCCCCCCAATTTACCATCCATCCCACCCCAATTTACCGTCCATCCCCCCCCAATTTACCATCCATCCCCCCCCAATTTACCATCCATCCCCCCCCAATTTACCATCCACACCACCCCAATTTACCATCCATCCCACCCCAATTTACCATCCACACCACCCCAATTTACCATCCATACCACCCCAATTTACCATCCATCCCCCCCCAATTTACCATCCATCCCCCCCCAATTTACCATCCACACCCCCCCAATTTACCATCCATCCCACCCCAATTTACCATCCATCCCACCCCAATTTGCCATCCACACCACCCCAATTTACCATCCATCCCACCCCAATTTGCCATCCACACCACCCCAATTTACCATCCATCCCACCCCAATTTACCATCCATACCCCCCCCAATTTACCATCCATCCCACCCCAATTTACCATCCATCCCACCCCAATTTACCATCCATACCACCCAATTTACCATCCATCCAACCCCAAAAATTATGGCTGGGCAGGGCACACCTGGCTGCAGGCAGAAGGGGCTGATGGAGGGAGAGTGGCACCTGGCTCTGTGTCCCTGCAGGGATGTCACCAGCCTCCTCTGCCCTCCAGTCTCCCAGGGATGCCACCAGCCTCCTCTGCCCTCCCAGCCCTCCTGCAGCCCCAGCTGCCCTGTCTCCACCTGCACAGCACCCCCCAGCCACCCCTGGGCTTTGTCCAGCCCATCAGATCATTCCTGTCCCCTGTGTCCCCCAGCCCCTCTCCAGGACAGGGATTTCACGTTGACTGACACCTCACAGAGCCCTTCTCTGCCTGTGGGGCACCTCTGCCACACCACCCTCACCCTCTGGGCCAGCTCCAGCTCCTCACTCGTGTTTTACACCAGTCCAACCCAAAGACCTGGATATTATAATAAATATAAATCATATAAATAAATGGGAACCCACTTAATGAGCTTTTCAAAACTGTACAGTGATTTTTTCATTGTGGGAAGTGCAGCCACTTCTGGAGTCGAATGCAACAGCTCATAAATAACAGGCAAAAACTCAGTGCAATAGCAGAGGAAATTCTGGGGGACTGCAAGGTAATTTGTCACTTGTGGGCTAATGGAGATTGGGTTGTGACACACTCCTGCTTCTCTGCCTCTGTTTGAATGAGCATCTTTCTTTTCCACACACCCTCTTGTTTAAAATTGGTGTTCTCTGTAACAAAGGGTGACCACAGGAAAATGCGAAAGATAAAATATTTCAAACAAAACCACAAAAGGACACTGCTGCATCTCAAAGTGTTGTTCTAAATATACACAGGCAAAATGCAGAAAAATCAAAGAAAATTGCAAAGAGCAGGTGGGGCAATGTCAAATTGTTTGTGCTGCTCAGCTGACAGGTGTGCCAGGGTCAATAATTTATGAGTAAGTGAATAAAGAATTTTTCTATCTGTCCATTTCACATATGAGCATTTTCTTGCTACTAATGTTTAATTGTGGCCCTCAACATTTCCCAAAATCAGAAGGGAAACATCTCCAGAAAGGACAGGAGGAATTGGATATTTTCTGTATATTCTCATTGCAGAACTGTTTGTACATCTCTCTATTTTATAAATAATATTTCAAAGGCAACAGAAGTGATGTTTTGCATAGTGTGTCAACTCCAGGAATCTCACCAAGCTTTTTAATATTGGGGTTTTTTAAAGATTCAGTTCTGGGAGGCAGAAATGTTCTCATGTGTTTCCATGAGAACTGCAAGTACTTTCTGGAAGTTAATTCTTTTTTTCTCTTGGTCTTTCTGAATGAAAACAAAAGCTTGAAAATATGAGCCCAGAATACCTAAAGTCTCCCAAATCCCAAACAAATAAGATGGATGCAGTATTTTTAAACCCCAAGGCTTTGGGAAGTCACTCTCCTGACTCTTCCTACCACGGTTTTCTGGCAACACAGCCCTGGTAGTGTGACACAAATAATGCAGAGAGGCAGCAACATTTTCACATCTCTGCACGTGTGTGCCGGCAGCTCCAGCGTCTGCAGGTGGGGATTTGAGAGGAGAAACTCCTCTCCTTGAAACCCATCTTTGCAGGAGATTGGGGGGGTAATCAAAGGCAGGGCCCTTTGCTCAGCACAGGCACACACACAATTGCAGGGGGCTTTGATTTCAGATAGCAAGGTGGTTTTTATATATATTTTTTTTTTTTCAGTCTCCAAATATAATTATTCACTGGAAAACTGAATGGAACAAGACAGCTTATGCAGACAGGCTTGCAGTGCATCTGTTCTTTTTTGATCTAAATAAAACAGCAAAAATCACACTCAGGATCTTGACAAAACACACTTCATCTTTGTGTGTGTGAGATCTTCCCTCCTCTAAAGGAACCTGTTCCTGCCTCCTTCATTCTCTTCTAGTATCATCTAGTAATTTGTATTATCTACTTTTGAATTTTCTTTCCCCCTCTGCAATGTATTTTTTTGTTCCCCTTTGCAAAATGTGCTGCTGACATCACATCAAAATGAACTGAAATCTTTTAGGTGACAGAGGAGTGGCAGCCGAGGCTGGCTTAGATTATCCATGAGAGCAGTTTTTATGGAGCTGTGCAGGTGAGTGGATAGGGGTGTATTTGTGGATGCATTCTGCTGTTTGATTGAACAAAATTATAACGAGTTGATTATAAAATTATAATTATTAATGGAGGAGGAGCTTGGAGCTCCAGGAGCTTGGAGCCATTGGGACCAATGGAAGACCCTTGTGAGGGAGCTTCACCCCAGCTGGTGCCTGAGGATGTGGGAATGGCCACAAGGCTCTGCTGCTGCCTCCCCATCCCATCCCCATCCCCAATCCCACCTGGGACCAGCCTGGCCCTGTATTCCTGGCTGGTGCCAAGCCAGCCTTATCCTTCATCTTCCATTCCTATTTCTGCAGCCTCAGGATGAAGCCCTGATTAACAGGATCTTCCACACCCTGATGTTTCCAAACAGACAGGAGGAGGGTTAGATGGGATATTGGGAATTAGGAATTGTTCCCTGGCAGGGTGGGCAGCCCTGGCACAGGGTGCCCAGAGCAGCTGGGGCTGCCCCTGATACCTGGCAGTGCCCAAGGCCAGGCTGGACACTGGGACTGGAGCACCTGGGACAGTGGGAGGTGTCCCTGCCATGGCAGGGGTGGCACTGGATGAGCTCTAAAGTCCCTCCCAACCCAAACCATTCCATGATACGAGTCTGCCCTGACCAGGATGTCCAGACCTGTCCAGGAGCAGCATCCAGGGCTGGAGCAGCACCTCCTGCTGCTGGGCAGGACAGAGGCAAAGGCCCTGCCGCAGACTTTCACTCCTATCCAGCAAAGCTCCTCTCTTATAGGGAGGTTTCCCTCGACTGTAATTAGATTCCAGGGATTTAATCCCCCGGGAATGTAGCAATTACCATATACCTGACAAGTGCTAAATGCTGCATTCCGTGGGGATTATCACCTCCGGCTGAACACAGAGAAAAGGGGAGGGCAGGAGAGATTTCCCCTTCCTCATGGGCTGGGGAGTGGGATGGAAGGATCCTGATTTACTGCAGCTGCTGGGGAGAGCAGGACACCGGGGAAGGCATTCCTGAGAGGGACCAGACAAAATGTTTATCTCTCGTAAAAAGAACACGGTAATGCTGCACATCTGGGTCACCCTGCTCAGTTCCTGTGCCGCTCGCTCCAGCTGGGCTGTGTTTACAGAGGGATTTTTATTAATGTGCTGCTACACGGAGCAAATACACTGCAGAATAAGTGAGATTAAGACAATTGGTTTAATAGACTTCAGAAATAAGTGACATTAAATCGAAATCGTATGCAGCAGGAAGAGGCAAAGGAGAGGCATTTGTGTAGAGTTTATGCACCTTGTGATGCACAATTTGTTACAGCTTGTTTAAAAAGCACGGGGTTGTTTTAAAGCTCTTTCTATTCTTTTGTATTATCTCAGTTATTTGCAAGATGCACAGTGGTGCTGTGAGGGCATCCTTCAGTGCTGATAAACTCCTTGGGATCAGCAGATAAAAGGCAGAATTTACCAGCATGAGAAGGGCAGTGTTTACATCTACATCCACGCCGTTGCTATGAAGCATTTTGCAGCTTTAGCAAATTGCAATTAAGGGAGAGTGCTCTGTGGTCCAACCATATGCATTTGATTGCAATTAAAAGTTATCAAAGTAAAAGCCTTTGATTTTGCAATGGACACCCTGCTATGGCAAAAATTGGTAGGATCACCTCTATGTTCCATGGCAATGACAACATTTTGTCCCCAAGAGCCACAGGCTGGCTCCCTGCACTTGGGAATGCACAGCATGGAATGGTTTGGGTTGGAAGGGACCTTAAAGCCCATCCTATCCCGCCCCTGCCATGGCAGGGACACCTCCCACTGTCCCCAGGTGCTCCCAGCCCTGCCCAGCCTGGCCTTGGGCACTGCCAGGGATCCAGGGGCGGCCACAGCTGCTCTGGGCACCCTGTGCCAGAGAAGAATATTTTCCTAATATCCAATCTAAACCTCCTGTCTGTCGGTGTGGATCCATTCCTCCTTGTCCTGTCATTACCTGCTCCTATAAAAAGTCCCTTTCCATCTTATTGCCCATCAGAGGCATCAATTGATGTCTGTGAATCCTCTATAATATTTTTATGTTATGTGGGAGAAACCCCAGCCCTCTATATACAGTTGCTTGTATTCCAAGGGCACATATGGGTGCCAAAATGGTATTTTTAAGCTTTCAGAATGTTAAGCCAAGCTTTTTGTTGGTTTTTCCTGAAATCCAAGGTCACAACTATATCCATTTGAGGCGGGCTGGATCCATACAGGGCTGGTCATGTGACACCATCTGCATTCTTCATCACATCCCAGCCCATTGTATGACTGAAATAAAGCAGGAGCAGGGTGTGGTGTTTCTGCATTTCCTAACTCATTAGCAAGTCCTTTAAGATTACTCCTGTCTTTCGGTGGCACGGTAAACCAGTTTAAACAAACAGAAAGAAAATAATTATTAATTGGCTAACAGCAATAATAGGCCTTTGGGTTTCTTGAAAATCTCACTCCCAGGACAAATCCCTTGACAGCAGCAGCAGCTCTTCTGAAAATTGCATTCAGAGGAGCTAATGGGATTCCTGTCCGTGTTCCCAGGGATGTCTCCCTGCTCTGGACACAGCCTGTGCCTTCTCCTCTCTGGGACACCCAGCTCATCCTGCTCGGGATGGCCCCGGCACAGAGCTGCTGGAGGCAGTGGAAAAAAATGGATATTCCACAGGGAGAATGGTCTGGGTGCTGATGTTCCTGCTGGCAGGGGCATTCCCACCTGGTTTGGGCACCCAGGAATCACAACCCAGCCAAGCCTCAGCTCTTCCCTGCTCTCCTCAGTCCGTTTCCACCCTCATTTGTGACAAACCCAGCCTGGCCTTGGCCAAACTGCTCCTTTATTCCTGCAGCAGCAAATTCCAGGGGAGCCCCTGCTGGTGAAGAGCTGGGATATAATTTGGGGTTTATTTGGGTTATCCTGGCAGTTCTGTGGCTCCCCGTGCTCCCCATCACCTCCCTGCTGCCAGCAGGGCACTCAGACCCATCTGCTGCTCTGAAACCCCAGCCCTGCCTCTCCCCAGTCCACAACTCCTGCCTGCTGAAATCAGTCTGAGCCCTTTCACTGACTTCACCAAAATGAGGATTCACTTAGTGGCTAAGGAGAGAAATTTAAAAAAAAAAAAGGTAAGGGGAGGCTATTGACAGTTTAATCCTCTCGGTGGCTCTGGGCTGACATTAAAACTGTTGCAACCAAACCCAAGTGGTTAATGACACTTAAAAACCTGTTCCTGTCTCTGCAAGCTGTCACAGGGCTTTGTCTTCCATCGGGGAAGAAACTCAATGCTCAGGCAGTGAATGAGACACATGCATGTGATCAGGGTGATCGGAGCATGCAAAACACATCCCAACAAAACACACACTGAGGTCAAAGCAGCAGAAAAATGAAAGCGTTTTGTGTTCCTCATTTGCCTGACTCACTGGATCCCTGGCCAGGGACGTGCCTGAACCAGACTTGGCTGCTCTGCTTTCCAAACTCCGAGGTTGCATGTTCCACTCGGCACCTGTTCTGCAGTAATTCGGAATTAATGTCCCGGCCAAAGCCTCAAAGGGATGAACAAGAATGCGAGCTGAAAACTAGTTGCTTCTAATTGTCATGAAAACAAATGTCAAAAGAACATGTGTTTCTGCTTAGCTGACTCTGCTTACTAAGTTTGAAGCTGTTTTGTGTTAGTTTCTACCATTTAAATTAAATGTTTTGTCTCTGACATACTTGATGTGGCTTTAAGAAGCTGTGCTTCCCCCCATCCCCCTTATGAATCTTAATGTTTGCCTGGATTTGTTTGTAACATCAGACAAAAGACTGGCAGGCTGTGCCAGAGTGACATAGATTTTATGTTGAAACAAAGCGAAGCCAAAAAAAGAAAAAAAAAATCAATTAGGGGTCATTAAAACCCAAAGTTTTCAATGAGAGAAATACTGTAATGGAATAGCAATACTTTGGGGGTTAGGAGTTCTTTTAATTCCTGAAAGAGCCATTCTGCAGCGCCCCTCCTCCACCGTGGCTGCGAATCTGCTGCGCAGGGTGAGTCAGCTCTGGAGCATCCACGGCGCACAGCTGTGCATTAGCATGGGGAGAGGATCACTGCGAGTTCATGGGGACATGTGGCAGCAGAGCCTGCCGCGGACCTGGCCAGAGAGCGCTCACACACGGCCCCTGCGTGTCTGTGTGTCTGTCTGTGTGCGTGAAGGCTGCTCTGGCCCTCCCTGCCTCTTTCCAATGGGAGTTTTCCATGGATTCCCGTGGGGAAACACCATGG
Organism: Fringilla coelebs; assembly: GCF_963513975.1. Classification (NCBI taxonomy): domain Eukaryota; kingdom Metazoa; phylum Chordata; class Aves; order Passeriformes; family Fringillidae; genus Fringilla; species Fringilla coelebs. The sequence goes on from NC_140044.1 coordinate 1,898,665, forward strand.
GCCATCATGGAGATGCAATAGGCTGTTTAAAAATTACAATTTAGCATTTGATGTCGTAAAATGTGGATAGCTGCTTTTTTTTTTTTGCTTTTTCCCCCCTATTCCTCGTTCCTGGAGGCCATCTCCTCACAAAAGGAACACTGCAGCTTTGTTTCCTAAGGAGTGGAAGTTCAACTTCTGCTCTTTCCATAACAAGTGCATTCTTAGAAAGGAAAAAATAAATCCTGCTAATCACAGCCTTTCCCTGGAGCGGGGCAGAGGGGTTCTGTGGGCATGTTAAATGATCATTTCCCAAGGATCAGCCTGAGACCCAGCTGGGTTCACGACCTGGAAGTGCAGGAGGAAATGGGCACACAAGGCTGGACCAGGAGTGACACCCTGAGAGCTCGGGAAGTGCTGGTGTGCACAAAGCCCATCTCCAACAGCAGGCACAGGTGAGTCACTCCCAGGTCACTCCCTGTGGCAGGTGCCACTTGGGAGGATCCCAGTGCAAAGGGAAGATGTGGTGGCTGAGGCTGCAGAAAAGGCCCTGCTGTTAAAGGACACAGGTGAGAGCAGCAATTTCCTGTGCACCTTCCATGGCACGAGCAACAGGGCAGGTGCCAGGTGGGTTTGTTGGGATCTGCAGGGGATGTATTTGTCTCACAAAGGCAAGAGGATTTAACTCACACATCTAATTTGTCATGAGGGCTTGGGAGCCATTTTAAAAGTGGAACAAGTGCCTCTGTGGTCTTCTTTGCTGTGTCTTCTCTTTCTGCTCCTCCTCCTGCCTCCTTGATTCTGGCACTTCTCCCAAAATGCACACCACATTCAGGAGAGGGAAAACACTAACCCTGTATCATTTGAATAAATGAGCTCTACATATATCACCACTTACAGTTCAAATTATGCAAAAAATCCAAGATAAACGAGGCTGAGCATAAAAGGCCCTTAGTGTGTAATTATAAATGCTAAAATGGTGTATTTTTCCAAAACAAGAACTTTTTCTCTGTACATTTGCATACTCTGTCGACTTTTGACCCGCAATAAAAATGTAGCACAAGTTGGTAAGTGACTGAGTCAGAACAGGACCTTCTGTTTGCATCATTCCTGCTGCCTGCTGCAGTTTCAGTCCTTAGCAGTTTCGTCAGATTTACAGTCCTGGACTGAGCAGCTCCAGTGGGTAACCAAAAAAAGCCCTTGTCTTGAAACATGTAAACTGTTAGATTAAAATTCCTGGGCTTCAGGATATATGCAGAAATTCCATGGGTCAGATCACAGATAATAATGAGCAGGGATCAGCCCTGGAGATGCTTTTGGGCTGGCTGTGTTTCCCAGCCCAGCTGGACCAGGCAGGCAGGATGCTCCTGGCCCTGGGCTCCCAGATGTGTCTGTGCAGGGCCACAGCCCCCAGGAGCAGCTCAGGGAAGGAGGGAACAGCACTGCCATAAAACCAGCACCCAGGATTTTACTGAGCTTTTATTCAGCCTAATTTCTGCTCCCTTCTCTTTCTGTTTCTGTCCTAATCTCTAAACTGTGTGGATTATTGTAGAACAGAGGGATGCACTTGTGTTCCAAGGAAGTTGGGGCAGACTTTCCCAGTTGTTATTGTGCTCAGGCAGGAATGCTGAATCCTGCAGCATTTCAAAACTTCCCAATACAGTTCACAACTTTCACGTTAGAAAATATTTGGATGATCAAATCCCAGTTCCTTCTGCCTCAATTCATGGAATCCCAGAGTGGTTTGGGTTGGGAGGGACCTTAAAGCTCCTCCAGAGCCGCCCCTGCCATGGCAGGGACACCTCCCACTGTCCCAGGTGCTCCCAGCCCAGTGTCCAGCCTGGCCTTGGGCACTTCAGGGATCCAGGGGCAGCCACAGCTGCTCTGGGAATCCCATCCCAGCCCCTTCCCACCCTGCCAGGGAGGGATTCCTGCCCAATAATGAAAATAATGCAAATCCAGCGCTGGGAGCAGATGGCAGGAGCTGAGTGAGGTGTGACAGGGCCTGGGGACAGCTGCATTTTACCTGGTCATAATAATCCAAGGGTAACTCTGCAGCAGCAGAGCTGGGGATGGAGCTGCTGCAGAACTGGCTGCCAGCTCCCTGCTCTGGAATCACCCAGCTCATTTCACCACGTTAACAACACCAAGATATGAGGGCTACAGGTGAGATAAAAATTCTTGTTTCTCCGACCTGCCTTGTTGCAGTAAATCATGCAAATGGCCCTGCTGACCTCAGTGGGACCTTTCCTATAGCACAGGTCTCTGTGGACTCTACAGTAGCACCACCAGATCTGCTTCCAGTTTATATTTAAACAGAAAAAATAGAGATGTCTTGTTCAAGCCGAGCCTGAGAACCACAGAGATGAAAGGGGGAAGGGGAAATGCTGCAGCAGCAGCTGAGCACTGCTGAGCACATTTTCAGCCCAGCCACCCAGCCAGGTTCAGCCCTAAAAGCCCATTTTGCTTGCCCAGGATGAATTTGGCTTTTAGGTCAGAGAACTGCCCAAGGATTTTCTTTGAGCAGCCACGTGGCCCTGGGGGCAGAAATGCCCATCCTGTGGCCCCAGCCTGGCCAAGCTGCCCCTCTGGTGTGCCCATCTCCCTGGAAATGGGGGATGAGGGGTGGCAGGAGGCCAGGGCAGCCTGTGCTGCTCCCCAGGGCAGTGCCAGCCCTCTCCTCCCCGAGAGGATGAAGCCCAGGAGCGCCCAGGGGAGCCGAGGCAGCGCTGCTGCTCCTGCTCTGCTGCAAGGTCAGGCTCCCTGATAGGGCAAATTTGGTGTGGAGCAACCCCTGGAGTTGCCCCACTAATCATATTTCTGGTTCATTTCCACAATTACAGATGAGGTCAAGTGGATCCTCCATTTTAATGAGTTGCCTAAAATCTGGCAGCTTGTTGTTGGGAGGCAGGTAATTTGTATGTGTTGGGTGTTTTAGATCTCATCTTCCTGCCCCTTTGAATGGCAATAAACCAGCACCTTTCTGTGCAAATGCTGCCTCTTTTGAGATGTTGGTTAATTTAACTTCTATTTATTATTATGCATTGTGGTTGTTGCCTTCCCTGCCTGTACACTGGTTTCATTCTCTGTGTTCTCATCTTAACTGATTATAACTGAGTGGGAAAGTGCAAGACCTCTGGTTGAAATTCAAAAGGAAATAAATGGATTTTTTATGGCCTGAAGAATCTATTCATTACTAAATCATTTATCTTTGCAGAAGGAGTGCCTATATTCAATATGCCTTCCTATTTCCCTAATTTTATTTCTCTCTAAGCACGCTCTGTGCTTGAAAATAAATCTCCATTGAACTTCTACAGAGAGGCTTTGCTGCTGAAAGTCCCAACAAGAGCCTAATTACCAAAATTAAACACATCTCAGAGGTTGTGTATAAAGCCTGGGCATTGCTGTGTCTTCCCTAAAAATGAAACTTGGATGAAAATGTAAACCAAGAGTGTCCTGGTGGGATTCTCCAAGGCACATTGCAGCGAGGAGCAGAGCACACACACACGACCTTTAAACACACTGCTCGTGCTTTTTGGCTTCCTTCAAAGATTTCTGAAGGGGATGAGAGTCATTAGGCAGGAGGGGAGGGAGGAGAGGCATTAAGATTGTTTAAATTGCTTTTTCTTAATTCCAAATTGTCTTCCTCTGGTGAATCCTAACTTTATTGCTTCTCTTGCATCTCAGGGCAGTGCAATTACATTCTTACCTTGAACAAAGGCTGAACTTTGGACAGTGTTTGGAAGGGTTTACAAATAAAGTAAACAGTTCTGCTGCATAAAACATATGTATGTGAGCAGGACTTCCTCCTTCCCCGATGAGCTACATTCATGTAATTTCATTTGTAAGCTTCCTCAGCTGCTGTTTGAAAAAGTTTCCTTTCTGTTTGCAATAACCAGAAGGTTGAAATTCACAACTTTGCCCCCCTCCAATTGTTAAACTTTGGCAATTCTGTTAAAGTTCCACCAAATGCTGCCTTTACCAGCTCAGATATTAAATATTGGCTTTCAGTTTCAACTTGAACTGCTGCCTTTGTTCAGGCTGGATTAAGCCCAAATAGGTTATCTAGTTTAGTTCTTACTGCATGGTTCTAGTGGGGCTTGACTGGGTGTTTTTATATTCCAGTGCAGAAACCAGGAGGGGGGTGGATTTGCTAATTTTACATCCCCATTTCAAAAAAAAAAAAAAAAAAAACAGAACATTTTTTCCAAACCCAGGTTAAAAATTAACAAATCAGAATGTTGGACTTTTAACTCCCCAGTCAGACAATGCAAAGCTGGGGCAGATTCGAACTGCAGGATTGAAGATGTGGCTGGCAGGGTGCCATTTCCAGGTGTGACACCTCAAAGATGCCACATTTATTGGGGGTGACTCCTGCCCCGGGATCTGTCACCCCCTGTCCCTGGGTGCTGCACAGGGACCATCCAGGGCACAGGGAAGGATTTACAGACATTTGCAAAGCGCTTTTCTCTCCCCCCACTCAGCCCTGTGCCCCATTCCTGGCTGGCTGTGGCATGACTGAGGGACTGTCAGCAGAGAGCTCGGGCTGGCAGGAGGGGGCTCGTGTCTGTAAGGAAAATTTGGGATTTACTGTTGATTGTACCTTCACACTCTGATTATCCAGGCCCAAAAAAGAGCCTTGTCATCCAGGCTGGGTCCCTGGGGACCGATTGTACGTCCCCAATAATGAATAGTGCAGGCAAAGGCTTGGGAACAATTAGCTGGTTGAATTTGATTTGAATAAATAGTTAACTGGGAGCTGCTGATTTGGATTCTGCATCTGCATGTGAGCAAAGGCGAGCAGCAAGAACAGCCCTGCTCTGTGTGCAGCCCTGGGAGCCAGGCAGAGGCTCAACAAGCTCCTGCCTTATGGTTTATTGTGCTGCATCAGGCTAAACAACTGGGAATGCCATTCCCAAGTGTTCACAAGGCAGGACACTCTTCACCCTCACTCCCCAGCTGGCCCAGCAATCATAATGCTCTTTGAAAATACAATTATTGGTCTGTTTCAAAGCTCTTTGGCTGCGTGGAAATCTTACTTTCAATTTGAACTTCCCTATAACACCTGCAGAAAGCTCTCTTTTTTCATTTTTAAGGAATATAAAAACTAATATAGCAGAAAGCTTTTTTTTTTTTTCATTTTTAAGGAATATAAAAACTAATGTATTTTATATTAATTATTATTAAACTAATATATCTAAAATATTATCTGTTATAATAGCTAAATATATTCTAGAATCTGTATTTAATCTATTAAATGTTATATTTATTATGGTTGTTGTTATTATTATATAAGAACTAAAATATTCTATATTATTACTAGTATATTATAACTAAAAAAATTATAAATTTATATGAACTGTGGAATACTGATAAACAGGGATTGGGAAATAAAATATAATCCAGGAATTTGTCAAGCATTACAAAATGGACAGGTGGAGGGAGAGCATCCCCTGCAGCCCTGCAGGAGCTGCAGGTCAGCAGGATTATTGTGAGGCCTGGAGAAGAGCAGGAGGAAGGAGTTTGGGTGTCCTGCCCAAGAGCAGGAGGAAGGAGTTTGCCTTTCCTGCCCCCTCTGTTTCTGGAAGCGCACAGAGGAGTGCCAGGAGCCCCTTCCCATGGGAGCTGGCAGTCCTGCAGGAGCCTGCCGTGCCCGTGCCATCCCAGGTGTGGCACTGGAATCCCTGTGCTGGGCTGCCAGAGCTGCCCCAGGGCTGAGCCCCTCTCGGAGCTGGCTCTGGTACCCGGCCACTCCGGGTGCCACAGGGATGGGCACGGCAGGAGAACCCCAAAGGCACCGGGGGGAACGGGCTTTGGGGCCAAACCCAGCTCAGAGAGCTCAGGAGCAGCAGGATTTTTAGCTTTTAGGCACATTTTTTTAGTTTTTAGGCACGTGAAGGGCCACCCTGGCCACCGGAATCAGAGGAGCCTGGTCCCAGTGCCCCTCTGAGATCAAAAGCAGCGCTGGGCTTTCAGAGGGGCCACCCTTCCTCCTCCTCCTCCCCCAGCCCTAATTAGGTCTCTCTCCTTCTCCCTCCTCCCCTTGCGGTTGTTCCCAAATTTGCTGACCTCATGTAATTCCTAATTTGACAAGCTGCCTCCTTTTATTTTTTCCCCCCTTTTTTTTTTGCTATTTTTGTCATAACAAGTCGCAAACAGAGCGGGCTGTCTTTAGCAGCCTCCATTCACAGGAATGTGGGGACGTTTGGGCACCAGCACAGAGGAAAACCAGCTTTGTCTCCCTGCAAAGAAATGCCTGCAAAGGCAGCACAACAACGGGAGGGGAAGCTGCTTTTTTTTTGTTCCAAACAATTTAGCCAAGAGCACACACACACACACACACACACCGGAGGGGAAAAAAAAAGGATAAATAAAAAAGGCACCTTGGGAAAACAAAAGATGAACTTGTTAATAAGAGATAAGTTATTGGCCTTGCATTTCAGAGGAAAACAAAGGTTCTTGGGTGCCTTTTATTTGTACAGCTCAGATATTTCCTGCTGGAATATGTGCTGGGTGAGAGGCAAGCACTCAATGGCAGGAATTACTCGAATGCTGATGTGTTGTTTTGGATTTTCTAAGTGAAAAGCGTTGTTTGTTTTGGGGTTTGTTTTGAAGTGATTTTTTTTTTCCTGGAACAACCAGAACTCTGCTCCTGCTTTACTCATATCCTTGTTTTCCTGCTAACACTCATCCCTTTTCCCCACCTTAGTTGCTTGGTGACTGGTGTTAATCTGCACATCCAACAGCATTTTTACAACCACCCTGATACAGAAACAAAATGAGTCAGAAAATATCTGGGAGACTTTTTACCCCTACTTCATTTCTTTACTTTTTTTTTTTTTTTCTTCCTTTGTTTTTCCCCTGCTGTATAAAAATTAACCAACCAACAAAGTCTGGCAGGAGACCCAGCCCTGCCATGACCAGTGAAATATTCTCTTTATCTTGCTAAAACTTACTGAGAAAAAAAAGTGCAAGTCAATAAATATATGCTAATTTTAAAAATAATTAAAGTGCTTTCAGGATTCTGGGGAGCAGAGTTTGAACCTCGCAGGCTTTTTGCAGGTGATGCTTCTGCTATCAGCTCTTTCAGTTCTGCACCCAGCCAGTCCTGCAGGAGGGAATTCAGCTGCCATTCCATGGAAAATGCAGCTTGGATGGTTTTCCATGCCTGAGGTAGTGGAGCACAGGATTTACTGCATTTATTGTCCCTGTCCTGCTACAGAGCTTGGATGGCAGGACAGGAACCCAGAGCAAACCTGAAACCACATTTCCCTTTAATGAGCAGCGCTGGATGGCCCTGGAGTTTCCATGGGAATTTTGCTGGAATGAGCCAGCATGATTTGTATGGAGAAAAATGCAGTTTTCCCTCAGCCAGTGTCCCTTTCCCTGCAGAGCAGATCTGGCCCAGCCCTGGCAAGGGAGCTCACTTGGACCTTGTAATTACTCATGTCCTGGCTTGATTTTTCCCCTTATCAACTTGTCCAGAGATAAGAACAATGAACAGAAAAAGGAGGAATGCTGATTCCATCCTGCCCCCTCAGCAGCCCTGATTTAATGATCAGTGAGCAAATGACAACTGGCTGCATCCCTGCAAACCCAAATACATCCTGGGTTGTGCTCTGCCTTTGAACCCTTGCCCAGTTTCTGTTCAAACTCTTCTGGTAAAAGGAACAGATTTTTGTATGGGCTCCAATCTGCTTCGATTTATTGGTGAAAATGGCTTTTTAATTCCAAAACGTAAGCACACCATATTTTACAGCCCTGTGAGTCTGCAAATTGCAAATAATGCAACCCCTCGGTGTCGTAAAGCCACAGAATCAACCACTAAATCCTACATGGAGCCTCAGAATGCTGCACAGTTCTCAGGCTGTACCAGCCCTCTCCCAGCTTTTCTCCTGACACTGTCCCAGAAGCTGCTGAAACTCAGAAATCCAAGGCCATGACAGCTCTGGAACTGTTTGGGTTTCTTTATTTGCTTGTTTTGCTTTTTTTCCTGCTCCTGAGGAAAACATTTCATTGATGTTTTTAACCACTAGGTGAATAACCTAAAGGTTTTAAGTCACCCAGTTGGAGCTTCCTGTAGCACAAGCCAGAATTGGAGTTTTGACCTTTTGGAACACACCTAAAACTTTGAGTCTGATGCAGGTGGATGAAGAGAGGTGATGCTGCTCTGCTGGCCAGTCCGTACAAAGCCAAGTTTTGCCCTTTATTTTAATTTTTGGATGAAATCCCGCCCTGGCAGGGGCTCCCCCATCCCTGGAAGTGCCCAAGCTGGAAAAACCTGGGATAGGTTCTGTGACTCTCAAAGCTAAGGTGGCATAAACTCCAGATAAATCAGGATAAAACCCAGAGCATTCACCAGGCTGCCTGCTTGTATGGACACTTACTCAGGGTTTTCACATCACACCTCCCAGCTGCAGCGAAGGGAATATCCTCAAGTGTAAACACAAACTCATATTAAACTCTTTGGATCTTGGCAAAGCCTCCATTTCAAGTCAAGTTTTCCTACAGTGTTTTGATTTGCTCGTTCAACAGGATTTACTAAAGTGTTTTGGAAAACTTGCTTCAAAAAATTAAGATTTTTGCCAGCTGATCATAATCTGCAGCATTTGATATTTGAAACGCAGTTGGCAGTTGGTTCACTAAATCACCAACATAGCAGGGCAGCTGGGAAATATGAACCACGTTGGTTCAAGGGACAAAAAGGCAAAAGAGCCAAAATTTATAATTTTAAATGTAATTTTGCCACAGTTCTGCAGGGCCTGACTTAAAAATTTGTGAATCCCTGAGTTTGCAGCGCTGGAGCAAAGTCACATAAAACTTTGCTGTCTGGGAGCCTCCTCCAAAGTCCTTTAAAATCCAAAAGGGACTGATTTCATTGACTTCTCTGGATTTTGGGGAAGGATTAGAGCCCCCAGGATGCACAAAAAAGTGAAAAAAGGACAATGGTAGAAGGTTTTCCCATCCAAATCCCCCTGGCTCTGGTGCAGGCAGGGATTTACCTGGGTGCCAGCGCTGTCCTGAGCAGGAATCCTGAGCTGGGGTTAAAGTGCACAAATCTCTGACACAAATACAAATGTGGGCCAGTTTTAGAGACTTTGAACTTCTTCTCCAAACATTTGTTCTCCAACTCAATCACACATATGTTCCCAGAAAGCAAAAGAGAGCTGGGATCCAAGCAGAGCCAAAGGGAATGTGTTCAAAAATTTCAGCAAATATTAACAGAACGTATTTATTTATTTGCAGTTCCTGTCTGTCTTGAGCATTAGCAGCAATAATCAAGAGAAATTTCAAGCACAGCCAGCTCCTGATATCATATCTGCTTATCCTAATGTTTATTTTTTCCCATCCTTTCTAGCTCAGATTAATCACTCTGGTACAGAAATGCAAAATGGACTTGACATGATGCTCTGCCAGCAAAGTAACTATTTAAGGCACTTCTGTTACCTGTGCTTGGCTTTGTTCTGGCCTGAGTGAAAACAAAACTGGGAAAAGAAGCCAAGCTTTTAAAGATCACCTTGTGTAGGAGCAAGGAGGAGGAGTTCCCCCAGCAGTGGTAGCACGCTGCTTTCATTATTGGCTGCTTTGCATACTGCCAGCATTTCAAATCTGATTTCAAGTAGGAAGAGTTTTGCTTTTTTTAATCTCCCTGCCGTGTTTGGTGCATAATCTCCTGCTAAACACAGCTTTATGTTGATTGGTCATAGTGCTGCTTGCAAACTTACTGCTCACTCACATCTGTTATTTTTCATAGGGGCCCTTAATCCCCCCTAATTAACTCCTGGCAGCCCTGATGATTTCAGGGTTCACCAGGGGCTCTTCCCTATCTCACCAGAGGGGCTCAGCCCAGCTCTGCACCCTGGCAGGGCACCTTGAGTTCAAGGGGTTTGATGAGTTCTGGACCACTGTAATTGGGTTTGTTGGGCCTCATCTGAAAATTGTTTATAAGCAGATGGGATTAATCCCCCCAACACCCCCTGTGAGCAGTGTCTGAGCTGCTGATCACCCAGCAGTGCTGGTACAAATAATAGAGTATTTATTGATTATCAGGGAGAGGCTGCCCTCCCTCCAGCCTGTAAAAATCAGCCCTTTTTAGATCAAGTGGATCAGATTTTTATGGACCCAGAGATGGATGGTCCGGCCCAACAGCTGCACTGACACACAAAAATACAGTTTTGTCTAAGGAGCTTCCTCAGGAGGGTTCTCCACTGAGCTGCCCTAAAGAATTGGGCTCATCTTGATCATCATCATCAAGAAACTGAACTTGGGGATCGCTCTGTGCTCACACTGAAACCCCACCAGATCTTTGGCTCTCCCAGACCACAAAACCCCACCAGAGGTGTTGGGCTGTCCAGGAGCCCTGAGCTGCCCCAGAGCCTCTGTGGGCACCTGGCCAGGCACCAAATTTCCTAGAGAAACCCAAAACCTGCAGATTCCCTGGGGCTGCCCAACTCCCTTGGCTCGCTAACCCCTGTCTGAGCGCAGCAAAGGTGGTTCTGCTGCACCCCAAAATGTGCAGGGCACCCCAAAATGTGCAGGGCACCCCAAAATGTGCAGGGTGTGCTGGTGTGGATGGACAAGCAGGCACAGGAGCTCTCTGTGCTGCCCTGAGGGTCCGAGGTGAGGAGGGGAAGGGAGGAGGTGCCAGGAGTGAGGCAACAAGGAATGGCACAGGCACCTTGTACCCCCCAAAACTGTCCCCAAAACTATGCCCAGTGTACCCTTCACCACCACAGAGAGCTCCTGTGCCTGTCTGTCCATCCACACCAGCACTCCCAGCTCCCCTTGGGAACTCTGGAAGTGACCCCAATGTGCCCCAGCTGGGGCTGGCACAGAGGGACGGTGGCACCTTGTCCCAGTGCCACCCGGGTAAAACACCCTCGTGGCGCTCACAGAGCACTTTATTTCAGTTTATTGCTGAAAACCCCAATCCTGCAGGAGGCTGTGTCCTGGCTAATGCCAGCACGGGGTTGCTGTAATGATTAAGCCTCAAGTTTTCGCACATCTGTGAGGAATGCTTAGACATTCAAGTTTAAAAATAAAAATATCACTCTGGGCAGGATTCGAACATTTTTTTGAGGGAGTGTGGGATGATGGGTGGGTGGATTAGATAGTAATCAGTTGAATAAACTCAGCTGAGCTTTGAAAGTTAAACTTCAAGCTCTACAGGAAGATTTGCATGGTGGGACCTAAAAAAGAGTTTAATTGTGCCTGGCATGATCCGGGTTTATTAAGGTGTACCGGTGTAAGTGCGCTTTCCTGCAGTCATTTATATGAGATATCCAAGCGCTTTAAAAACACATAAATGACTTAATAATATGCCTGAAAATTCAATTGACAGACAGGAAACCACGGCACAGAAGGGCTGGGCTAAGTGGGACTGTGAGGGAGCAAATTCCACTTTGGGGAATGGAGTGAATGAAATTTGTCCTGCTGGTTATTGCCAGAGGAGGAGGAGGAGGCAGAATTTCCTTCCCAACAGAAATGTCGTTAGAGAACACAAATACCCACCAACAAAAAGCAATATTTTGATGTGCTAAGGCATGTTTGCCTTTGTTACCCGTTTTGCAGACAAGTTCTGCATTTGTGCATTCAGATGCTGCTGCTATTTTTAGCTCTCTTTTATCCTCCACCCTTTTCTGCCTCTTGCCACACATAAAGATTCAAAGAAACATCTTTCCAGAGCATGTAAAGAAGCAACTAATGATATGCTATCGAGGAAGAAGTGTTCTCCTAGAGGAGACAGCTTCCTTTCAGAGGCACTAAAACAAAACCTCTATTCAATTCTTGCTCACTGCTTCATATCATTGCTTTTTTTAATTTTTTTTTTTTTTATTTTAACCACGCTGAAAACTGCACATTCTGACACCAGACTGCACAACAGGCTCCAGTATTTCCACAGCCAGCCTGGCATTTATTCCTCAACCATGGGAAGAGATCCTTCCTAACCCAAGTGTTCAGAGCACAATTCACTGGGTCACTCCTTGGGAGGAATTTCTTTGTTCCGAAGGTTTTTGGTCTCGGAACTCCACAGATGCTCCACAGTTCATTTCCCCCCATGAATATGAATTTATTGCTGAGGATACGTCCCTGCCACTGATGCATAATCAGGCTTGTTAAATCTTCTGGTGGAGACAAAATATTCCAGGAATCTTAAACACTCACTAGGAAGACAGGCTAAATAAAAGAGCTTTCCTGCCACCAGTGAAAGAGTGGGCTGCACTAATTCGTAGAAAAATAACAAATATATACAAATAACAAATAACAAATATATAACAATCTATTTGTGCTGCCTTTCCCCTCTGGGCCAGCCTTTGCTGGGGAGAGCCAGGTGATGTTTGCAGCTCCAGATGTGGCAGGGCTCTACCAAATGTGGCACTGCTCTGCTACAAGCCCTGGCTTGTGAGAACTTCTTGGGGTTTGAAAGCAAATTTGCAAGCGAGCGGAACTCGTATCCCTATCTGTCAATAATTCCTCATCACTCCACAAAAAGTCGTGGCTTTCCCTTTTCCCCACCCCCTGAATGCGGGGTGGCAGTAAATCAGTCAGCAGCGCTCTTTAGCATATAAAGCAGCGAACTTCAAAGGCGGGCAGCCTTTTCTCTGCACCTATGAAATTCCAGACCGCGCTCCCAAATCCAGGGAAATCTCCTCGTCCTTTTTCCTCGCAGTTCCGAGAGCCTCGGCCATGCATATTAAAGGGCTGCTGTCAGCTCGCATTGTTTAAAACACGACTGATTAAAAAAACATTTGGGGGAAGCACCCTTTATAGGCCGGGAGAGAAACGCTCCCCTGGAGCTCCACCAGCTGAGCATCCCTCCCCAACCTAGAATGGGCCTTTAGTTTTTAATTTTTGAACTCTATTTCAATATTTTCCCCTCTTTTGCGAGCATTTTCCCTAAAATTATTGAAAGGAAGCATTCCCACCTGTGTTCACTCCCACTTTTCTTTTTCTTTCTTTCCCTGGACTTCCCTCTTACCAAATCTTCAGCTTTGGACGTTTGGAATCCCCAAATTATGAATGAAGTTATTTTTCCTCCGAAGTGCAGGGGAAGGGTTTCCCCTGTTCTTAGACTATGATATGCTAATATTCATCTTATATAAGATAATAGGATAATATATTATACTAATTAATAATATGATGATAATATAATAGATATTATTCTCCTTCTGTCAAAATAAACAAAATAATAATTATTTATCCCAAATAAACCAAACTTGCCCAGGTTAAGTGGTGCTTTTTTATCATTATATTTAATGTGGAGGGTTATCTGAGTGTTTTCTTCAGCTGGAGCATTCACAAGACATTCCCAGCCCTTTTCCACCCCCTCCCCTCTGCCAGGCTTCACTCGAATTCCTATAGATCCAAACGTCCATGAGATCCAGGAGGTTGTGTTGTACCCAGATCATCCAAATTACCCTTGCAAGCCAATTTCTGCCCTCCATCCCTGTGATGGAGCTGTGCCCTGCATCCCCAGCGCTGCCAGGAGCCCACCCTGGGAGGAGCCCGTCCCTCCTGGCCTGGGATGGATCTTTGCTGCAGCTGAAATGAATTTCTCTGCATGGAACCAGCGTGAGCTCTGTGCAGTACCCAGTGCTGCCCAGCCCTGATGATATGAGATCTCTTCACTCTTATTTGAGCCAGCTCATTATCACAAGGATCTCCCTCCTGCTCACTGTGTGCTCAAGAGGAAGGGGAGGTAGAGGAATTCCTGCAGTTGCACCCCAGGCTCCTGAACTGCTCAGACCGGGGCTTTTTGGCCACATCACATGAACCAGCCTCTCCTTTGGGTGTCCTGCCCTTTCCCAGGATCTCCCTGCAGCTTTCCCTGGGCCTGAGCCTCAGGGATCCAAAGAAAAATTCCCACTGGCCCCGGAGATTTTGGGGCTGTGCCCTGTGTGCACTGAGAGGAGGGGAAGGATGGAATCACCATTACAGGAGTGTGCTGCAACACATCTGATAAAAATGTTCGTTTAATTCAAAGCAAGGGCCTCAAAAAGCAGATGTTTAGCAGGACCTGAGCTCTTTCACTAACAAATAAACCCAGCCTGGCTCAGCCTTCACACAGATTTGCTCAGAGGGAAGAGTGTGATGTTCATTGTGGTTATCACTGTAAACAATTCCTGCCTCTTACTCACGAGTTACACACAGACTGCTTCCTGAGCAAGCTCTGCAGTGACTGGGCAGAGCAGTTCCACAGGAGTTATTGCTTTTATTCACAAGTACCCTCAGCATTATCAGAACTGGTCCAGAGGAAGGTATTCCTGCCCAGGGGAGCTGGAAGGAGATGATTTTTAAGATGCCTTCCAGCCCGCAGCGTTTGGCTATTCTGTGGTTTAGTCCCAGGTGAGCAGAGCAGTGATGCTGGCACATCAGTGTGTGAAAGAAGGATTCAAAAATGTAAACTGGGCTCACCAATGGGGCTGTGTAAGGGTGCAGCCTGCTGCAGCAAGCAGAGCAGCCTCAGTCCATCCTTTCTCATGCCTCTTGGCCCTTAGGCTGGCTTAAGAGCATCCTAAATTGTCCTTCACCAGCTGCATATCTGAGTGCTGCAGCACAAAGGGAGATGGAGACACCAGCAGCCCCTTGCAGACCCTCACAGCCCCCAGACCCCAACTGCCCAATTTAAGCTGGGTTTAGATGTGCCAGCACAGCCTAAAATCGTGTTTGGATGTACAAGAGCTGGGCTGAGGGCTGGTGCTGGCCCAGCCAGGCTGCAGCAGGACAGAATCCCTGCCCAGTCTATCCCCAGTGCCCTCCCAGGCTGGCCCAGGGGTGGCTCCAGGGAGCTGTGGCTGTGCTGGTGGCACAGAGCATCCAGCACCCTTGGCAGGGCTGCTCCAGCACCAGGCACCAGTTCCAGCTGCAGGAGAGCATCCCCAGGGCTGGCAGGGATGGCAACATCTGCCAGGGACTGCCCTGCACCAGCACCAGCACCAGCACAGCACACACTGAGGGCTCCTGCAGTTATTTGGATCTGCTGTGCTGGCAGCTGTCACCCAAAGCCCAGCAGAAATGTGCATTTTCAGACACTCCAAGCCATGAGTCTCAAGGCACAGGGTGTTTGTGATCCCTGATGAAACCAGGCTGGCCTGTGATTCACTTTGTGGGTCTTTCCCCAGAGTGCTGCTGTTGGTACTTGCAGGAGGAAGACACCAGCTGTGAGTCACAGTGTCTGTGGGGAAAGGTGGGGACAGCTCATGTCTGTCTGTCTGTCTGTGACTGAATGGGGACACGACTCCAGCAACACTCCCCAACAGAGGCATCACAGCCAAAACACAGAATTTTCAATCCACTGCATCCTGCTGCCTGCCAGCCTCTATCATTTCACCAGGAACCAACATCTGTTTGTAACCCAGTCATCTTCTTCCTCAGCTACTCTTGGATTTCCTTTAAAAGAACTCTGAATTTAAAAATTCTAATTTTTATTTTTTTTTTGTTCACCACCTTAAACATGATGAAGATTTTATTCTCTATCCCACTCTCTTGATGGGTCTTTTTAAGTTATAAATGTTTGCCTGAGCAGATGGTGATGTTTTATCCTTCATCACAGGTCTAAGTCAATGTTGTCAAACCCAGGGGAATTAAGGAAAGTCAGGCACACAGGAAACCTTATGGCCTGTGACAAATCAATACTTCCTAATCTCCATTAACATTGGGATTTCTGCTCTAAGCTAATTGTAAGAATTCCTGGTCTCCCTTCTGATTTTGATGCTGAATTACAAAGACTGGATCTTGATTATCCCTCCTGTTATGGCTCCTGGTTTTCAGGAGGAAATGGGATGTGAAACAGCTCCTGCCCACTGGGTGCTCCCACTCTGCACCCACATCCCAGCAGTGACTGGACAGGTGGGTCCTGCCCTCCTGCCCCTGAGCCATGCCCATCCCTGAGAATGCAAACTGGAGCCTCCAAAAGCTGCCCAAACCACCCAGCCCTGGATTATTCTGGTGCCTGCTCACTGAGCAGGTCCTGTTCCCCAAACCTGCCCTGGCACAGACATTCCTGTCCCCTCCCCTGGCACAGACATTCTCCTGTCCCCTCCCCTGGCACAGACATTCCTGTCCCCTCCCCTCTTGGCTTTCAAGGTGCCCCTGTGCAGTGCAAGGATTTTACCACCAACACCTCACCCCCTTTTCAGCTGAATCAGGACAGGTCCACAGCTTGTGCAAGCTTGTGCTTTTTCTGTCACCAGCAATTTTAGACATTTCCTCTGCGTTGTGGTTAATTGCAGTGGCCATCTGGATTAAATGCAGAAGCCAAATCTGCATTAATAACTCTCTCCACCTGGGATAACCCATCTGCATGTCCCAAGCAGGCAGTTTCAGGAGCATCAGTTCCAGTTTTTCTCCTGCCACAGGCCCACTCACTTCTGCTCTTCTGAGCATCAAGAAGGCAGCAGTTCACTAAGCTGCTGCCAAATGAAACCAAGGAAACTTTCCCATGAGTGTGAACCAAAGGTGGAATATGGAATAAAAAAAGGGGGGGATATAGCCAAAGTTTATTTTAACTTCTACCCAATTTGAACTTCTTTACCCCAAGGTTAGGTGTTCTCAGTATTAAGAAAAGCTGAAAATCATTGCTCAGTACTTTAAAGAGAGAGAAAATCATGTGTAAGGACCCTAAACAAAGGACACATTCCTGTTCCCCTCACCTAATCCTGCTCAGGAGCAGAAGAGAAAAATGTGATGGTGGGTGGGCATTAAGGGGCAAAACAGAAACATATTTCACTACTTTGATTGACAAATACCAAACACCTTTGCTTGAAGAGCTCTGCTCCAGAGCTTGACTGGGTGGGCACTGGTTCCCTTTTAATTATGTTTTTTTTAGTATCTTTCCACTGGGAAGATGGGAAAGAATGCCAAGCAAAGTCCATGCACACAGAATGTATTCCAGCCTCTCCCACGCCACCTCCTTGTTTCTTTCAGCACTGCCAAGGTGGTTTTACAACCTTTGTGCTGCCTCAGTTTCCTCCTGGACACGGCTGAACTGGCAGGAGCCAAACCAAAGCTGGGCCTGGGCTCAGAGCAAGGATCTGACGTTGGGTTTGGGTGAGGGATGGATGTGGATCAGCCCCACTGGATCAGCCCATCCATCCCATCCCATCCCATCCCGTCCCATCCCGTCCCGTCCCATCCCATCCCATCCCATCCCATCCCATTCCATCCCATCCCATCCCATCCCATCCCATCCCATCCCATCCATCCCATCCCATCCCATCCCATCCATCCCATCCCATCCCATCCCATCCCATCCCATCCCATCCCATCCCATCCCATCCCATCCCATCCCATCCCATCCATCCCATCCCATCCATCCCATTATCCCATCCCATCCCATCCATCCCATCCCATCCCATCCCATCCCATCCCATCCCATCCCATCCCATCCCATCCCATCCCATCCCATCCATCCCATCCCATCCCATCCCATCCCATCCCATCCCATCCATCCCATCCCATCCCATCCCATCCCATCCATCCCATCCCATCCCATCCCATCCCATCCCATCCCATCCCATCCCATCCCATCCCATCCCATCCCATCCCATTATCCCATCCCATCCCATCCCATCCCATCCCATCCCATCCCATCCCATCCATCCCATCCCATCCCATCCCATCCCATCCCATCCCATCCCATCCCATCCCATCCCATCCATCCCATCCCTGCTCCTGGGGCTCCCCCGGCTCTGCCAGCAGGGCAGGGCAGGGCAGGCTTTGAGAGCTGGGGCACCCAGAGCACTCAGAATTCCTCGGAAACCTGAGGGATGAGTGGTGCTCCAAGGTTACCCCTGGGAGCTGCTGGAGGGGGGTGCTCAGAGGCAATTGCCAGGGCAAGAAGGATTTCAGTTTCTGCATGAAGGGAGATTGATGCCCAGGAATGATGTGAGAACAAAGCTCTCTGAGTTCTTTACACCTGAACACCTTCCAAACACTTTGTTTTGAGCTCAGCCCCTGTGGAAGAGGGGCAAATGTAAATAAAACTTCCTCAGAAATGAACGTGCCTGTTTGTGTAGTATTTGTAGCTGGTTAAAACACTTTTTATGTCGGTGTTGATTGGATTTGACTGGAGGTGGATTACTAAGAGGAGCATTTAAATGAGTAAAGCATTTGCAAAACAACAGCACAATTGTTGGGAATGCTGGAACATCTAAACTTGAATTTCTATCCTAAAATATCCGATTATTTTCCACTGAATTGCAAAAAGATTTTCTAAGGGAAGGTTCTCAAATAACAAAAAGCTCCATAGCTCTGTTGGAGCAGCTTGTTGCTCCACACTCTCAGACAGGTTGTGCAGCTCTAGGGGCTCCCACATTTAAATGGTTGATATTTCTCTGCCTTCAAAGTGTTGTAATGCTGCATTCTTTCGAGATCACTCAGACATGAATCATACACTCCATCACTTTAGCAAAAGAACCTCATTAAAAAGTAAAAGGTGGCTTTGCCATTTCATTCTACACAAACAACTGCAATGGAAGGATGGGAAGTTCAGAGCAGTAAGACAATGTACTGAAAAGAAAATAATTAAGAAGCATATTTACCCTTCCACTTGGGATTTCACAAGGAAAAATAATCTATTGTCTCTCCAAAGACAATGGCCCTGACTGTACAGGTCCTGCACCACGGAAAGAACAGCAATCCTGGAATTATTCTAAATGTTTCTCATGCCTATCGAACCCTTCAAGTTACAAGAGCTAAACAAAGCCAGAGAATCACACTCTGACCCCTTTAAAAACATCAAAGTGCCACTATCAGCCCTGAGTCTTCCTCCCAG
This sequence comes from Fringilla coelebs, assembly GCF_963513975.1. Lineage (NCBI taxonomy): Eukaryota > Metazoa > Chordata > Aves > Passeriformes > Fringillidae > Fringilla > Fringilla coelebs. The sequence continues at coordinate 1,917,419 of NC_140044.1, forward strand.
CCCAGCCCTTGGCGTCGTGTTACAGTGCGACTGATTATTCATAATCTGGCCCGAAACTACAAATTATTTCTTGATTTTGCTCTAATATTATCAAGTTCTAAAGAATAATTACTGGTGTAATAGTTAGCCAAGTTGTTATGAGAATTGTAAGCCCTTTTGGTTAATGCATGGCATATGTCTGAGGCATTCAGCTAATTCACATATCTGTCTGCACTATTAATAGAGAAGGTTACATGCCAATTATCCAGGGTTCAATCAGCCTGTTAGGATACAATAGCTGCAGTGTTCACACACTTGATGTGCCACATTCCTCACAGACATTATAAGCAGCTGGTCCAGATAAGACCACTGGGGCTTTAATATTTAGGAATCGCTCCTGCGCCCAACCTGGATTGCGATTTTTTCCTTGTTACTGTGCTTCTTTTGTTACCTCTAATATCTGTGTATGGATTATTTTTAGGTTCAGCTGTGTTGAAGTCAACTGGCATTTCAGGAGGGGAAGCAGAGCGTTGGGAATGGCTGGAGCAGAGCTGGACACGATGGGCTCAGGAGCTCTGCAGATCCCCAGAGCATCAGCAGTGTCCTGAGGATGGATCACAACCCTGCCCATCACCCAGACCTGCCAAGGGCAGCTGGAAAGGCTGGCCCGTGCTGAATGCTTCATCTCATTTCATTGTTTTGCCTGCTTTGCTTAAAAAGGACCCCCAAAATAAAATCTAAAAACCAACAACAGGACAACAGCTCGTTCGGGCTGCTGCCGGTTCTGTGTTTTTATCTCATTTGGGAGAGAGAACTTCGGGAGAAGTGTTCTGGTTTAGCGTAGCCGAAGGTAGGAAGCAGCGTGCAAACAGCCAATTTAGAGTGGCACGTTAGCGAAGGCACTGCGAGCTCGATTGGGGATTTCAGCACATGAAAACCAGACATTCATCTGTTCCCATGGAGATATTCCTGCTCCCAGTCAATCAGGGAGCTGCTCAGGTCAGACAATAGGCAGTGGTTCCTTTTCTCATCTTACAAACAGATACCCCCTCCCTCCTCCTCCTCCTATTTACGGGCATTCGTGATAACATTTAAACACCTACAGACCAGGCAATAATATTTCCAACGATCAACAAAAACTGTTGGCTGAGCTTTTTGGGTTGTTTTTTTTTTTTTTGAAGCTTGCAGAAAAATGAATTTAAAAAAACCCGAGGCTGTCCCGGACTCTCGCACCCCACGTGTACCCTGAACTTTTTTTTCACACGATATTTACAATATTTTAATGGAGATAAAGTTGTTCTCACAGGGCTTGAGCATCCTTTGTTGCCAGGCCACTCTAAAAGTGTGTGGGATAATTGCGTGCAACTTTTTAATTGCCAGAGCAGAGCGAACAGAAAAGCACCACAGGATGATGCTGGGGAAGATGCAAAGTGGGATTTCTTACAGAGCCATTAACTAAACCCTAAAAATAAAGCAGCACGTGGAAAGCAGTTGTACAGCACAGAACAGGAGATGGAAATGATGGTTTTGAACAAGGCTGCTCCTCTCAGGTGCTCAGAGCAGCTCCACAGCAGGGCATGTGGGGGGGATGTTTTAGAACCATAGTTTTGACAATTTAGAATCATATTTTCGCCTGCCCAAAAAAATCTGTGTATTTAAGCATATTGTTATATAACTGTGTTTGTAAAATTTTATCTTTTTTTACGCGTAACTTAGGAAACTAAAGGTGCATTTTCTACTCTCAAAAAATTCTTACACAGATCAGGTGCTGCCTTTTCCTCTCCCTAAATGCCTGTGTGTTGCTAAGCTCTGCAAATGCCCCAACACTCGCGGGACAAACTCCTCCAGCCCATGAAACCAAACTGTTCAACGCCCTCCTATCCCTCACTGACAGCTTCAGAGCCCCCAGATCGTTTTTGGCAGAGCTGCTGAAATTTCTTCATTAAGTTTTGATTCATTCACCACAGTGATGAATAATCCTTTGGGGATTTTATGTAAAATGGGTGATTTGGAAGAGGGAGGGGATTGCACCCAAACGAAGGGAAAAGCGAGTGAAATTCCATTTTTACTTAACTATTCATCAGCACTTTCCTGCCCACAGCCTCCTCCAGGTGCCCCTGCCCAGCTGGCAAAAGGGCAGACACCAAACAGGGACTGCAGTGGATTTATTCCAGAGCGGCAACTGGAATCCTGGCTGCTGTTAAATCGGCAGAATAGAGGGATAAAAGTTGTTATTTTATGTAAAACTGAAGTCCATTAATTCTCCTCAGAAAATAAATTCCTTAAACGAGGGTTTGCACTGAAGCTTATGCCTGAAAAGCAGGGTCAGAGCTTGGCAAGTCCCGGTGTAAAAATCAAATATCAGCCAGCAGCACCCTGATTTCTGCCCGTGCCCATGCCCGGGTGATGGCAGGAGCAGCGCTTACTCACTAAATAAACAAACACCGCTGCATTCATCAGCTCCCAGATTGAAAAGGAACAAGGGAACAGCCGAGATGCTCCCAGGCACCGCATCCCTTCCTGGCACAAACAGCGCCCTGAAACTCTCTCTGTTGCTCTTCCCCTGGTTTTAGCCGCTAAATGTCTCCTCCAGCGGGAGCTGGGCTCCTCCGGCAGCCTGGGAACACAACAGGAGGAAATCCTAAATAGGAGGAATTCCTGAATGGAACGGCAGAGATGCCCAGGGCTGTGCCCGGCAGAGGATGGCAGAGAGTGGGGAGACCCCAAAGTGGCACCGGGCACACCAAAACTCCATTTACACCGAAACACAAAGCGACCTTTCCCCACAAAACACCTTTTTTCTTTTTTTTTTTTTTTTTTTTTTTTTTTGAGAAAAGGATGGGAAGGAGATTTTGGTCCAGATGAAAACTCCAGAAGTTGAAAGGAGAATTGGCGCTCAGCTGGCTGAGTAAGAATAGAACAGGAAACTGCAAATGACACCAGCGGGGTGGATTGTACGATTAAGTAACTGCCCTCCTTTTTAATGAAGTCACTCAAGTACAGCCAAACAGCAAAGCAAAGCAGGAAAGTCAATAGAGTTAAAGTCTCTCCGCTTTAAACAAGCCCGGCCAGTTTTACGGCTTCTCCGAAAATTACATTTGCAGCCCCGCACGGGAGATTTCGTTCCTCGGAACGGCTGGAACAAAGAAATGCGAGCTCAGGAGGGGCTGGGTGAGCAGGGGGTGCAGATGCTCCCGTCTGGGAGGGTTAATAAAAAAACACAACAAACGGGGCTGCTCCGAGAGAGGAGCCCGGCTCCGAGCGCCCTTTGTGCGGCTCGGCCCGCACCTATTCCAGTCAGGGATTTCTCACCTATTGAAAGCAGCATTTGCAAGTGACTTACCCTTTGAAACCCTCAGCTGCCGAGGGGACTGATGGGCTGGCACCTGTCCTCAAACCGCTTTTATCTATTCACCGAGGCCTGACTGAATTAGCCGTTTTAAAGGCGAGTTTTGGCGTATGGGTTAACCCATTAAAGGAGCAATATCCCCGCGCATCGCCCTCCCCGAGCCTTTGCTGAGTTTTTAATTTTTCTGCCTCTCTGCAAGAAGCGATGCTGTGCAACCCCCCGGACCCCTTTATTCAAAGTAATTCTCGCTCGCATATTCCTCCCGTGCCCTGATGCAAAGGAATAAAGAAATTAGGCGGTGACCTTTCTGGGCAGCGTGGTGAGCAGATCCCGTCTGCTCCCACTGTCTGCAGCGAGAGGGACGGCGGGGAAAGCTCCGATAAAAACATTATTTATGTATGTTCAAGGAGATGCCGTGATAAGGCCAACGGAAAAATACAGGCGTGGATTTTATTTCGTCTCTTATTCTGCTCCTTCCGTGGAGGATTTCAAATAGCCCATGGTTTTACAGACGGCAGAAAGTCTTTAAGTTGTTCTGGCAAAGCGGGAGGAGCTGGCAGCCATAAAAAGGAAGTTGCATGTCATATTAAAAGTGAGCTAGAACCGTCTGGGGTATTAATAGACAAACAGAACAAGGGAAAACAGCAAACAAAACATTACCCGGAAAAGAGAAAAAAGGAAAAGAGTTCTCAAAGCAAAAGCAGAACTTTTGAAGGGTTAGATCCTCAATTTGTGGCCATGCCTAAGAAAAGGCGAAGCAAACCAGTGAACTGATTGATCCTAGAAGCAAACTGAACCTTGTCGGGGACTTGGTGCTTGCAAAAGAGGGTGGAGGGAAGGCAGGCAGGAAAATGCAGTAGGAAGAAACCCTTCCCTTCTCAGAAAATCTCTCATCGTTTCTGAGGTGGAAATCACAAAAGAAACCCTGCTTCCACTTCAGGAAATAGAAACATGATTTCTTTCACTAAGATTAAGATCTGGACTCATTTCTGTAGGTACTGAGGCTTTGCTGCCCCCAGCATAGGAAAAAAATAGAATTATTAGTCTGCTACAAGTTGAACTGATGTAATTCTTAACATTCAACAGAAAAACTTCTGTTTGCTGGAAGGAAACAGGAGAGACACCCAGCTGGGCTTTACAGGTGCAGCATCTCAGATTATCAATGATGTCCTGATCTAAAGGCACAACTGCAAATTCCCAGCCTGGAAATGTGCTCAGGGCACCCAGACCCCACCGGGAATGAGCAACGAGGGAGCCACAGCCAGCAGAACACACGGATCGCTTTAGGATGAAATTTGCATTTTTGTTTTGCCCCCCAGCAGCAGAATAGCAGCAGCAGTGTGGGATTCAAACTGGGGAAAATGGGGTGTGAACTGCAGGGGCCCCAAACCACACAGCAGGGATTCACACGGGCTAATTCCTGATTTCAGATCTCCTGATTTTACTATTTCATTTGGGAAATTCTGGGGAAATCCTGACTCCTGTGGCATCAGTAGCAAAACCCATTAATTTCAAGAGGACAGGGAGGATATTCACACCAAGGCCCGATCCCCACAGTTGCCAGGTTCCATCCTCAGGGCTGTATTTCCAGGATGATGAAATTTCAGCTGAATTCAGACATGTGTGATATTTATTCAAACCAGATGCATCAAATTCCTTACAAATGCTTACAGTAACTATTAATCAAGCATTCATACTGTACTCTGTAATCAAGTGCTCAGAGCTGCACTCTGCTTCAGAGATCAAGAAACAGGGATTTTTTTTAGAACTTCTTTCACCAAAAAGGGATCAAAGTCAGTGATGGTAAATGACATGGAGCTGCCATGAGCCACCCCACAGGATCAGCCTGGAAAATGCCTCCATGGAACAAAATAGCAGTGCTGATATCTTACATGGTTTGGGCAGCACAGAGGAACCCCAGGGGTGAATTAGAGATGGGTTTGGGTTGGAAGGGACTTTAAAATAATCCTGTTCCACCCCTGCAGTGGCAGGAACACCTCCCACTATCCCAGGCTGCTCCAGCTGGCCTTGGGCACTGCCAGGGATCCAGGGGCTGCTCTGGGCACCTGTGCCAGGGAAGGATTTCTTCCTGAAATCCAACCTCAATTTCCCTTTTCCAGTTTGACAACGCTTGTGAGAATCCTAGCCCAGATTAAAGAGGCACCACGGTTTGCAAGGCTCTAAATACAAAACTGGCTTTTGGGGTGAGCTTTCTTCAGGAGGCAGACAAGAAAACAGCTCCTACAAGACAAACACGTGTTCCTTCTACCCCCAGATCACAGCCCCGTGCTGGAGGATGCTGTGAGGCTGAGGAGCTCAGCTGGGCAGTGTAAATGTAAATACACCCTGTGAGCTCACAGGGCCAGCACATCCCTTGCTCACACATCCCTGGTGTGCTGTTTGTGCAGCCCTGAACGCCCCAAACAGCGCAGAGCAGGACAGCAGGCACAGGGACAGGGACAGCCCTGCAGGGGATGCAGACCCTGGCAAAGCACTCAGTTTGGGCTGGGTTTGGAGGAACATGCCAACAAAACAGCCATAAACCCCCGAGTTCAGGTGTGCTGTGCATTCACCTCTGCTCTGGAACAGCCAAAGCCCAGAGCACGCAGGAAATCAAAGGGTTTTTTTTTTTTTAACAGGATGTTATCAGGAGGAAATAAAAGAACTCATTTTGTAGCCATACATACTGCTCTTCATGAATACACCCCAGGAAGGTTTCAACATCATCCCTGAACTGGATGCTCTGACACACTCCTGATTTACTTTCAGGCCAAACAGGTAGTAAGTCTATTATGGGGCTAATTAGCGAGCTTAATTGTAAAGCAAGCTGTTTACATAAGGAGCTTCACCCCAAAGTATCATGAATACCAGCCAGTGATATCCACCAATTCTTTAAAGCCAGATAAAAGCCCAGAGAAACTGAGGATGCTAAAAAAATTCCTTATTTCCTCTCAGGCCTTGGCCTTCTGTTTGGAAATGTGGAAAAACAAATTTCTAGATGAATGGCTGTTACTGCAGCTGATTACATGATTTTAGTGGTACACCAGCCCAGGAGAAGACAGAGGAGGTGCCAGTGTGGGCTGGCTTTCATCACATGCATGAAAGTAGTTCTTGGAATATAGCTTTGCATAAAGAAATTCAGATATTTCAGATATGCCATTGATCATTTCATATCTGAATCCCAATCGTTACACCAAGGGACTTCTTTATTCTAATTAATTTGTTGCCTCATTGTTGCTCCTAGTTTTTGTACTAAAACCAGAATAAAAATATTTTTGTTCTGCTTAGGTTTCTCTGTGTGGCTCTTTACCCTCTGGGAGATGACTTGGTGACTTCTGTTCAGTGGATTTGTTCTATTCTGGTTTTGGTTTGTTTTTTTATTTTTCACAACTGAAACTGAGTGCATGGGCTGGTGCAGCCTGACTCAGCTGCCAGGTATGCCAGTGCACCTTGGGTGTGACTGCTCTGCAGTCAATCTGGCAGAAAATATAAAATTAAAGCAGGAGTGAGTGTGAAGGGCACTCTGGTGCAGAAGCAGCCCGTTGCCAAGGCTCTCATCCCTGATTTCCCAGCAGTGCCCCTCAGCCTGGCAGGGTAACCCAGGTGCTGTGAGCAGCCAGACCCTCAGGCAGAGGATTTCTAATAAAGAACCACCTGCACTAAGAGAAAGTGTCACATTTTTGGGGTTTCCTGATGAAGGGAGGAATTGAGAACCTGACTCCATCTTATTAGAAGGCTAATTTATTATTTTATGATCTCTATTATATTAAAGAATACTATACTAAACTACACTAAAGAATAGAGAAAGGATGCAGACAGAAGGCTAAAAGATAATAATGAAAACTCATGACTCCTCCCAGAGTCCCAACACAGCCTGACTGTGATCAGCCATTAAATTAAAACAATTCACATCAAACAATCACCTGTTGGTAAACAAGGTCCAAACCACATTCCAAAGCAGCAAAACACAGGAGAAGCAAACCAGATAATTATTGTTTTCATTTTTCTCTGAGGCTTCTCAGCTTCCCAGGAGAAGAAATCCTGGGCAAAGAGATTTTTCAGAAAATATGACAGTGACAGAAAGGAGCAGAGAGAGCAAACCCTGCTAAGGTAGAAAGGAATCACCTGCAGAAGGTCAGGGTGGAGCAGCAGCACCAGGTCTGCCACACTCTGGGCTTTGGGGTCATTTTCAGCCCCCTCCCCAGTCAAGGTGGGGCCCAGCCTTCCCAGCACATCCTGGGACAGGCACTGACACCCTGCAGCTCCTGCTAAATAATGAAGGAAAATGTTCTTCCTATGGGGTTCACTCCTGGCTGTCAGAAGAGAATTTAAAAGTTCATTTAACGGCACAAAAAAGTGAACAGAGCAAAATAACTTTGAAACGATTTTAACTTAGACCTGCTTTGAAAGCACGCAACCCAAATGGGATCACAGCTTTTCAGTGAATTTGTTGCTGAAATTGTTCCTGATTTCTGGGCTGTCATTGCTTGGGCCCCTGAAAATTTGGCAGCAGGAAGAAGTCTCAAGGATATAAATTTCCACTCCCCACAGAGAGCCCAGGCCAGGGCTGAGAGCACGCTCTGGATTGTCATTAGACTGTCATCAGGGCTTGCATGGGAACTGAGTGGGGAGGCTGTGCCAATTATTCTTTCTTTTATTATTTTATTTCATACAAGCCAGTGAACCATGTGCTTAAAGTTAAGCACGTGTTTCAAGTGCTCAAGGAAGCAGGGCTGGCTGAGTGCACGTCTTTGGAGGGCAGAGTTGATAAGACAGATTGCAGTGTTACCACAGACCTGACACACAAATGGACTGAATGCTTCGGAAAAGTTTTTAAACTCAAACCAGCTACAATACAATCTTTGTCTACACCAAAGACTCCTGGCTCTGTAACAAGCAAACTGGATTTTTACGACATAAATTTCCTCCAGAATGTTAACCCTGCCCTTATACCATTTTTGTTTGCTGTTCTGAAAGCAAATCATAACATTTAATTTGTGTGGTTGTGACATTCTTGGTACAGAGCAAGTGGTGACTTCAAGCCACTCCAGTTACATCAATATTGAGGAGTCATTGATGACTCCTCACTTTGGAAAACAGTCAGCTCAGGACTGTTGTGTAATAGAATTCAGTAAAGCAGAAAAATTGCCTGTGTAGGCAAATCCAAGTGGTTTGCCATCCTGTTTGCCATGGGGTTGGCAAACAGCTTCTTGGGGAAAGGACTCCTCCTTTCCTTTCAGCATTCTGCAGTGTCTAACTCAAAACTCCTGATCCGTGATGCATGGATTAATTAATATTAATAATTCCATCATTAGGAACATTATTAATTGGGAAGCTGCAGCCTGTCCCAGGTTATTTTCTCCCCTGCAGCCTGTGTGGAATATTCCTGAGGGACAGGAGTGGGGAGGGGGGAGGAATACACAAAACTGAGGGAACGAGGATCACAGGATCATTCCAGCTGGGAAAGACTCCAAGACCATGGAATCCAACCTTCAACAGAGGAGCAGTCCAAGGAGAAGCCACTGACCCAGCCCAAGCTGTGCTGTCCCCCTGACTGTCCTTCCAAAGCAGGAGGGAGACCTCACAGCCCATCCTGGGCGTCCCTGGTGTGATGTGTGAGCTCAGCAGGGCATTTTGGGGGGGGGTCTCAAATTCCCTGAATTCCCTGCCCAGTGTCCCAAACTGCCCCCAGCCAAGGAAAGAATCGGGTCTGGAGTGGCCACAGGAGCTTTTAGTGGCCAGAAGAGAGGGAATAGCAGCCCCTGGCAAGGAATCCACCAGCCCAGCCCCAGCCAGAGCAGCACATCTGTCCACAGCCCTGGAGAGTCCTCCTCTCCTGCCAGCCCAAAGAGAAGTCAGTAACAAAATTAGAGGTTGTTAGGCAACTTAGCTAAATTGCTTTCCCTCCCCAGCACTGTGCTGCTTCCTTGAGGGAGCAGTTTTCCCATCAGAGGGCTGTTGGATTCCATCCATCCCTGCCTCCCTCCCTCCTGCAGCCCCACCATGGCAAACACCTGTGCCTGCAGCAGCTGATGGCAGACCCACGGGCTGCGCCACTGGACATGGTCAGCAGCTGGAAATGGTGGTGCAAATCATACCCAAGTGATTGAAAGAGCTGACAGAGCCTGCCATGAATCCTCTGCTCTCGTGGCATTTCGCTTCTCACAAGCCTGGCTTTGCTCAGGCTCGGGGCTGGAAGTACATTCCTCATCAGATCTAAGAATCTGTGACACCTTATTGCTGTGGTTAAAGCTGGGGAGTGATCCTCTGATAACAATTACTGCAGCCTGGCTCCTGTCCCAGCCCTGCCAGGGGCTGAAAGGCACATTTGGAGTTGCAGTGGTAGAAGATCAGCGGAGCTGCCTGCTCTAACCTGAAACTGGTGCCAAAAATATCTGTGGTAACACCAGGTACCAAACTCAGCTTGAAAAGAGATCAATGCAGGCCAAGGGCCTCCCCCAGGAGGGGTTTGGCTCAGGGCTTGCTCTGCCAAAAGAGTGAGCACACAGCAGCACACCCTGCCTGGCAGACTGAGGAGGGAGCTGCTTTTCCAGGGAAACCCCTGGGGCTCTCAGGGAGCTGCAGCAGGGCTGCGGTCCCAGCTGTGTGCCACTGATCCAGCTGTGTGCCACGGTCCCAGCTGTGTGCCACTGATCCAGCTGTGTGCCACTGATCCAGCTGTGTGCACTGATCCAGCTGTGTGCCACTGATCCAGCTGTGTGCCACGGTCCCAGCTGTGTGCCACTGATCCAGCTGTGTGCCACTGATCCAGCTGTGTGCCACGGTCCCAGCTGTGTGCCACTGATCCAGCTGTGTGCCACTGATCCAGCTGTGTGCCCCAGTCCCAGCTGTGTGCCACTGATCCAGCTGTGTGCCCCAGTCCCAGCTGTGTGCCACTGATCCAGCTGTGTGCCACTGATCCAGCTGTGTGCCACTGATCCAGCTGTGTTCCCCAGTCCCAGCTGTGTTCCCCAGTCCCAGCTGTGTGCCACTGATCCAGCTGCGTTCCCCAGTCCCAGCTGTGTTCCCCAGTCCCAGCTGTGTGCCCCAGTCCCAGCTGTGTGTCACTGATCCAGCTGTGTGCCACTGTCCCAGCTGTGTTCCCCAGTCCCAGCTGTGTACCCCAGTCCCAGCTGAGTGCCCCAGTCCCAGCTGTGTGCCACTGATCCAGCTGTGTGCCCCAGTCCCAGCTGTGTTCCCCAGTCCCAGCTGTGTTCCCCAGTCCCAGCTGTGCACCCCAGTCCCAGATGTGTGCCCCAGTCCCAGCTGTGTGCCCCAGTCCCAGCTGTGTTCCCCAGTTCCAGCTGTGCACTCCAGTCCCAGCTGTGTTCCCCAGTTCCAGCTGTGTTCCCCAGTCCCAGCTGTGCGCCCCAGTCCCAGCTGTGTTCCCCAGTCCCAGCTGTGTTCCCCAGTTCCAGCTGTGTTCCCCAGTCCCAGCTGTGCACCCCAGTCCCAGCTGTGCACCCCAGTTCCAGCTGAGTGCCCCAGTCCCAGCTGTGTGCCCCTGTGGGGACAGGGCTCGGGAGGGGTGGGCGTGGGGCATTTCCCTGGGTCCATCCTGCCTGCAGCCCTGGCAGGGTCTGTCCAGAGCTGCTGAGGCTCCCAGGAGTTTCCCAGGCAGGTCCTCAGCCCTGGCTGTGGAGTTCAGCTCTGCCAATCCCTGATTGGGGTGGCAGCACCTGGGCTCACCTGGAGGGATCCCTGCTCCCAGGGGAGACCCGGGGCTGGAATGGGGCACCCCCTCCTGGCACAGGGGCCAGCAGGGATTTGAGGGTGAACTCAGCTTTGTGCCAGGCCAAACCACAGCCCAGAGCCTCGCCTGTGCCGTGGCAATGCCACCCAAAAACGTCACCACCTGCACTGACACACGTCCCTTCTGAAGCCCTGCCCCAGACCTTGCAAACACCAAAGGTAAATGAACTAAATTCATCTAAATCTGGAGATTGTGCTCTGCATCATTCACTGCCCAGATCAAATATTTATGAGCGGGGATTTTATTATTGCACTATTTGTTTTTATAAGGCCTAATTTGAAGAAAGCAACCCATAAAATAGGAAATTACATTTTTAAGCACACTCCTTTAGCAAGGACTGTTAAAACCTGGAGAATTTTACCTTTTAGCCAACGATCCATTATCTCTGACAACACAAAGCCACATAAAACACAATTACTGGCACGGCATTGCCCGCCATCATTTTTACACTAAATATTGTTAATTTAAACACTGCTTAATTAATTTAACGTCATAAAATTCATGCTCTAAATAACTGTGTTGTCTAACATCTTTAAGCTGCACCTCTTCTTCCTTTCTGGCTCCCTCTTCCTCCTGCTCCAGCAGTGTCAAATTGCATCGAAGTCAATTAAGAACTGCTCATTTATTATACACACCTTGTTAAAGCAAGCAGCAGAATTGAATGCCGAGCCTCCCTTCCCTTCATGTCCATGACTCGAAGTAACACGATAGGTAATAAGGATTTTTGAGATTAGGTGGTGTATAAATAGATGCATGGAGGTTTTTTAAAAGGCCCCATTGTCAGAAGGCCCCGTTTCTTTGATTTGAACTATTGGAGTGTGCCTTAACCTGTGGGGCTGATGCTGCAGGGACAGGGGGATTAGGGACTGTTTTTTATTCTCTTTTTTCCCCTGAATTTCTCCAAGTGAAAGGTTTCATTGGTGGAGGAGAACAGGGAGGGTGGCAGAGGCAAAAAGACAGCTGGGGGATGAATGATGAGCAGAGCCCTTTGTGCCACCATTTGGTTTCTGCACGGGGCTGCTGTGAAATGGTGGCTGTGGCAGCAGGAAAACCTCCCAGCTGGGATCCCTTCTGCTTGGAGGACAGGGGAACAGAATCCCTGCTTTCAACAGCTCTCTGATAATTGGTTTTTTACTATCAGAATACAGAATTAAAAGTAAACTTCTCTCTTTCTCTCAGCCCACCTGTGCTGTGCCAACCCAGAGCACCAGGGGTGAACCAGGAAAAAGCCTCATCCGTTGCAATTCCACCTCAATAATTCTGTTATTATTATTCAGTAATAGCATTTCAGGGATTCTGGAGTGGTACCTTGGGCCCAGACAGCCAAATTCATGGAAATAAGTTTAGTTTCAGTGGGAAGCAAAGGCACAGCCCTGGTGGGATGGGGGAGAGCTGCTCACGGGTTGACACGAGGAATGATGAAATCTCTATGAAAATCTCCTTTCATCAAAATCCATTTCACAAGCACCTTTTTCCAGAAAAGGGGAAGGAAATTAAAATATAAAATATATAAATGGGCATTTCCTCCCTGCCAGGGCCCATTTTCATTCTGCTCTTTCAGAGCACTTTGGTTCCTCTGGAAACATCTCCTCCAGGGTTCCCTCCTTCCAGCCTCTCTGCAAACATCTCCAAGGTTCCCTCCTCCCCAGCTTTGCTCAAGGTGAAATACAAATTTAAGGCAAATCTGCTATTTGTGAGCTGAACACAAAGTCCCCAAACAGAATTGGAAAGCCACAACCCCAAACTAGAGGAGTTTGTGATGCACTCACTACAGATTTGTTGTGCTGTTGCTCAAAGTAGAAATGTGCTCCAGAAGTTTTCAAATATTCCTTCTCAGGTGTGGTAAAAATTAAATGAAATAATAAATGGAGTATAATAATAAATTGAATAAAATAATGGAATAAAATAATTTAAATAATGGAATTAAAAAATAAATAATAAAATAAAAGAAATTAAATAATAATAAATGAAATAATAGAATAATAAAAAAAATTAAATAATAGGTAATATAAAATAAATGAAATAAACCCCAACCCTCTTGAAGACCTTTTGCCAGTTCCACATATCAGCTCTCTGGTAAAGTTAAATAAGTTGGATTTTTTCCAACCAATAGGAAGCAATTAGGCTCGATTGTGGTTTAATGATTCTCCAAATGCCTTTTTTTGTTCTGTCCCTTTGTCCTGAGGGCTCTTCCTCTCACTTCAGATCCAGCCAAGGGCGGATGATAAAGTGCCCAGGTTTGATTGGGAGATTTGAATAAAAACTCCTTCCTAGCAGCTTCTTCTCCTCAAGGAAAGAATGGTATGCAATAAATAAATAAACAAACAAGCAGAGTTAAAGAAACCGCTTCTAATTTCCTTGAAGCCAGTAGAGCGGATTGTTGTCCTTTGAAAATAAATAAAATAAAAATAATAACAATAATAACAACAATACTACTACTAGTGATAATAATACTAATATTACTACTACTACTACTGATGATGATGATGATGATGATGATAATAATAAAATAATAATAATAATAATAATAATAATAATTATTATTATTATTATTATTATTATTATTATTATTATTATTATTATTATTATTATTATTTTCCCTATGGCACTCATCCCAGCCAGCCCCTCCTGGGCAGCAGGACAGAGTTGCAGGTTTCCAGTGCGGCTGTGTCGATGTTTCAGCGTTTCCCAGGACATGTTAATATCCCAGGAATATTAATTGCAGGGGCCGAGGCTCCCGGCTCTGCCTGAGCGCGGTGTATTTAGCAGATCCGGTAAGGTGATGACAGCTCACAAGGAGTTGATAAACGCCATTCCTCAGGAAGATAAATGTAAACCAAACCCTCAAACCTCTGGCAATTTATGCACAAATCCAGTTATTTTACACCAGCGTTTTAAATGTAAAGGGATGGGGAATTTTCGAAAGAGCAGCAAGGACTCGGGCTCGGCTCTTATTTGTAAGCACTGAGAAAGAAGGCGAGATGTAAAAGGCAAAAGTGAGACAAAAGGAGGTGGGGAGGAAGGCATTAATATTCCCTCCTTGTGTGGGTCCTGGCTCCTGCTGGGAGGGCTTCCCTGCTCGGGGCTGCAGATCCAAGGAAATCCCGATCATTTTCCAGCGGTGCCTCCAAAGGATGTGCAGGACAGGGTGGATTTCAGAGCTGCTGCAGCTCCGGGGCACTCACACAAACTCCTGCTCCCAGGTTCCCGGATTTGTTGGGATACTATTTTGTCACGAGTTTGGAAAGGGCAAACACTTATTTTCAGGAATGCTTTCCCTAGAGGAAAGGCCCACTCCATGAATAAAGTGATCTTGAGAACGATATTCTTAATTTTCAGAAGGATCCCTTGTGTTTTGGGATACGCAACTTCGGAGCTGGGATATCAGGAACGAAACTGGGAATAATTGAGATGTGCAATAAAGGCTCGGGGTGCCCAGGAGTGTGTCCCGAGCCACGTTTGATGAGACCAAAGAAATCCCAGCACAGATAGATCTGCCACCGGGAGGATCCATGCAAACTCTCCCGCTGAAATTCTGGGAAGTTCCACTTGCATACACAACACACCACCCCAGCATCCTCAAACTTATCCTGGGCTTTTTTTTTTTACTATTTAATAAATTTTTAAATACTATTTTCACTATTGATAAAAATCCCTGGAGCTACATCTGTCTGTCAGAGCCTGCTGGGGCAGCTGTGACTCGGGGCTGCCCCAGTGCAGAACCCCCACAATCCCGGGGTGAAATCCCCCAATTTTTAAATACTATTTTCACTATTGATAGAAATCCCTGGAGCTACATCTGTCTGTCTGAGCCTGCTGGCCCAGCTGTGCCTCGGGGCCACCCCAGTGCAGAACCCCCACAATCCCGGGGTGAAATCCCCCAATTTTTAAATACTATTTTCACTAATGATAGAAATCCCTGTCAGAGCCTGCTGGCCCAGCTGTGACTCGGGGCCACCCCAGGGCACAACCCCCACAATCCCGGGGTGAAATCCCCCAATTTTTAATAATATTTTCACTATTGATAAAAATCCCTGGAGCTACATCTGTCTGTCAGAGCCTGCTGGCCCAGCTGTGACTCGGGGCCACCCCAGTGCAGAACCCCCACAACCCCGGGGTGAAATCCCCCAATACCCTCGCTCCTGCAGGGCTGCCCCAGCAGCTCTATCCGAGTTAAAATACACTTTTCTCTGATTCCCCGCTTTACAGAAGCGCCTTTATCTGCTCTCGGAAGCGCAGAAGTGCTCACGCAGCCACCGCGTGAGGCTCAGGCTGAGCAAACTGTGGAAATTGATAAATTATGGTGAGATCCCTCGCCCAGGCAGAACCACATCTAAGGCAGGAGCGTCTCCCCGGGGTTTGCAGGAGCAGCATGTGACACAGAACCCCCGGCTCCGCACACTTTGAAATTCTTTCATGCCAAAGTCTCCACCTGTGGAGCCCCAAACAGGTGAGCGCTCCTGCCTTTGATTCACGCAGATCTCAGCCGGCATTGTCCGAAACCTTTTAGACATTCAAAACTTCTTGGTTTTGTTTTTTTCTCTTAATTCCACCCCCCTCCATCAGCATCCCAATGACTCATCTGGAGCTGGCACACAAAGCCCCCGGAGCCACCGCTTACAGTAAAAATGTTTGCGGCATGTGTCAACGACTGCAGAATGGGCGCATTAGAATTTGTGAGGAGAGTCTGGGCAAGGTTTCTGGCTGAGACATACTTGCTACTAGCTGAAGTATTTTGGGGTATTTTCGCTGGGAAAATCTGCAGCGTGTTATCATCCCCTGCATCTTCCCAGGGAAGGGGAATTTCGTCATCCCCGCCGATGTTCAATTCGTTCAGCTGCGAGCCTGAAGAGTGGGAGTTTTGTTTGGCCAGAGCTCTGCTGAATTTCAGCGTTTTTATTCTACATCGCTCCCCTGAAGGCGCTGTGCTCCTTGCTTGGGAAGCACTGGTGTCCTGGGAGGCACCACTGCCCTGCAAACAGCACAGAAAACTCGATGTTCTCGACCTCACGGCTTAATTCAGTGTCTCAGAGTGAGATAAAGACTGCCTGACTCTGATTACAAACTCTGTGGAGCAGTTTATTTTTAATTATATTTATTTGGTGTGCTCCAAGTGCGGGTTTTATATTCTGAATAGGGTGTTCTCCCAAATTCCAGCTGAATATTTTGTCACACTCAGGGCACATTTTCCTAAAATCCACATTCCTGTTCAGATCCGCCTCTTTTTCTATATATCCACCCTATTTCTTTATTATAACACCCAAATTCTCTGCAGTCGTAACCACCCTATTTTCTGACTAATTATTTTCCTCCCCACATATTAACACTTCAAACTAATGGGACTTCTAGCAAAAATTAACATTTATGCCCTGATTTATATTATATCTATTTTACTTCAGTATTGGTAAGAATGGAAATAGAGAAATAGCCAGCTGTAAATTTTACATTTTTTTGCATGAAATAGTTATGATTGCCCAAAAACTCCCACACGTGAAAATATTTCTTAGCCCAACTGTGCCTCCAGAGAATATTTATGGAAAAAGTTCATTTTCGACCTGGGAGTGATCCATGACTTTTGTTTCCTGCCAGTACTGTATGGAATACTGTGGCTGTTTAGATCTTGGGTGATGGAAAGGAGAGAAAAGGAGATATTTCCATATCAATGGAACGCTCTCCTCAGGAGTCAGGCAACGGGAACAATATTTGCATCTACAGTTTGTTAACAGCACAGGCAAAACCGCCGGTGAAAATTCTCAAATTAGGGTTTAATGCGATGGTCCGTGTTTGCAGAAGAGAAACAAAAAGCCACCACAAGCCCCATGTGCTCAGGAGCGGCTGCCTCTGTGTAAATATCACCGTAAATCACCGGGGAAGAGCTGAACCCCTGTTGGCTGGGCACAGAACGAACTCCCGGGGTGAAAAACTTATCCAGAGCTGCCCCTTGCACTCCTCCCGGGCTTCCAGAGGGAAAGGAGGCAGCGAAACGCGAGCAGATCGCTCAAAATGCGCTAAATTTGCTGTATTATTGAAGGAATTGCTGTTTCGCGGAGGGCCGGCAGTCAGCATCCCGAGTGAAGCTCAGCAGACAAACATCTCCCCGATGCTGGCCCCTTCCCAGCCCGGGACCTGGAGGATCCTGGACAGAAAGATCCCATCTACAGCAGAGCTGTTTCCTAACCCACATCTGCTCCTGGCTCTTGGGAAGCTGTAATTCCTTCTCTTGCCCCATGGCTATTTCTGATACACATCTAACTTTTTCTCTTTGGCTTCCAGAACATCTTGTGATAATGAGTCCCGTGGAATATTTGTGCTGCACTACAAAAACAAATTCCTTTTATCCGTTTTACACACGCCACTCATCGCTCAGCCGCCCTTATTTATGGAGTATTTCTCGCTGAAATGGGACTGAACCCGCTATTCCAGCTGACATCACAGCATCAGCATTTTATATTTTATTTTCTAGCACAGCCCTTATGCTCATATTTAAAAGAATAAATTGAAGGCTAACATTTTAAAGAAGAAATTGAAATCCTGACTGCTGAACACAGAGCCCGTTAAACTGCCCTCAATAATGCTCGTGTGTTTTTCCACACTTAAGAACTCACTGGAAGAAAATAGAGAGACCTTTTCTGTGGAACCCCAGGTCAGTGGAATTGTTACCATGCTTGCTATCACTAGTATGCTTAAAGATGTTGTGAGCAGGAAAACAAAAATCAGAGTTTTTCACAAAGGGAAATGATTTCTGTAGTGCCTTTGTCTTCCAAATCATGACCCCCTCCTCAGGACCAAAAAACAACAGCAGCTGAAGGAAATCCAGTATTTCTGAAGCTATGGCCACAAATTCAGGAAAGTAAATATAGAATTAAGGGACTGTGCAGTGCCAGTGGTTTCTGAAATCCCCTAATTGGGTGATTTTATGTAGTGCCAAGAACACAGCTGAAATTTAAACTTTCAAAGCACGAGTTCAGGGCCCAGTTCTCAGAGTGATGAGCACACTTAGCTTCTACAAAAGCCACTGTGGACTATAGCACTTTATAAAAATCAGGCCCCATGTTGTTTATTTAATTTATTTTAAAAAGATTTTCTTTGCTTTAGTCCACTAACAACTAATTAAGCTGCCTCCAGATTAAGAGGCCGAGCCAAGAATTACAGGATATACCACATGCTTTCTCAAGGCAAATATTTACAGTTGTTTGTTGGGTTGATGTCTTTGACATCCATCTTCTACACATAGGCCACGAAAAAAAAAAAAATGCAACATCACAAAAATCACCACATGACATGATGTGAAAGATTTGCTTTTTGAAAAGCAAGATGTATTCAACGCCAGCTTTGCAAATTGTTTTGCAGATGCTATTTCTATAATGCTGGCATGGCTCCTCCGAGTCAGGGGGGCCAGGGGGAGAGCAACATAAAAGCCTGAGATCAAAGATTCTCTTTTGGTAGGCAAAGGCTTCTGGCTTCTTTTTCCTAATAGGAAAAGTTTGTGATATCAGAGGAGACCGCCCATCAAGCGGGGTTGTGCAGCCCAGCTTTCCCAGTGCCTTTATCCCTCCTGCCTCTCCCTGGCTGCTGGGCTGGTGCTCCTGGGGCCTCCTGGAGGTAACAGGGGCAGAAAAGGCTGCAGCAGCACAGGCTGGGTGATTTGTTTGTCATTTCTGCATCACAAACCCACTGGGTGATTTGTTTGTCATTTCTGCATCACAAACCCGGCACTGATCTGCTGAGAGGCTCCCAGCCACAAATTCCTGCCCCAGGGTCATCAAGGCAGCCCTGAGGGGCAAAAAGCTCTGCCTGAGCCTCCCAAAATCCTGCTGGGGTCTGGATCCAGCAGAGCTCAGTAAGGACAGGCTGCTGGGGGAGAGTCAGGCAGTCTGGGGGGAGGAACTGAAGGGGAACAGGTACAGAGCGAGGCCTGCCCAGAGCATCCCTCGGTGCCAGGGATGCAGTTGGGATGAACCTCCCATTTGGGATAAACCCAGTTTGGGATGAACCTCCCATTTGGGATAAATCCAGTCTGGGATGAACCTCCCATTTGGGATGAATCCAGTTTGGGATGAACCTCCCATTTGGGATAAATGAACTTTGGGATGAACCTCCCATTTGGGATGAATCCAGTTTGGGATGGACTTCCCATTTGGGATGAATCCAGTTTGGGATGACTTTCGCATTTGGGATGAATCCAGTTTGGGATGACTTTCCCATTTGGGATAAATCCAGCTTGGGATGAACCTCCCATTTGGGATAAATGAACTTTGGGATGAACCTCCCATTTGGGATGAATCCAGTTTGGGATGACTTTCCCATTTGGGATAAATCCACCTTGGGATGAACTTCCCATTTGGGATAAACCCAGTTTGGAATATATCCAGTTTGGGATGATTCTCCCATTTGGGATAAATGCACTTTGGGATGAATCTCCCATGTGGGATAAACCCAGTTTGGGATGAACCTCCCATTTGGGATAAACCCAGTTTGGGATATATCCAGTTTGGGATGATTATCCCATTTGGGATAAATCCAGTTTGGGATGAATTTCCCATTTGGGATGAATCCACCTTGGGATGACTCTCCCATTTGGGATAAATCCACTTAGGGGTGACTCTCCCATTTGGGATAAATGCATTTTGGGATGGCTCTACCATTTGGGATGGCTCTCCCATTTGGGATGGCTCTCCCATTTGGGATGGCTCTCCCATTTGGGATGGCTCTCCCATTTGGGGTGGCTCTCCTGTTTGGGGTGGCTCTCCTGTTTGGGGTGGCTCTCCTGTTTGGGATGGCTCCCCCTTTTGGGATGGCTCCCCCTTTTGGGATGGCTCTCCCATTTGGGATGGCTCTCCCATTTGGGATGGCTCTCCCATTTGGGATGGCTCTCCCATTTGGGATGGCTCTCCCGTTTGGGATGGCTCTCCCATTTGGGATGGCTCTCCCATTTGGGATGGCTGTCCCGTTTGGGATGGCTCTCCCTTTTGGGATGGCTCTCCCAGTGCCCAGTGCTGCCCCAGGAAGGGCTGGCAGCTGTCCCAGCAGGATGCAGACCTGCAGTAGGGCTGGCAGGGGCAGTTCCCAGTGCCAATCCCCTGGAGCAGGGAGCTCCCCTCAGAGCCAGCCCAGCCCATGGAACCTGCCAGATCAGTGTCTGTATTAAAGCACAACCTTCAACAGCCCTGATGGGAAGGAGGTGACAAAGGACACCCAGCAATCACAGTGCAGACTGTGGCTGACAGTGCAGACCTGCTTAGGAGCTGGAAGAAGCACAGAGAAGATTTTTCTCTCGCTCAAACCCATGATTTTCAAGTGAAGGTCTTTGAACTTCTTTATCTGAGCACTTATATTTTTATTACAGGAAATTAAGAGGCTGAATGATGTGTGATTCAACTGTGGATCCCTGGACATGAAATGAAGCCATAATAAAACATTTTCAGATGAAATCAAAACCAGAAACTTGACTCTCTCCTACTTCTGACCTCTGCTCTATGGCCATGGTGGGAGACAACAACTGCTCCTTGTAGTGTTGCATTAATAAGTCTTTAGATGGGTAAATGTTGCTTTAAATCATATTCTTGACCATGGAATCTCTAAGAACAGACCCCTGAAGGCCTCCCAGGGATCCCTGGCCATGACAGGGCAGGACAGGGCTCTCCCTTAGCCCCTTCATGCCTGGCTGGATTCAAACCCAAGGCTGTGAGTCCCGCTCTGTTTATTTACTTTGCCTCCCCCTTCCACGCTGAGATACAGATTTGGGTTTATCCTTTAGCAGGATAAAGTCAAGAAATGAGGCTAGGCCAGAGAAGGTTGCTTCAAAGATGGTTTTTGCTTTGAAAATTGCTGCTCAGGAAGAACTAATGCAGCCACTCTGTGTCCTGCTGCTGCTGGCTGAGCTGGCAGAGAAAAACATGTGAGAGCTGGGAGCACCAGGCAAAGAAATCAAACTGATGCTCTAATCAAGTACAGCTCAAATCTGTGATGCCCAAGAAAAGACAATCAGCACAGCTGGAACCGTGCCAAACAACCCAACAACACAAATTTAGTTTTCCAGGGATGGCCTCTCATATGAAACTACAAAAATTACCAAACACTGCAGTTGGAGGTGCAGCAGGGCAGGGGATCACCCCTCTGCTGCCACCCCCTCCCCGTGCCAGCACCTCCAGCAGGGGGGTCTGGGCAGGGAGCTGGACCAGCCAAAGCCAAACCCTCTTCTGTGACACTCAGGCTCCATGAAATGACCAGTGTCAGGGTGAGTCTGGGGGGAAGGAAAAAGCAGTGATTTCCTACAGATCCCTCTTGGCAGCCAAACAGGACAGGTCTCCCTGCTCCTCACTCTCCCTTTGGCATCCCTCATGGCACATTTCTGCTCTGAGCTGCTCCACAGCCAGGTGCAGGTCTTTAGGGCAGCCCTCCCCTCACTTTGGTATTAAAATGGAAATAACAGCAGTGTCAGACCAGCTTGATGCCACCTGTCTGAGGAGCCATCAAATAATGGTTCCAAAGAGCCAGGACAGCAGCCCTGGCTGTCACTGCACATGGAGCTGTAAATGCAGGGGATGTGGGGACAATTCCACCTTACCAGAGCTCCAGTCCCTGCTGAGGGGAGGGGACACTGCCAGCCCTGCCTGAGCTGCTCAGAGAGGCCACAACACCTGGGTGTCACCCCTGGGTGACAAAGGTCCCTCCCTGTGCACCGTGGGGAGAGCTGGGTCAGCACTGGAGAGCGATGCCCAAACAAGGCAGAGCCAGCCCTGCAGAAGGGGCACAGAAACAGAGACAAGGAAAGCAAAAACAAAACAAAACAAAAACAAAACAAAACCCCCTGAAGGTTCTCTGTCTGCTGCTCAGATCTGAAGTGAATCTGGTCTGGGTCTGTGTGCTCATCACAGTGTCTGCAGCACTCAGACTGACAGGCAGAAGGGGAGAGGATGGCCAGGACAGGGGGACAGGGGGACAGGGACTGCTGGCTTGGGGCAGCACCTCCAGCAGGGTTTTGCTGGTTTGTGACCATGGATTTGAGCAGAGGACTGAAAGGGCTGATCTTCCAGCCCCTCTGCACTGCTGCAGAGCCAGCTCCTCACCTGCCATCCTTGGCTTTCCACTCACATTAGAGGGATGTGAAATACACAGGACCAAAACTCTATTAGAGCAAGTGAGCCCAAGGAGGAAACCAAAAGAGGAAGTGAAAGGCTCAAAAAAATAAAAATAAGATGCAGCATTGGTCTCTGCCAGCGTTTGCTGAGACATTCAGATGGAAATGGTGCAGTTTCAGTGGAGGCCATCCACATCTCCTCTGGGAGGAGACAGCAGGACCCAGGAATTCCTGGGAGCACCGCCTGGAAAAGGCTGGGGCATCACCAGCAGCCCAGCCTGTGCTTAGGAACTCCCAGCTTCACCCACAGCTCTGGCTGTGATGGCCCCTGGAACCCTGAACTTGAACAGTCTAAGACTTCCCCAACAGTTCACAAAAAGGACTTGGAGAGAAAATTCAGGTTCCAAATGTTTGGGGAATTCTTCTCAGTCCATCAGCAAAACACCTCCCCAGCTCAGCCTGGGTTATTGGGGTTACCAGATCCCTGATCTTTTCTGAGCACCTCTAAACCAAACCTCAAGAACTCATCAATGAGGATGATGACAGTTGAAATACAAAAGTTACTATTCTTGAATTTGCATGGATACATGCAAGATACACGAGCTTTTTATCAAAAAGCTACATTCATATAAATATTTATATTTACACCAAGGGGCCCTCTAATTTTAGTTACAAATGCAACTCCCAAACACAAACACTGATCGAGCCAGCCCTAGTGAAATAACGGTGTCACAATAACCAAAAGTTGAAGTCATGAGGGGATTTTCCCCTAAGCAACAAACAACAAACGGTGCTTTTTCTGTTAAACATTAAAATAAAATGCGTCATCAACTCACACGTTAATGGTGGGACATTCTGGCACCGTCCAAACTTTCCTGCCTCTTCGAGTGATGCAAGAAATGACAGGAAAAGTTTTCACACTTCTTCAGAGAGGATGAAATTCCTGTTGCTGTTCAAAAGAAAATCAAAACAAAAACACAAAAGAGGAACAATTAAAGGCAAAATGCTTTTTAGAAGTGCCTGTTTCTCAAAAGAGACACAAACTGAAGCTCAACCACCCTCCTTTTGCCACTTTTAAAAAATGATTCTTTCTAATTATAAAATGGCAGCCTTTGCTGATCTTTCCAGAGTATTTTCAGTTATTCTGTATAAATCTCCTGCATTACCCAACATCTTTACTTAGGAAGCATTTCTGAGGTTATTTCTAGGAAAAAGAAACTAGGAAATTACAATATTTGCTGTTGTTTCAGTACTGGTTTGGTTTTTTTTTTTTTGTTTCCTCCTTCTCCTCATGTGGTCATCCTGAGATGACTGGAATGCACAGGAACACCCCAATACCCAGAAGAATAAAGTTCAAAAACAATTTTATTACAGAACTCAGGGGGAAAAAAAATGCAAGGCTGGTAATTTTTCCTAATTCCTCCTGCCACAAAATAGAAATGCTTTCTGGTTCATTGAGCAAATTGGTGGGTCTGAATTCCAGAAATTCAGATATCCTCACAAAGGCAGCATTATGGCCAAACAGGTTCTGTGCTGGGAATTCTGGCCGGGTGCCACTTTGTTAATAAATACAAGTGTTGAATTCAGCTGGAATTAAAGATTGTGCTCTTTGCTTGAGCAAGTCTGAAAGTGCCAGAGTTGTAAAATTATCGTTGAGCTGGAGCTTTGAAACTCAGAGACAGCAGAGCAGATAAAAAGTGTCTGACCCTGCAGGGAGAGGGAGATGGGCAGGGCCCAAACACTCTGCAAACACAGACACTGAACAAATGGATCGCTCAGATAACCTACAAAACATATTGAATTCGGCTTTTCATGGTTTTAGTTCGAATTCTAGTGATAGAAGACAAAGCAGCAAAGAGCAGGATTAGAGATCAGAGCTGAAATTGCTCCTTTTTGGGTCTTCTGTGCTCTGTTTCATTAAAAAGAATTTGGTTTTCTTCAATGAAATGGGTAATATTCCATTATCAACAACAGCAACCAACTAGAATTATAACAAAAATGGGCCAGGATTTGGGGGATTTGGGGTTTGTTCTGCTGCTTTTTGTTTTAGTTACAGTTGATTGATTGCTTAAAATGAATTATGCCTCAATCACACAGGATAACATTTATATTTTATAGATACAATGGCAATTATCAGAACTGACCAATTCCAGGCACAGGGTTTATCTCCCTACCCGCTCCAGTTCATCACAAAAAAAATCAGAATAATTACTCAAAATCTATTTGTAATTCTGAATTAACCAGGAAGCGCCATCTTCAGTCAGTGGTTCATGACTACAAAGTTGTGTTTTTCCTGTTTTTACAGATTAAAACCCAGGGCACAGGGAGGCTCTAAGGCAGCCCAAAGGCAGCAGCACCTTCCACCCTCCTGGGAGCACAGGTGAGGATGGGCAGGGTCCCTGCAGGTGCCCACCTGGAGCGTGTGCAGGGACAAACATCCACCTGTACCCATGCCAGCACTCAGGGTTTATCAATTTCTCCACGTGCAAAACTGCTCACAGCTCAATTTTGGGTTCCTTTCTTGTTTTTCTACAAGAGAGACCCAAGGACCTGCCTGCACTTAAGCAATTCCCCCTTCAGTGGACAGGTGAGTTGGGCCAGCTGCTTTATTCTCCTTTTCCTGAGCATTTGAGAACGAGCTGGTGCGAGCAAGGAAGAGAAACTTTGCCCCTCCTCTCCAGTTCTGGTTTTAGATTTAAAAGTTTGACATTTAGACCCGAGTGAAAGCCTTGTTTCATGAGAAAAACAATGATTTGATTTGAAATTACTCAGCTAGCGAGTCAGTTCTGAGTGACTTCAGGGACAGCTCTTTATAAAATCTTCTTGTTATTAGCAAGGAGAGTTTATAATAAAAAAAACAAACCCAACAAGGAACATCTGGACTGTCACTGTGTGCCAGAGGAGTTTGGCACTTCTCTCTCTGACCCAGGGATAGGGAAAGGTGTCCCTGTGTTCCTGCAGGGGCTGGGCTGGGATGAGCTCCCTCCACCCCAAACCGTTCTGGGATCCACCTGAGATCCATTTCCCTCCCTGCTCTCACCTCCCTGGGGGCTGTGGGGCGCTGAATGCAATCTTCACAACCTGCACTTCGAGATGCAGACGGGCCCTGAGTGGGGTATTTAGAAATTCCCTATTTTTCCATACCCTTGAAACGCTTAAGTACGACAAGGAGAGATGCTGAGCATCTCCTGGAAGGATAAAGTGAAACCTCCAGTGTGGAATGGGCCCAGAAATAAGGATCCTGTTTTAATTAATTAATTAATTATAAAAATATAGATAAAATAGATAATATATAACTATATGTTAAATAAATTTTACACGTATTTAGATATAAATATAAATACAATTAATTAAGTATAAATGAAATTTATGCATATTTTGTGGAATGGGCCCAGAAATAAGGATCCTGTTTTAATTAATTAATTAATTATAAAAATATAGATAAAATAGATAACATATAACTATATGTTAAATAAATTTTACACATATTTATATATAAATATAAATACAATTAAGTATAAGTGAAATTTATGCATATTTATATATTTATTTTAATTTTTATATTTATGTATATTTATAGGCATACACATATACACATTTATACATATGTATATATACATATATATATATACATATATATATACATATATATACACATATATATATACATATATATATACATATATATATATATACATATATATATATATATACACATATACATATATATATACATGCATATATGTGCACATACACATTTTTAAATTTTTTTTTTCCTTCTCTCTAGGTGTTGCAAGGGTTTAATTGCAGCAGCCGATGAAGCTCTGCCATGCCCCCTCGCTTCTTCCCCTGGCTGGGACACACGGGGCCGGGGAACAGGAGGGCACAGCAGGAGAACAACCCTTGGCTAGGTGCTTTTCACGGCATTGTGCGAGCTGGTCCAGTCAAAATAATCCAAAACATCCCGTGAAAGGGATGAGTGACTGCACAATGGAACCTCGCACGACTCTGACTCTCCTTCCAGAGCCACCCATCACCCCCTTTGAGGATTTCCCCTCTTTTCCCCCAACGCAGCACATTGAAATCCTGCCGCTCCTTGAGATCCACGCGTGCATACATTCAATAAAAGTAATAAATAAACAGCCCTTGCACATTTCCACACTCCCCGAGCTGCGTTTGCAGAAGTGCAGGCACGTGTTTCCCAAGCTGTTCTTCTCCTTCCGTATTTGCACAGCTCAGAAATGAAGGAACAGCGCAGCTGGAGGGGGGTGCTGTTTATAATTCGGATTGAAATCCTCGGGAGATGTGTGTGCTACAACATCTCGTGGCACACACCTTGTACCGGCGTTTTTATCCATTAAACGCCGCTCTGGAGAGCTGTCTCACCAAAACGTTC
Source organism: Fringilla coelebs (assembly GCF_963513975.1). Taxonomy (NCBI): domain Eukaryota; kingdom Metazoa; phylum Chordata; class Aves; order Passeriformes; family Fringillidae; genus Fringilla; species Fringilla coelebs. The sequence goes on from NC_140044.1 coordinate 1,943,976, forward strand.
TGCGCTCCTCGAGTGAGATCAGCCACCAATAAAAACCGCTTTGATATTTAATCAATACAGAGAGAGCAGTGGATGCTAGTGCCCGTCCAGGTCGGGGGTGTAATGGATCCATTCCCACATTAAAAATACATGGGGAACTTCCTCGCTCTGAGCTACAACAAAAAGCTTTTAATTGCTTGACAGCCGAGTTGACAGCGCCCAGCACACGTGTGGGCAGACAAAGCCCGGCTGCACCCGCAGCTCTGAGCCTGCTTCTGCTCTCACACACACCTCACCTGCTCAGCTCTTGTTTGTCACCCCCAAATTCGCCTCCTGCTGCTCCATCCTTGCAGAACTGAGCAGGGAATCAGATATTCCAGACAGGCTGGGCAGAAGAATTGTGCCGTGCTATGCCTTTAGATAGAGCTTTTATGGTTAACCTTGAAAAATGTCTCACTTTCTCCCCAGTCCTTATCCTAAATAACATTTTCAGTCTGAGCACCGCTGTATTTAATTGCTGTAGTCAAAACAGAACCACAAAGATCTTAACGCAGAGCCAAAAGAATGGCTGTTGTTCCTCCTCTCACCTCAGCATCTAAGCCATAAAACGTCCTTAAACGAATCAAAGAGCGTTTTCAGGGATGCAAAAATGTCCTGGGCGAAAATACCTTTTGATTTTAGAAGGTTTGGATCAAATTATTTCAATTCACTGTGAGAAAAAGAAGTTTTGCAATGATCACACAGACCTGAACCTCTTCCCCAAAGAACTTCTCACATCAGAGCAATCTTCAGCTCAAGCTGCTGCCTGACAATTTCTTGTATTCTCTGTTTTGCTCTTTCCCTCCACCTGCTGAAGTTTTGCCCACTAAAGCCACACAAAAGGAAGGAAATTATTTAAGTTTTGAGAGTTTTACCAAATAGAATGTGAGATTAGGCTGTCAAACATTCAACCCCTTGCCCAGCTGAGCCCCGAGCTCATTTTCTGCTACTTTTTCTTCAGGAAGTGCAGATTTTGAGCTCTGGCAGATAATAGTACACAGGGGTTGGTTTTTTTTACCCAGTGATACAAAGGAAGTGGTTTTGTTGCTCGCAGGCACCTTGCTTGGGATATTAAGATAATGAAAGTTCATCACTACAGACAAATTGTAACTGCAGCCCATCCAATCTGACCTCAAGCCTGAGTGGCTGAATGAGAGAACTGCATTTGTAACAGCCCTAAACCTCCAATAAATCACCTTCACCTCCCCTGAGCTGTTAGAACTTCGACAGACACAGATTTAGAGCAGGAAACAAAAAAAAAAAAAAAATCTGTAAGAAAGAGAGGTTTCAATGGTGCTATCTGCATGCAAATCAAAGGGCAGTTCAAACTTTAATCTCATTTAGCTTTTCTTTCCTCCAGCCATTGCTCCCTGATTTTAACAATCACACTCTAGATAAGAACGCAGGGGAGGGATATCAGGAGGCAAATTTACTCCAAGAGCTAGGAAAGATCACACACTGACCTCTAATTGTGCAAGGCTGCTCTTTCACCACCAGAAATGCAGATTTTAAACTGGTGTAGGGAAATATAGAAATATGAGCATGTGTTTTAATCATAGCAGCTGAATAGCTGGGCTGAACAAATCCCAATAAAGGCACTCCTAGCTTCTGGAGGCACATCTATGAGAGCTCTTCTCTAGAGCCAGTGTTTTTGGAGTTATTTCCCAGTGGGGTAAAACACTCACCCTGCAGCACACCCGGGTCAGCTCGCTAAAGACACTTTCCCTCCGAGCTGAAATAGTCACTTTTCCTGATTAAAACGGGCACAAAAAATAATTTATGTTGGTGGTTAGAGATTAAATAGTCTGCAATACTTCAAAAGCCTGTTTACCTGTGATTTAAAACCAGTATCTTCTGATCAAAGAGATAAGCTGTCTCCACGCTGTCTGCTGATCACTTTCCTAAGGCCTTTCCCCCCTTGAGTTAACTTTTCGTTTTCCTGGAGTTTGAAAGGATGCAAGTTTCAGATTTGTCCCTGTACATTTGCAGACGATTTTGCCTGGCTCCATCACCCTGCACGGGAGATAATGTTTCAGCAATTTAAGATTTAACAGCTGCTGCCAGGAGCTGCAATTGGATAATCTCGGGGCTGCTGCTGCTGCTTTGAAGTTACCAAGTCCCAATAAACCCCACAGCTCTGAGTGTTGCATTTGGGATTGTTACCACTTAATTGGGAGGCCTTTTGAAAATACTGAAAACACCGAGATGCACTGGGATAGATTCCTGCTAAAATCAGCTGGAAACAGCAAAGCAGAATTTTATTCTTTAAAAAAAAAAACACTTGGCTAATAAAAACTACATAGACAGGGAGAGAGGAGAGTTTGACATCCTTTGGTGTTTGTTGCTACCACTGGAGCAGAAAGGAGCTCAGGGCCTGGCAGCCACTTCCTGAGAGCAGAAAAAATAACCTACATTTTCTGCAGGTTGTGCTGAGATGGGGGAGCTCTGACATCCCCACTCATTCCCCTGGCCAAGTGCTAGAAAAGAGATGTGAGACCTCCCCTGCTGGACAGATTCCAGCAGAGGAGACCAGAAACCCAGAGCTGGGAAGGATGGAGGGACATATTTCCTCCTTGGAGAAACCCTTATCTCTGATAGCAGCAAAGAATTTGTTCGATACAAAATGCTGAAGCTGAGCATCAACACTGAGAAATATTTACTTGAAAGTATCATCAGAGTAGAAAGCTAATTGAAACGCTGAGGCTTTGTTTGCTTCCCCCTCCAGCACACAGCACAGCTGAAACAACAAAACCAGTCAGGCAACTTTTCTTTTCTTGCTTTTTTTTTTTTTTCTTTTGGTCAGGTATGTGCTGAATTACTGACAAAAAGCTTTGGGGTTCCCAGAGCTGCAGCAGCCCAGGGACTTCTCCAGCCCCAGCCAGAGTGACTTCACCAAATATCCCGGGTGCTCTTTGTGTGCTCTGCTTTGTGCAGGATTCAGCATGGAAACACTGCTGGGACCCTTCCCAACACCTTCAGAGCTCCACAAATGAGAGTTTGGGGCTCTCAGCTGTGGGGGTGAAGGGCCTGGCTGGGTTTAGGCTGCACACCTCCCCCTTGCAGAAACGAGGAGATAAAAATTGTGTGCTTTCTGCTCCACTCCCTGCTCTGTTTGTCTTCTGGATAAAATGAAATTTCTGAAATTCCACGGTGGGTTGTAACATTCTGCAGAACGCTCATGTTTAGTAACTTCGGGTTTTTACATATTTAAATTTTTTTTAAATGCTTTTTACAGAGTAGCTGTAATTACAGAAGTGGAATTCCATGAAGTGATTTCATATCTCTTCTGCAGAAGGGTTAGTGCTAAATAAGTGCCACAGCCTTCATTTTACAGCTGGAAAATTCAGCACAGACCCTGCAAGGCACCTGGACATTTATCTTCCCACTGCATCCCAGCCGTGTGCTGGAGTGCTCAGGAGAGCCTCCCTGAGCTCAGCCCATCCTCACCTGGCTCTGCAAGCAGAACTCCAAGGACACAGGTGGAGGAAGAGCTGTAAGGGAGAGGGAGCAATGCCTTGGAATATCCTGAACACTGAGGGTTTTTTCCTGCTGACTCTTCACATTAATATCATTTTACCTGTGTTACCTGAACTAAACCCAGCAGCAGCTGCTACATCCCATAATAGTGTTCTTCCCTCACTCTTTTATAGTTTTATAGTTAAAATCCTGATTATCTGTGCCCAAAGTGATCCCAAACAGGACAAAGCCCAGAGGTCAACGAAGAAACCTAAAGAAATGAACTGTTCCTATTTCCAGGGGGTTGTGGTGGCAGGGAAAGGGGGAATGGATCCAGATGAAAAGAAGGGAGCTTTGGGTGGGATTTTGGGGAGGAATTCCTGGCTGGGAGGGTGGGGAGGGGCTGGGCTGGCATTCCCAGAGCAGCCAAGGCCAGGCTGGGCAGGACTGGGAGCACTGGGACAGTGGGAGGTGCAGGGGTGGCACTGGGTGGGCTTTAAGGTCCTTCCCAACTCAAACCATAATTCCCAGTATTCCCAAACTCTCCCAGCCGAGGTGAGGGCAGAGAGCACCGACCCTGCTGAGAGAGGCAGATTTGAGAGAAGAATTTGATCAGCAGAGTCCTCCCACACTGTGCCCTGAGGAACATCCCATGTGCCACAGACAGTTCTTGTCCAGAGAAGTTTTGTGTTGGACTTTCCAGGACAGGTCTCCCACCCCTCCTTTTTTCAGTGGAAATAAATGAAGTGGAAATAGAAGTGATTGTCCTGTGTGTTTCTGATAATAATAGAGATTCAAAATGTGGTGATGCATACCAGGATGTGGGTGACACAAAGGTTAGTGTTAATAGGCAAAAAACACCTGTGAGTGATGGGGAAATAAAATGGACAGAAAAGACACCAAAAGAAATTCCTGGAACTTTCATTAGAAATCCTCACCCACACAAAACCAGACAAACATTCCTGTTATTTTTTTTTGCCTATTTTTCAATGAGCTTTTTTTTTCTCTGTTCAAATGGCTGAAATGAGAATAATCAGCAGCAGCACCCAAGGGTGTCTCTTTGATTGCTGTTCCATCAGGTCCCAGGTGAGGTTTTCCCAGTGCAGCACAAAGGGGCCATTCAGGGCCCCACAAAGCCACACTCAGCACAGAGCCAGGCAGGAAACTTTGACCCCCACAGCATGAAATCATAAATTGATATCATTTAGGGACAAATGCAGCATCTTATCCCACATTTATTGCCACCGACTGCAGTAAAATAAAGATAAATGGGAGGGATGAAAGGCTGCTGGTGGAGCTGATCATATCAACACCTGAGTGTTAGATAGAGTCCAAAGAAAGCAGAGTCCAAAGAGAGCTCAGCCAGGGTGTGCAGGGACAGGGATGTGTCATCTGCCTTCTAGACAAAGTTCTTAATATATTAAAACCACTTAATATTCAAAAAAAGAACCCTTTAATTCTCCTTCTGGGGCTTCCTGTTAAGGCAGATCTACAACACTGAAAAATGAAACTACAAGATTCACGCTATTTTTGGGGCTGTTTTTCAAGAACTCACAGCTTCTTCTGGGACACAAGAGACATTCGAGACCAAACCTGTGGAGCCCTGAGTTTCTCAGGCTGTGTTCACAGGGGCTGTGGTGCCTTCAGAAAGTGCCTTGGCATTTGGAGAGCGGCTGCAGAAACCTCCTGGCATTTTGGTTTTGCATCAATGTGTTTGTTCTCTGGCTCAAGGTGCCTCAGGGTTTCTGAAATGGTGGAAATGGCAGAGTTGTGATGCATTTTTGGCCAGAGCAAACCTCTTTTTCCCATCCACCCAGTGTGTCTGGGAGGCTCTGGGTGGCACAGGGGGAGATTCTCCACCTGCAGGTGAAAAACTCCAAGGAATGGGTGGGTGGAAAAACTCAGTGCAGGCACAAAGCTGCAGACAGTCCATCTTGATCAGAAAAAGCAAATCAAAAAGCAGAGGGATGAACTGTGCAGTAAGGAAAAACTGTGTTGTAACAGCTGTGATTTTAATGTCATGAAGACATCAAGAACAGAGGATGAGGAGGGCACCTAACGATTTATTTTCCTAATTTCAGAATGTCTCTTGTACCTTCTTTTGCCCTGGTGAGAATCCATTATTAATATTTACAAGCAATTCTCCTGTAAGCAGGTAAAGGCTCATCATCAAATCAAATTACTGTGCTCCTGATGGCACTTCATGAGATGAGCACTTTATTAGGGAACAAAGGCTTCCAGAGAGATTATTTAATGAGAAGTACATCAGTTTCTTTAATACTTTAATGGTAATTGCTGGTGAGACAATTATTTTCCTTGCCCAATGATTCTTCCTCCCCTTGTGAGCACTGTTGTACTCAATGCTTAGAGCATGACATAATTATTCAGAGTTCATTAACAGACAATATTTCTTGTCCTTTCATTAAACCAGATCTGTGCATCTGTTTGAATAAGAATATATAAATCAGCAGCCATGCAGCACAAAGTGTATATTATTATTTAACTGGTAAGGAAAGAACAATGTGAGCCTGGCACTCTTCAGTAAATTGAGGAAACCTGACCCTGGTGGTGAGAGCAAATCTCTATCTCTCAGCACATCTGCTCCACTTCACTTTCCCACCAGCCAGGCAAGGACAATTATTCCCCAGCCTTGCAGGGAGCTCTGAGAGTTTGGAGCTGAGCACTAATAAATGACTAATACTCCTTTTAAACCCCTGCCAGGCAGCAGGGAGCAGTGATAAGACACCGTGATAAGGCCAGAGGGACCCTCTGCAGTCCCAGAGGGTTTGTGGGTGCAGGAGGGGAAGGGCTGTGACAATGACCATCATTTTGGGGTGTCTTCTGCCAGTGGCACCCATTCCCACCACTTTTTTGAGACTGCTACTCCTCCTGCTAAATAAACATCAGCAAGGACTGCTCTGAGGAGCCTTTCCAGCTGGAGCAGCAGCTCCTGCCTGGGTTTGGGTGGAGGGAAGCACCAGGGCAATGTCTCAGCCCTCTGCAGCCACACTCCTGCTGGGTGAGGCCAGCTCTGGACTAAGGAGAGTCCAAAAAAAGGGAAAGGGCAAATCAGGGAGGTGCTCCTGTGGAAACAGGCACAGCATCAGCTACAGAGGGAGTCCAGCTGAAGCACCAACCCAGCCTGGCCCTGGGCTGAGCTCTGCAGAGCAGCAGGGACTTCATCCTGTGATTAAAGACTGTGTGCACCAATGTCTCTAAAACCTCGTGTCCTGACACCTTGTCCTTCTGCTCAAGACAAATTTACAGCTCTGAAGCCCTTTGAGCCTGTCTGCCCCAGCCCTTTTCCAGTTCAAGCAACCAGAATGGTGGGAAGAGCAGAACTGAGGCTGGGCAGGAAAACAGGGGAGCTTCTGCTGAGTGTCCCTTGTGGGAGCAGGATTTGCTGCCAGGAAGGGCAGAAAACAAGGTGCCACCTCCCTGTGCAGCTGAGCAGTGCCCAGAACACTCTGAGTTTCCCCTCTATGGTTTTGCATGCGAGGGGCTGATAAAGATCTTTTCCTCCAGTTTCATGTTTGCCTGCTATTCTTGTGTAAGGGCCAAACCTGGTTGGTTGCAGATTCCTCTGTCTGGCCTGATTAATGTCCTCCTCTCTGGACCCCACGAGGGAATCTGGGAAGCTTTTGGTGCTTTTTAGGCCATTTGTTGCATTATCTGGGCTGTCATTCTCTATTTCAGCTCTGGATTGCTCAAAACCCAGTGGTCTGTGCATTGCTTAAGGTTTTGCTGAGCTTCTCTGCTCTCCAGAGCAGCTTTTCTTTGAATTGCTACTGAAACCAATTTCAGGAATGATCAGCTGTTGCAGGAGTTTAATAGAGATATCCCAGTGTCTCTTCAGCCAAGGATTTCAAGCCCTGTATGTGCAGGGAACCAAGAAAAGCACAGCTGTTACAAACTCCAGGTAATCTGGGCTTGTGAGTTCCCTGTCAGCCTCGTGGCAGTGAACAGGAAAACTGGGATGTTTGTCCATGTTTAAAAGCAGGAGACAGCACCCAGTGCACAGCACAGAGCAGAGCACAACGTGCCAGCATCCCCAGCGTGAGGCAGGGAGGCAGCAAAGTCTCCCCTGGGGGACAGAGCCACTCCCAGGGTGGCTGGACATTCATTAATTCCCCAGAAGCTGAGGAAAAGTCAGCACAACGTGAGCTACACCTGTCCTGTGGAGCCTGGAGAACCTGGGCACACAAGGCATGGAAAGGTGATTAAATAAAGTCACTTTGTGTGACATCCCCATAGAGACTGTTGCTGCAGCAACAAGACCTTTAGTTCCTCGAGTCACTTAAAGATAAATAATGCCAGGAAAAGGAGATTCTGCTCTGCAAGCCCTTGTGAAACGTTCACAAAAAGCACATTTCACCTGAGAAGGACTCGGGATCAGTGTTGCACACATCCAGCAGGTGTACAGCAGTGCAGGGCTGCAATCACCACCTTCTTCCTGATCCTTATTCTGAGGCAGCTCATCATCCTCTCCATTGCCCACAAATACAAGAGGAAAAGCAACCAGTGCATTTGGCTACAATGCACTATTTTGAATGGCTAATGGAGAAATGGGGGTGGAAAATGAAAAGTGTATTTATTGCTGATTCTCACGATGAGATTTGACAGATAGCATTTGCCTCCAACCTTTCAAGCCAGAAGTGGAACAGATGTTCATGAAAAGCCAGTTAATTTCCTGCCATTTGTGAACTGATTAGAAACTGAAACATTAGCACACTGACACTTCTTTATTTTTAATCTTGCTCGTGTTTTGAAAGGAAAAGAACCACCAGGAGCTAAGGTCTGGCTTTCAGATAGGAATAGCTGCACATTTTTATTTCCTCTTTTAACCCCAAACCTGGCTGTTAAGGAAATGAGGCTGCACAGGCAGTGACAACCCAGGGCTGCCAAGTGTGTCCTGGCACAGCTTTGCCAGGGAATGAGGAAGAGGAGGCTGAGCTTCCACACACCCCTAGCTCCTGTTACAGCTGCTAAGTCCAAGTACAAAGGCTCTACAACCGGTTTCCAACAGCTAGTAAACAGGCTGGTGTGCTGGTACACTGTCAAAAAGGAGGAGTTGTGCCCTGCAGGGAGGAGCCAGGGATGGCAAACGCTCCTGGTGCGAGTTTCAGCCCTGCTCTCACCCAGCCCCTGCCTGCAGAGCAACCAGAGCAGAAATCCAGGCACAAACACCAGTGTGTTTGGTTCTATTCAAAACTGAATGGTGGCTCCAGATCCAATTCAGGGCAAGGTTTATGGGGTGCTGCTGATCCCAGTGGGAGAACTCTGGGCGTGCATTATCAGTTACTCACACACTCCCTGCCCCAAGAGAGGATTTGACTCTCTTGGGTCAGATGGAGCACGTTACTCAAAACTAAAGCTGGGCAGAGAGTTTCTGACAAAGCCAGGTTTTGTTGGGCAGTCACAATTGGCCGAGCCTGGGAAATGTTATTTAAAACATCCTGGGTTTGACGAGCAGGCACCGAGGCTGGGCAGGTCCAGCCCAGGGCTGGGGCAGCTGCTGGGCCACTCCAGCTCCTGCCTCTTCCCTGCTGTCCTTGTCAATATTCCTGGAGGGCTGTGGAGCTGCTCTGCAGCCAAATTAAAAAACTTCATCTTCCCCAAAGCAAGCTGGAAGTGAGCAAGCAAACAAAAAAAGGAAAAGGAAACCTTGTGAATTGCAAACCCTGCTTTTCAAGGCAGCTGCACTCAGGAGTAATTACAACCAAGTGAAACAAGAGCTCTGTGTTTAAGGCCGGGATTTAAGAGGAAAATCAGGGGAGATTCTGCCCCAGGTCAGCACGCTGGTCAATACAATATATATTTTTCCTGAGCTGCATTTACATCCACAACTGGAACAGCCCGTGACTGCAAAGGTGGAACACAAACTTTGCTTATCCACAGCCCAAATGTGCTCAGACAGAGGATGCAGGGAGCACAAGTGAGCAGCACAAATGTGCTCAGACAGAGGATGCAGGAGCAGCCGGGGTGTGTGTGCCCATGTGTCCTCACACGTGTGCAAAAATCACAGGAACGCAGAGCTGGCACCTGGGGACAGCGTAGGAGAGTCTGAAAAAGACAAGTTCTGTTCCCGGACAAAGCTGCTCCTCCATCCTCGCCCCGAGGTGCCCCAGGAGAGGCTGGGGATGTTTTGCTGCCGAGTTTCACGTTTTAGTAACAGGTGGTTGGGCTAATCCTCGGCACGGCGCACAAAGGCAGGCTGGCTCTGCTCTGCCCGGCAGTCAGCACACACCCAGCTTAAAGGTTATGAAAGCTGGGCGAAACCCCGCCTGGGCGAGCGGCAGGGGATGTTACACAAACCAGCCCCGCTCCATCCCGAACCTGCGGCCACGCCTTGCTGGGATCGATGGAGAGCGAGCTGCTGCCAGCGGGACAAGGCTCATTCAATTAAAGTCAATTCCGATTAAAGGAACTGGCTGGCTGCAGGCAGAGCTGCCTCTGCCTCCTGGAATTCAGCCCTCTCGCTAAAACTGCACGGCTCCCCTTTAAATTCCTTTCCTTACTCCGCTTTCGAGTTGTCTTTACTTTTTAATTCCTTTCTTCTTCCTACTCCTGCCACCGCTCCTCGGCCTCCCCCCTCTCCTGGGGGAGGGGAAGGGAAGAATAAATGCTTTGTTGCTGCTCCCTTCCCCCAGCCTGCGAAGTTTGCCTCTCGCATCCCCCTGGAAAACAGCATTTCCCCAAGCACGGGGAGAAACCTGCCGTCTGTAATTGACAATCGGATGATGGAAACAGAGGCAGGAAGGAAAGGCAGATTTTAAGGGTTTTTTGGGGGCTTTTTGGGTTTTTGTGTTGCGGGACATGTGATGGGGAGCGGGGCCGTGTCCCTCCCAGCGCCCCCAGCCCCGCGGGGGGACAGAGGCAGCTCCATCTCCCTCTCTCGGAGGCCTCCGAGCCTTTTGCCTCTCCCTGCGGCAGGAATTTCCTATTCCCGGCTATTTCTGGAGCGATCAGCTGCTAAACAATTCCCAGCGACAGGAAACCCCATCACTGCCCCCGACGCTGGGAGGAAACGCGGGGCAGCCTCCCTGCCTGCCCAAAAACCATCCCAGCACCAGGGAAAATTCCAGGAAATTTAGGAAAAATCTTCAATTTAATTCGAGGTCCTTGTGCTTACAGCTGGTGTGTTTTCACCTCTGCGTGTCAGTCTCCAGCATCATCTGCCCCCTCCTCTGCCAGCCCCAGCTCCTCTCCCGAAGCCAGGCTGTTGTTATTGTCTCACATAAATCACAGGTGTGCTCAAATTAAATAATCTCAAAGTAAATCACCATCAGAGAGCCCAGGAAAAAAATTAATACAAGTCACTGAGTAATTTTAGAACCTTTCAGGAGCTCCGAAGTTGCAGGGAGAGGATTGTTTGTTTTGTGGTTTTTTTAACAAACAAAATCACACAAAAAACCCCTCCAGGATTAATTTGCACAATCTTTAGACAGAATTTAAACCCCCATTCTTCATGCTTTCAATTTAAAATACTTCTAATATTTCTAGATGAACTCAGTTTGATTTTTAAAATTCCCCTTTCCCTCCCCTTAATGCCCATTTGTTTATAGAGTTCTATTGCTAATTCAAGGAATAGAAAGTAAATTAAGTAAATTAATAGATTAAAAAAGAAGACAACAAGATAAAGGTTGAATGAGTGTGATTTGACCAAATTATGACTAAGGGAGGATATGACAACAACCTAAAATACTTGATGTGTGTCAGCTTTAGAGACTGGCACAAAATGAAATAAGGATGGGAAACAGCACAAGGTTCCCTGAATCCCTCCAGCAGGAGGTGAGGGAGATGCTGGCAGCTCCTTGAGCTCTCAAAGTGCACCCAAGGCACTCCAGAGAGGGAGGGAGCACAGCAAACAGCACCCAGCACATCCCAGAGGCAGCTTCTCCACAGACACTGATCTGATCCCAGCTTTGATCCTCGGATGCAGAAATGATCCCAGGCTCTGGGAAATCCTCTGCAGCTCTGCCTCTGCACGCTCTGACCTCAGAGCAGAACTCCTCACCCCAAAAGGGGACTTACTGCAGCAGAATTATTCAATGAATCTTTTCTAGGAGTTGATTTTTATGTATAAATAATGTCACAGTTCAGAGCACAGAAGAATCCTGAAATGACAGGGGACCAATGGCACCATTTTCCTAATTTATCTCATTTAAAATTTACAAACAAAATTTTAAAACTGTACCCACAGTCTATTTAAAAATGCTTCTTAAAATCAGGGTATTGAATGAACATGAACTGAGGCATGTACTGATTGACACCAAGTCTGTGTTTATGTCACAAAATCAAAGGTTGCTGGCACTGTTCTGTTATATTTATGTTGCATAAATCCAGCCTAGTCAGATATATTTATTTTAGGCACTGCAATTTTGAGGGGTTCTATTTTGTTCTAACTGAAATACAACAAAATTCAGTTTGTTCTCCCAGATAGACCTAAACCACAAGAATAAAACTGCAGTTCTGCAGAAAGTTTGACTTTGGATTAAGATACTGATTTGCTGGATCTACTCCAAATGTTCAAAAAGTCTCACATACCTAGACCTGAAAACACTATTTTTCTTTTTAGAATTGATAGCACCGTAGTCTAAGCTACAATAAAAAATTAGACATGGGGGTTTTACTGCTAAAATTCGCTTTAATATAACCTGGCCAAACCTTTGTGGGTCTGTCCTGAGCAGAACTCTGGTGACAGTGGTGTCATTCCATAAAGCATTTCCCTGCAGATGATCAGCTCCTGCTTTCCTGGGGGGAATTGCCCAGCCTGGGGGTTCCAGGAGCTGCCCTTGCTGCTGGGGGGGCACAGAGGGCCCTGCCTGGCCTCATTCCCTGCTGATGGCTGCTTTGGGTTATTCTCTTTGCTGACATCTGCTCTCCATGGTGGGTTTTGCTTTGTGTCTCCCCCATGCCCTGAATTTCCAGAGGCACCTGAGAGTGGGCAATGATCAGCAAGCCCAATGGCAAAATCAGCAGGGGCAATGGTTTGGTCAGATGTCAGACCCTGCTTGAACAGTGGCTTTTGCTGAACACCCTTTATAAAAATGTCTTTTATGAGCTGGCAGCCAGTCAGTTCAGTGCCCTTCCTTTTCAGTGTGATCTCTGCTCTTTCTCTTCAGTTTGAGGCGGTGCTAAATGCTGTGGCTGAGCTCATTAAAAGCAGGGTTCTGTGAGCTCCAGGGGATGAGTCTGTCCCTCGGCCACCTCCCATTTGTGCTGCTTTTGTCCCATTTTAGCTCAATTACTGATGGACAAGCACGGCCTGGCCCCAGCAGTGTGAGTGAAAGGTGCCAGTGGGCAGGAGATGCTCCTGGGGCTGGGCACCAGCAGCTCCCTGTGCAGCTGGGATTGCCCCACCTGGAACCCTGCACCCAACCTCTGCTGGAACCTTGGCTGGGCTGCAATTCCCAGAGCAGCTGTGGATCCCTGGCAGTGCCCAAGGCCAGGCTGGGCAGGAATTGGAGCAGCCTGGGATGGTGGGGGTGTCCCTGCCATCCCAGGGCAGGGGGGATGAGAAGATCCTCAGGGTCTCTCCCAATCCATCCCATGGTTCCTCTCTGGTGTGTGACTTCAGTGGCAAAACACCCCCAAATGTTCATGGAGCTGCTTTCCATGGACTCCTCAAACTGCTTCTGCTCAGGGAGACAAAAGGAACTGGCCCAAATAAATAATAAATAATAAATCAAATAATCCACTGCTCAGATGGGGCTCCAAACCAAGGGTGTATAAATACAAATATATGGGTATATGAATACTTTGTATAAATGCAAAAGACCAAAGGTACATAAATACTCCATAAATACAAAGAAGGAGGATCTGGGCATTGCTGTTCTCCAGCACTGAGGAAAAGCAGCTCCAGCAGGAGATCCTGAAGTCAAACTGGTTTGGGGTGGAAGAGAGGCAGGGAAAGTGCTCCTGGGTCAGTTCTCAGAAGCTGGGGTTTATTTCTATAATAGATCAGATAATATGCAAGACCTGCAAATCTCTTATTTCTGTCATCAAACAGGAAACAGAAATAACAGACTGTGACTTGTGGCCAGTCATGTGACAAAGCACTGAACAATGTGAGGCTGCTCCTGGAGCATCTACGGAAAAATCACAGGGCAGGGCTGGACTGCGCCAATTATCTGACAAATCATTGTGAAAAAATCAACCTGGATCAGGTGATTCTAAATGAAAAAAAAGGGATAGATTATTCTGTATGGCTGTAGTCAGTTCTAAGTGCTTTATCTTGTCAGACTGCACAAAATAATATTTTTCATCTAAACAACCCAGTGCCGAAGTTAAACTTCTTCAAGTATTAAATTCTTAAGTGAGACACACTGAGACCTTAAGTGAAGAACAAAGTTTTGAGCCTCTTGCAGTTCAGATTTGGGTGACTTATTTTACTCAGCCTAGTCTGCTCATTCCAAACCCAAACCTGACTCTCAACAACCTTAAAAATGTCACTTCCCTACTCTGATACTGTGAAGGGGTTTTTTTGTTTGTTTGTTTTCTTTTTTTGTTTTGTTGGTTGCTTTTTGGGTGTTTTCTTTTGGTTTTTTGATACTTTGTTTGTTTGTTTTCCTTTTTGAGTACACCCATCTCCAAACATCTCCTGTGTGGAACCAAAATCTGCAATTTCTCTCTCTGTAACTCCCTCTGATTTAGAAAGCACTCTGTGCTGGCTCTCAGGTGAGCTCCAGCTGCATCTTTCCTTCAAATCTCTGTGCTGAGGCTCTCAGGTGAGCTCCAGCTGCAGCTCTCCCCCAGAGCTCTGTGCTGAGGCTCTCAGGTGAGCTCGTTTCCTCTCCAGCACAGCCTTTGTCCCTTCCTCAGCAGCATTGTTTTAATTTCATTCTGACTCTGAAGGGGACACTAAGAGAAGAACAATACCACATTCACAGCAGCACAAAAAGTGACTTCCGTGTTGTGGCATGACCAAATCTCTCCTGACCTTTCTGTTTCTTCTGCATTTGAAAGACAAAGGGAGAATGGAGCAGGGAATATATCTTTTCATATACATCAGGCACTTATTTATCCTCTCTCTTTTTAATTGAAAGGCACTTCTGTGGTGCTTGCTTAGCATTCTCATCACACTGTGCAGTTACATTTTTAGTTTTAGTTGCATTATTTTTTTCTGCCCTAAGCACACCAGTTTCTGCAAGGATCAGTCTCTCATTTCCCCTTTATCATCCCTTTCCCAGCACTCTCTGGCTTTTGTTTGCCCCACATCAGCTTTGAACCGGTGGGATCCCAACAAAGGCACCAAAGGGAAGCCCAGGGGGCCCAGCAGTGCCAGCCAGGAGCTCTCTGGGCCAGGAAGGGGTTAAAGTTTGCAGGGGCACTGCTCTGTTCTGCACCAGGCAGGGGAGGAGAGCAGAAACCCGAGCACAGATCACCAGACACAACCTCCAGCCTGAGCTGCAAATCCTGGACACCACCAAAACACCCCAAAAGGGCAAAGAGAGATGAGCAGGGAGGTCAGGGGCGCTGAGCTTGGCTGGGATCAGCCCTGGTTTTGCTGAGGATGCAGGAGTTTATTTACCCAGAGCTGGGCAGAAATTGCTCTGAAAGCAGCTCGGAGGAGATGCTCACTGTCCTCCCCCAGGAGCAGGAAAATCCTCCTCGGGAGCAGAGAGCTGGGATCCAGCACAGGGGGACCCCTCAGTGCCCCCCAGCTCCTCCTGGGGGTCCTGATGGGATCTGGGATCCTACACTGGGATTATGGGCTGGTTTGGGGTTTGGGATCCAGGATCCTACACTGGGATTATGGGCTGGTTTGGGGTTTGGGATCCAGGATCCTACACTGGGATTATGGGCTGGTTTGGGGTTTGGGATCCAGGATCCTACACTGGGATTATGGCTGGTTTGAGATCCTACACTGGGATTATGGGCTGGTTCGGGATCCAGGATCCTACACTGGGATGATGGGCTGGTTTGGGATTTGGGATCCTAAACTGGGATTATGGGCTGGTTTGGGGTTTGGGATCCTACACTGGGATGATGGGCAGGTTTGGGATCCAGGATCCTACACTGGGATTTTGGGCTGGTTTGGGGTTTGGGATCCTAAACTGGGATGATGGGCTGGTTTGGGATCCAGGATCCTACACTGGGATTTTGGGCTGGTTTGGGGTTTGGGATCCTAAACTGGGATGATGGGCTGGTTTGGGATCCAGGATCCTACACTGGGATTTTGGGCTGGTTTGGGGTTTGGGATCCTAAACTGGGATGATGGGCTGGTTTGGGGTTTGGGATCCTAAACTGGGATGATGGGCTGGTTTGGGATCCAGGATCCTACACTGGGATGATGGGCTGGTTTGGGATCCAGGATCCTACACTGGGATTATGGGCTGGTTCGGGATCCAGGATCCTACACTGGGATGATGGGCTGGTTTGGGATCCTAAACTGGGATTATGGGCTGGTTTGGGGTTTGGGATCCTACACTGGGATGATGGGCAGGTTTGGGATCCAGGATCCTACACTGGGATTTTGGGCTGGTTTGGGGTTTGGGATCCTAAACTGGGATGATGGGCTGGTTTGGGATCCAGGATCCTACACTGGGATTTTGGGCTGGTTTGGGGTTTGGGATCCTAAACTGGGATGATGGGCTGGTTTGGGGTTTGGGATCCTAAACTGGGATGATGGGCTGGTTTGGGGTTTGGGATCCTAAACTGGGATGATGGGCTGGTTTGGGATCCAGGATCCTACACTGGGATTTTGGGCTGGTTTGGGGTTTGGGATCCTAAACTGGGATGATGGGCTGGTTTGAGGGTTGGGATCCTAAACTGGGATGATGGGCTGGTTTGGGGTTTGGGATCCTAAACTGGGATGATGGGCTGGTTTGGGATCCAGGATCCTACACTGGGATGATGGGCTGGTTTGGGATCCAGGATCCTACACTGGGATGATGGGCAGGTTTGGGATCCAGGATCCTACACTGGGATGATGGGCAGGTTTGGGGTTTCTCAGGGGAAGAAAACCCAAAAAAACCTGTGAGAGCTCCTGCTGAAGAGTTTTAGAGCCTGAACCGTGCAAGAAATTAAATCCAAGTGCCCTCTACTGGCATTGGAGAGAAAGATGGGGCTGGAGGGAGGAGGGTGCCCAGAGGAGGGAAGGGATGGGGGGCACAGATATCCAGAGGGAACTGGGGCAGGAAGGAGGGGATGGCTGAAAACCCAGCGGGGCTGTGAGGGGCTGGGCTGCTGCTGCCAGGCTCGGGACATGCCAGAGAACATGTGAAAGAACATGCCAAAGAACACATTAAAGAATGTCACATATTAAAGAGCAAAACATGCCAAAGGACATTTTTCTCTGTGAGAGCAGGGCCAGGCAGGGTGAGGAAATTGCTTCTGGTTCAGGGGCAGGGAAGGGAGATAACAAAACTCTTTTTGATGTCATGTTCTGTGTTAGGACAGAATATCACACTATTTTCTTATATTTAAAAAAAAAATCCCATTTTCAGTTTCTCATTGGGAAAATTAGTAGTGGAGGCAAGGAAGAGGAAAGCTTTCCAATTATTTAGCACTTCATGTCGTTGTTTGAAAGCTGAGTTGTGTAACGATGACATTAGCACCAGTCAGGTCCTGGAAGGAATTATATCATCCATGCTTATGGGAACTTAATCCCTGAGGTCCCAGGAATGCTGGGGTGGTGAGTGTGTGCACGCACTGACACAACACTTCATGGAAAATCTGTTTCAGGCAGGCATTTCTGCACACAACAACTCATTCCTGCCCTCTTAGAAAAGCAGCATCTATGGTTTTATTGCTGACATTGACACAGAACTTCCCCATCCTGCAAACTCAAACAGGATTGTAGGGCACTGAGATTTTACTGAGTAATCCACAGGATGCTCTCAACTGCCTTCATAAAACTTAGACCAAACTAACACTACTATAGATTAACTGCAGTGCCAACAGCAGGGCTATGCCAAGAAAAAATTTAAAATAAAAAATAAAAATTAAAAAAAATAAATAAAGCAGCAAACTTTGACAAACTGGTGGTTAAAAATGTCTGTAATTCTAGGGGAGTCATTTCCCAACTGTGGAATAACAGCAGTGATGTTTTTTGAGAGTTTGTGCCCAGAATTGTCACACCCCAGGTAATTCAGGGAGCATCTGCAGTATTTATCAGCATTTGCAGCACTGCTTCTGCTCTGCACTCTGGGATTCTGCTGAATCCAGCTCAGGAATTCTCAGGTACACCCATTTAATGGCAGTAAAAGCAAGGCACTTTTTGACATCTAAATTATCCTGCTACACATTGAAACCTGAAAGGGCGACAAGACTGTGGGAGCCCAGGCTCATGCATTAGACTTTTTCATGAGAAAAAAAACCCAAAAAAACAAACAACCGTATTTTGCATTTGTGAGACTGGAAATTGTGAGAATCACAGAATTCCAGGTAAATATTTTACATTTGTGAGAGTCACACAGAATTCCAGGTAAATCTTATGCTTTTTTTAGATTGTGATTTATGAGAGTCCAGAGAATTCCAGGTAAATATTTTGCATTTGCTATATTGGGATTTGTGAGAGTCACACAGAATTCCAGGTAAATATTTTACATTTGTGACAGTCAGAGAATTCCAGGTAAAACTTTTGCATTTGTCAGATTGGGATTTGTGAGAATCACACAGAATTCCAGGTAAATATTTTGCTTTTTTTAGATTGGGATTTGTGGGAATCACACAGGATTTCAGGTAACCAGCACTAAAACAGCCCAAAAAAGCTTCAAATCTTGCTCACCTTTCTGACATAGAGATAAATGCAGGAGCTGCCCTGGCCAGCAGAGAGCTCAGGCTCTCTCTGTGCCTGGAGCACAGGCTGGTGTTTGATTTCTGCCTTTAATAGTGTCCATCTGTGGCAGGGCTGCCCTGCCAGTGCACACACACGACAGCAGTAATCTGATTTTCAACAGCCAGGATTGCTTGCTCTGCTCAACCTTGAATATTTCAACAGTTCCTGCAGATGGTTCTGCAGCAGCTTGTGAGCATCCAAACCTCCCCTCTGGCACCTCTGCACCTGAGCTGAGCCTGGCAGCACCTTCAGCCTTCCCCTGCTCATCACCTGGGCTGGGGTGTAAATCAGAAACAGCCCAGGACTGCTCCTGGCGATGGGAGTTGGATGTGCAGCAGGAAAAAACAAAGGAAAAGCAGAAGAGAAAAGGCTGTGGAGTGTGGCCATCTCTGACCTGAACGGCCACGGGGCAATCTCTGGTCACAAACCTTGTGCAGAAACAGCTCAGGTGTAACAAACACGGGGAAAAGGGAAATGAAACAGGGGATGGAGCTCTGTGTGTGCTCTGCATCTCTGCCTTGAATGTGAAAAACCCCAAAGACACCCAAGGAGTGTAAACAAATGTAGGGAGAATACAGCATTCTCCTCCTGGAGGTGGCTGATTTGAAGTCAACACTGCATTTACTTGCAAAAACTGGTTAATTTTAATGTTTTTTTTTTTTTTTTCTACAGACAGTTAACAGCAAAATCTAAATTCAGGCCAACAACTGGAATAAAAATCTCACTTTAAATATCTGAGATGGCTGTTGGTGATAACAGCTAGGCTGCTACATTAAACTATCTCAGATTGCAAATTGAGATCTTTCAGGAGTACTTTGTGTTCTCTGCTGGCAGGGCAGAGATCAACTAAATGTGTTTAGAAGTCAGATATAAAGAAGCACTCGGATAAATGTGGTTGATATGTGGAGCCTGACAATAAATCAAAAATAGACAATATTCCACAAAAACAGTGATTTGTCCCCAAACTTCCAAATCCACTTCCAAATTAACATCATATTTTTCACCTTTTATAGGAACTAACAGTCCAATCTTATGAAGAGTCAATCAGGAGTAAATTCAAGGTAAAGGAGAAGCTGCAAACGAGCTGACAGCATCAATTTGGGGTGACCTCCACAACACCTCACTGCCAAGGAATCAGCATTTATAAAATCTTCAGTTCTTGGAGAAATTACCAGCAGAACCCCCCAAATTTGAAGTCTGCATAATCAGTAGTTGCTTAGGGAATTCTTGGCAGCCGTGTGCCCGTGAGAACAAAGCTACATCTGTGAACAACAAGCCTGAGGAACACGTTCTGCAAAGCCCCAAATTCTATTTCCAGCCTCCAATACAGACATTTACAAGCGATTCTGCCAGGAACCAGCAGTAATTTTAGTGCAATGTTTGTTTCCAAGTTCTTGAAAGCACCTACTCTGTGTAAAGGACTGGGAATAGCAACTACCATCTTTACCCTGTCTGCAGCAATCACATTTTTGCTCCCCTTGACGCTCAAAAACCGAGACACAGACTGGATGGAAAGTGAGGAAATTTTTCTGAGTTCTTCCCCTTTCAGCATATGGTTTAGTTTCAGTTTTTTCCAAGCTGGAACAATGTGCTGTACAGGAGACAAGATGATGAATGCTTCATTTTGGGCTCAGTTAAAACAAACAACTTTCCCTAAAAGCACATGCTTTGTTTCAAAGTGACATTTGGTAAAAGCCTCGTGTCCATATTATGTTACATCACTGCAGGTCAGCTCTGTGACTGACACACAGGACCAGGGGAAAAAAGGAGTTTTCCCTTAACCCTCACCTTGCCACAGCCCCCGAGTGCTCTGAAGGCAGAATTCAGGTTCCTTTTACACCATTTCTTAATCTCCCTGCACTAATCAAGGCAGTTGCAAACTTAAGAGATGCTGAGAATTTTTTTTTGTTGAGAACAAATACAACAGACACGATTTCCCACCAAGATTAACCCAAGAAAGAGTATTTCACAATTTCTTTCACCAAGAAAGCTTTTCTGATGCTGGAATTCAGGCTCCTTTTGCACCATTTCTTAATCTCCCTGCACTAATCAAGTTACAAACTTGAGTGATGCCAAGAATTTGTTTGTTGAGAATTAATAAAACAGAAAAAATCCCCCACCAAGATTAACCCAGGGAAGAGCAATTCACAATTTCCTTCACCAAGAAAGCTTTTCTGATGCACCAAAATCCATCATTTTTTCACATCAAAACTCTCAATACCAGCCCTGTTTGGGTCTCTCAGAGGCTTTAGTGTCACATCCCCTCCTTCCCAGCACATTTCACAGGAAAAAGCAACTTTAAAAACTTGTTATTTCTGTGATAAACGCTCCTCTGTACTTCCAGGCTCCACTAAATTCACGTTTTAGCATTGCCATCCACCTTTAAATAGATATTTAAGGAGGTCAGAGTTATTTATGCTCTCAGGGTTGAATGAGGTGGCCAAGGCCACATTTTGGCTTCCAGCAAAAAGGTGAGAGAGCAGAGGGATGTGCTGGGCTACAGGAGGGCAGCAATTCCCAAACAGTGGGGTTTGGTGGGGCTGGAGCCAAGGAGCTGCACAGCACTGCCAGGGGAACCAGCCCACGAAATCCAGGGGAACCAGCCCACAAGATCCAGGGGGAAACCACCCCAAACCATGGGGGAACCACCCCAAACAATCCAGGGAATCACCCCACAAACCATGGGGGAACCAGCCCAAGGGAACCACCCCAAATCACGGGACAACAACCCCACAAACTCCAAGGGGAATCAGCCCCAACCATGGGGGAACCACCCCACAAACTCCACAAAAAGCTGGAGCCATAAAACCTTATCAAGCACTGCTGTCTCCTTGGGAAGCCACAAAAAGACTGGAAAAGCAGAAAAACCCACAAAGGCACCCCGGACTGGCTGGGCACAGCCTTACCTGCTCCTGGGAAATGCCAGCCCTTCCTCCTGCAGCTCTGCCTCCCTTGCCCATCCCTTTCAGGGGATTAAACCTTCTCATCACCTCCCAAGTGAACCCAACTGGGCTGACCCCAGTGCAGCCCTTAACTCTTTCTGTGCCCCGTGGCACCTGCAGAACCCCTCAGCAAAATCTGATTTTTACTCAGCGGTTTTGTGTGGAAGCAATAAAGTGGGAGAAGAGAGCAAAAAAAATATTTTTGAGCGTAGTCACAATGTACAAAAGCCTTTGCATGGATTTAGTCTCACTGGAAAGAAATTAGTGTGGTTGTGTCTCTGGCAGGGCTGCTCCACTCACTGCTGGAAGCACCAAAATCCTTCAGGTGGGGCCCAATTCTGGGCTCTTGGGGTAAAGAGAATTTTTCTAGAATGTCTAAGACTGGTTCTGCTCCATGGCTGGGGTTGTGAATGTTGATAGAGCATTTTGTGGCAATAAACAGGGAGCAATAAAGTTATCTAGCCCTGATTCCTGAATTTGATGAAGGGTTCCTGAACAGGGCATTTGATAATTACGTGGCTTTTCAGTATGTGAAGCGGTGGTTAAAAAAAAAAATAAATTTAAAAACAGGAAAAAAAGATTGCTTCATCCCAATTTTACAAGCAAATTTTTCACAAGCAATTCTTTTCCTTCACTCATGGCAGCCACTGTTAGGGCTCAAAAGCTGCAGAGAGAAAATCTTCCTGTGATGATGGAGTCCCAACATTCTGTGCTACTTCAGATTCATTTACCAAAGTAATAAAATTTCAGCCTGTACCAGCTCAGAATCCATTTCTCCAATGGACACGAAACTGCTGACAGCAAAAAAAAAAGTGAAACCTCTGCAGCTTAATCTCCACTTCCCTTCTGTTTTCCAAACAACTCCAATGAAGTCATCACAAGCATCCCTGAAACTGGGGCACCAAGATGAGTCTGCAAAATTCTGATTGTGGTCTAGATGCCATGGGTGAGGGTCTGTCCTTATCATCCCTGTGACCAGAATGAAGGAAGGAGTGTGACCAGAATGAAGGAGTGTGGTCAGAATGAAGGAGTGTGATCATATTGAAGGTCTATGATCAGAATGAAGGAAGGACCATAATCAGAATGAAGGAGTGTGATCAGAATGAAGGAAGGACCATGATCAGAATGAAGGAGTGTGATCAGATTGAAGGTCTGTGATCAGATTGAAGGAAGGACCATGATCAGATTGAAGGTCTGTGATCAGAATGAAGGTCTGTGATCAGATTGAAGGTCTGTGATCAGATTGAAGGCCCTTGCAGTGTGCCAAGGCAGGTGAAGGGGCACTGCTGGCTCTGCATCACCTGCTCACCCACTCTGGGATGTGATAAAGGAGGAATTTGGACTTTGTCCCTTTCCAGTCTAAAGTCCAATCTCTGGTGCTTCCTGTGCAGGAGGTTCTTTCCTCTGGCCTTCAGCAGGTGACAGATTTAATAGGAAATGCTGAAGTCAAAGCAAAGAGTGCTGATAAGAGGTTTATTCTTCTTCGAGGGTTTTGATAATTTGTTTCCAGAAAATGACACTTCTTTAAGGAATTCGTAAGCATCTTCAGCCTCGTCAGAGCTGCTGCCGAATTTCCTGTTTTTGTGTTCTCAGAACTGCTGAGCTGCTGAAATTGCCAGTAAGGCCCAGGGTGTGTTATCCAGAAGAGGTGGAGTCTATAACAAATCCAGATTTCTCACTGATACTCTCAGAGATTCTGTGACTGCCCAGAATTCAGAGCCATTCCAGCCTGCCTTGGGCTCAGTCCCACAGCCAGACCCGTCTGTGTTTATCTCCTGTCACACCATCCTGCCACACAGGAAACCATGGCTGCTGTTGCATGAGTAGCTTTAAAGCCAGCTGTCAACATTTACATCCCAAAAGGTATCCAGGGGCTCTTGTTGTGGGTGCAGAGCTGTGAAACACAACCCTGCAAGCCAGGTCCTGGCTCAGTGTGAGCAGATTTGGTTCCTAAAGTGAAGGACCTTAAACTTCCAAGGGTGAGATCCCGGTCAGATTCCCTGCTCCGAGGGTGGCTGGGTCTGGCATGGTCAGCAGGGAGGGAGCTGAAGGAGTTCATGGCCCTGCAGCCCTCCTGGGAATGCAGAGGGGCAGCTGAGCTCAGCTCCTGGGCTGGACACCGAGAACCCCACTGGGAACCTGCTCCTCCCGAGGGGCAAATAAACAAACCCCTGTGTGCTGTAAGCCAGCATTTCTTGCTCAAAAACCTGCAGGTTTGATCCATTCCCTTTTATATTTATCAGATGCTTAAAACCCTTCCAAAATGCCCCACGAAACACACCCTGAGAGCCTTGATCAGTGTGATCTGCTCCAGTTGTGCTCCAAAGCATCAAACCAGAGCCTGTTTGGGCTCCAAATGCAATATACTGCCTTGGCTGCTCTTTTCCTTTGTCCTGGGCTGCAGCCCTTCCAAAGCTTTGATTTCCAAATGACTCGCTAAGCTTTCCTCGACATGAAAGCTGCATTTAATGTTCCTTCTATCCGTGTGGAATGTGGAAACTCCCTGAGCTGGGGATGCTTCTCCTAAGACCTTTCTTCCTCTCCTTCCACGTGTGGCTTCTGCAAAGCTGCTGCTGGCAGCAGGAATCCAACAGAACCACAGGAGGAGTCAAACAGAACCAGAGGAGGAATCCAATAGAACCAGAGGAGGAATCAATCAGAACCAGAGGAGGAATCCAACAGAACCAGAGGAGGAATCCAACAGAACCAGAGGAGGAGTCAAACAGAACCAGGCAGTTCCTGCCAGGAGCCAGTGCCAGCTCTCAGAGTGGTTTTATTTCCTCCTATTTCCATGGAGGGCACCCACTGCCAGCCTTGGTGCCTGTTTCTCTGCCAGGAGTGTTTCCTGACTCCTCAAATCAGCCCCTTTGCCAAGGGATGAGTCAGGGCACAGCAGCCCCAGTTCCTGGGGTTCCCAGAGGGGAGAATTTACAGAATTCTCCGCTGCTTTCCAGGTGTAATCTTCGCTCAAATAAAGAGAGAATAACAACTATTCCCTCCACAGGCAAGGTTTGTCTGTGCTGATTTGATTTATGCCTTAATGTCACATCAATCATCAGACCACAGGGATGTAAATAACAAACTTGGTTTGAAAATTGAAACAGCAGCTGATTTTTTGTTTCAAAGGACAAGTATTAGTTTATTTAAAGATAAGGATGTCAAAATATACAGTATTGCATCATTAAGATCAGTGTGGATTAAAAGGTCAGGCCCCTGGTTCCCTGCACAGGCTAGGATTGAACGAACAGAAATCTTAATTTTCTGTAAAATTTATTAACTACAGTTATTACAGGAGTCTTGTGAAGCAGAGAGCTGCCTGGGCAGCTTTGATTTTGGTTTTTATTAGGATTAATTACAAGTAGGGATATAAACAAACATCAGGATGAACAACTAAGTTTCCTATGCTCTAAGGAACATTAATTCCGGGCTGGCAGGCACAGCCCGGCGTTAGGGGACGTGGCTGCCCTCTTGTGTCCTATTAGAACCTTAAATAGCTTTTAATTTGTTATCCCACCCCGCCCGGCCGAGACAGGAGCTGCCCCAATCACGTCAAGCCTTTGCATTTTAGCGTTTTAATTTACATTAATAACCAAGAGGAAGCAGGACTCGATCACCACGGGCTGTGCCAGGCTGAAGGGCTCAGCTCTAATTCCAGCTCTGTCCAAAGCCCCCCAGAAGTGACTCGGCTGTTGTTACACTGAAGCAGGACGTTTCTCCAGGGGATTTGTGTTTTCCTGGCTGTTTTCAAGCTCTCTGAAGCGGAGGATTCTCTGCCCGCGCCTCGCTGCCCTCCTCTGTCACCTGCTTGCTTTTTCTGCCATTTATTGAATTCTCTGCCACCCTCCTACCTGCCTTACCCTCCCCTCTGCACACCTCAAACCATCCACAGCACCTTACCTTAAACACATTTCATGGGGATCTGTAGAGCTGCTTTCTACAGGTGAGGAACAAACCCTGCCAGTGACAACCTGCAATGGTACCCCGTGTTTGCTTCAGCCCCGGGCGTTTGTGACAGCCGTGGGAAGGAAAAGGAGTCATTCCTGCTGCCAGAAAGGAGCATTCCTGCTGCCAGAAAGGAGCCATTCCTGCTGCCAGAAAGGAGCCTTTCCTGGAGCTCCCAGAGAGCTGCTGAGCCTCCCTCCAGCAGCCAGGGCTGGGCACTACTTGGATTTCCCAGCAGGGAGGATGGACACGGGATCTGTCTGCACTTCTGCATCTGACATCCTTTTGGAGCCCTGTGGAACAAGAGAGGCACCTTTAGAAACATTTCCAAGTATTTCTGAATGGTCAAGTCTGGAATCGTGTCCTGCACTTCTGCTGCCAGATGTTTCCCACTGATTTAATCTCCCTGCTTTTCTTCATTTCATATGCACAAGTATATGAGCACCACGTGCATCACGAGAACCACACAAAGTTCCTGCCTGAACGTGGGGGTTATTTTACCAGAATTGTCTCAATTGGCATGGAAACAATTGTTGTCAGGAGCTGGGCTCACACACCAGAGCCAGGCTGCTGTGTGTCTGTAGTATTGGAGTTTTGGCACAATTTCTCCAACATTTCCCTGCCCTGAACGCTTCGGTGCAGCCCTGCTAAGAGTCCTTCAGGCATGATGAATGGTGTATTATAGCCAGCCCTGCTCTGCTCCAGGTTAAAGGAACATTAAATACTTTTATGCATGACAGGTATTCGACAATGTTCAAGTGATAAAGCTTTTTTTACACTGCAAACATAATTCTGGGTTTGGAACCACTCCAAGACACTAATCCAGCTTAGATGAAGGAAATGTATAGCTCTAACTATACCAACTCCATTTTTCACTAACTGATAAAAACTTGGCTCTGGGTTAAGGTGCTTGATCTAATTTTGCTGGCCTTGAAGCTGCCAAAACTTGAGCAAAACAGGCCCCAAACCAGTGTTTGAGGTCACTGTTACTGCTGTGGGGTGTCAGTGCTGTCTGTAACCCAAATCATGCCTTGCTAAGCAGAAAATCCAGCATGACAAAGTAGAGGTGCCTCTGTGCTTTCCCTAGGATGGGAACCAGGCAGAATAATGTGTGAATTGTCCCTTCCTGGAAATTTGAGTCACCACTTCAGGAGGATTCTGTGTTACACATGGGGAGTGAAAGGTCTCCACTTCCTCATCCCCTTCAGGGAAGTAAAACCAGCAATGTTTTTATGCTGATAAGGCTCCACCTCACTGATCTTCTTTCAATGTTTCACCTTGGAGGATCTAAGTATGAAAAAGAGCAGCCAAAAATCACAATGGACTGAAAAATCCTACCTAAAGCTGATTGCAACCCTGTGCAGCTGAGCTGGCTGCAGTGCCTTTGCTTCTGCTTCCCCTGGTGTTGAGTTTGGAGGATGCTCCAGAGCAGAATGAAAGCGTTTGGCCATTTACAGGGAGCAGCAAATCCATCAACCAACACTATGTGAGCTACTCGTTCCAAATTTACCCAGACACCCTAAAAACCTCCACATCAGGTGAGGATTTCCCACAGGACAGGAGTAATGGGGTCTGCCAGCTCCAGCTCCTGTCTGAGCATCAGGAAGTCACTTCCAACTAATCAGGGAATGAGAGGATCCAATTTGCCTTTCTTCCTATGAAAGGGTGGAGGCAGGAGGCAGGAGAGGAGGATTCTCCTTGGAGATAATCCCATTTTGCCTCATTTAGCAGCCATTTTGCAGAGGTCACTTGCTTGCTCACTGCAGTCTCCTGCTGCACCCATTTTCAAGGTGGGTGCTGATTAAAGCAGGAAGATCAGACTGGCTGAAGATTCCTGTTGAACTGGAATTTCCAAGCCCTACTTTCTCCTGAAACAAAGAACTTTGTTCTGCCTTTTTAAAGGGACAAATTCCAGCTCTGCCCTGGGATTCAGGAGCTCAGGTACCACCAGCTCATGGCTTTGTCACAGTGAGCTTGGAACATTTGGGCAGAGCATTTTAAAGGGCACACACAGCCAAATCGTGGTGCTGGAGTATTTTTTCCCCCAGATTTTGCTCGGGAGAAGCCTGGGTTAGTGCAGCACATACTCTGATCAGAAAAAATCTGAATACTTTCCACGTGCTGAGCACTCCCAGCTCCTGACAACTGGACTATGAGTTATTCCAGCTCAGGAAACAATGTTATTAATCTTTTTTCCCCCTTTCTTTTTCTTTCTAATCTAATCTTTCAAAGACTCCCTAAATACATTTGCTACAGCTTATAAATTAATCTCTTTTACCATAGGAACAACCTTATCTGTGCTCAAACCCTGCAGCCGAGCACTGATGCTGTTTGCTTGCATAAATGGCTCCAGTTGTAGCCAAAATTTCAGCATTTGTAGCCAAAATTCCAGCATTTTCAGCCCAGCTGGGAGCAGAGGCTGGAGCTGCAGTGTTTAATCTGCATTCCTGCCCTGTGACATCCTCCTGCTCTGTGCCATTCCTCAGATCCAGGAGAGGGTGGTGTTAAAATCCAGAACAGGAGCTGCTGGATCCCCTCTTCAACATCTCCTGCTCCCATTTTATCAACAAAAAGCTGAATTTCTCTGCTGAGTTGCTCCCAGACAATCGAGCTGTTATCTTGGGATGGGAACTGCTTGGTGTGTGTGATCTAATACTTTAGATCAATGGTTACACCTTCTGATCACCTAGGAGATGAGGAGATTATTTTTTTTTAGCATTGCAGAGTGAATTTCTTAGCTCTTGGTAATCCTGAGGATATTCAAAGAGAGGTAATAATTTTCTTTTCTTTTTTTTTTTTTTTTTTAGAGTTAATGGGAGAGGGAAGCTGCAGGAGCCCTCTCTATAATTGCAGCAGAAGATAAGGGACTGCACAGCCAAACTGAAAAAATAAATCCTGCAGAACATCTCTACTTCCTCTACCTTGATTCTGTTTTATTCCTCAAATGGTCTTTTTACTCTCACAATCTCCTCCCTTGATCTTAAAGCTTTTCTTGCCCTTTCAATCTGAGCCACCTTTCCTGCCTCTCTCTTTCATGAATTTTGAAGGTGCTTCCTCACTCCTTCAGATCTCCCTTTCTGGAAGAATCCTAAATGTGTGTCTCTTGTTAAACTCCACGAAGGAGTTTTGATTTTGATCACCTCCCTTGATTTTGAACTTGCAGGAGTTTTGTTTTGCAGGGATGTCCCAGCTGGACCACCAGAGGGGCAGGCAGCTTCCTCTGGTAAACCAGCCCCACCTCCACTTTCCCTTAATGAACACCCTGTAATTTGCAGGAACATTGAGTCATCCCCATGGCCAAGGCATGAACCCCAAACCCAGCGCTGTGCCAGCAATTCCAGCTCCTCCTGGGGAAACCATCCCTGCCTCAACCAACACCCCAGGGCAAACCAAACCATCCCTGCCTCAACCAGCACTCCAGGGCAAACCAAACCATCCCTGCCTCAACCAGCACTCCAGGGCAAACCAAACCACCCCTGCCTCAACCAGCACTCCAGGGCAAACCAAACCACCCCTGCCTCAACCAGCACCCCAGGGCAAACCACCAAACCATCCCTGCCTCAATCACCACCCCCAGGGCAAACCACCCAACCACCCCTGCCTCAACCAGCACCCCAGGGCAAACCAAACCATCCCTGCCTCAACCAGCACCCCAGAGCAAACCAAACCACCCCTGCCTCAACCAGCACCCCAGGGCAAACCACCCAACCACCCCTGCCTCAACCAGCAGCCCAGGGCAAACCACCAAACCATCCCTGCCTCAACCAGCACCCCAGGGCAAACCAAACCACCCCTGCCTCAACCAGCACCCCAGGGCAAACCAAACCATCCCTGCCTCAACCAGCACCCCCAGGGCAAACCACCCAACCATCCCTGCCTCAATCACCACCCCCAGGGCAAACCAAACCACCCCTGCCTCAGTCAGCACCCCAGGGCAAACCACCCAACCACCCCTGCCTCAACCAGCACCCCAGGGCAAACCACCAACCCACCGTCCCTGCCTCAACCAGCACCCCAGGGCAAACCACCCAACCACCCCTGACTCAGTCAGCACCCCGAATTTTCCTTCCTTTCCCAGCCCTGAATTTTCCTTCCTTTCCCAAAACCTTGCTCTTCTTTGGCCCAAGTTCTGCTGGTGAAACTGAAGCACAAATCCCACATGGATTGTGCCTAAACCAGCTGGAAAACAGCAAAAAAAGGAAGAGAAATGAACGTACAAGGCCTTTAAAAAACCCTCCCAGGGACTGCCTCTTCTCTGCCTTCTTGTAGGAGTGCTCCTTGGCGTCGCCGCCGTTGTGGATGGAGTCAGGCTCAGCTGCTGGCTGCTCCCGGGGCTCTGGCTGCTCCCTGCCCTTCTGCTTGCCCAGCTCCAGCGTGGATTTCTTGTCTTTGGAGCTCTCTTTGCTCCTTGGGCCCCCAGGGTCGCTCTCAGATGGGGCAAGAGGCTTCTCCGTGGCGTTTAAAGTCTGCAGCGGTTTCCAAAGGGGTTATTTTTAGTGGGGAACAGAGAGAGTTCAGAAGGAGAGCCATAAATATGTTAGGGAAGAAAAAATAATTAAAAAAATGAAAGGCCACCTGGCAGGAGGAGTCCTGCTGCCCAGCAGGTTTGCATTTCCAGAGGCTGGGATGAACTCCCGCAGGGTTGGCTCAGGGAAGGGCTCCCAGGGAGCTGATGGAATTCCATGAGCAAAGACTGCGGGGTCAAACCATCCCTGCCTGGAACAACTGCATGGATGTGTCTGCTGGGGCTGCTCGAGGTGACAGGGAACACCACTGAGAGTCACTGAAATACACCCAGAGTCTGCACCCCAAAAAGTGCAAGGAAAAGATCTGAGAGGGGAGAAAAATCAAAGGACCCCGTAAAGCAAAGGATGGAAAGAAATTCCCTGTGAATGACCAACACTCCACCCAAAAATTATCAACACAGGTTCTGGCTGTGGAAAATCAGAATATCATAGAAAATTTCATGTACAAGTGCGAAAGAAGAGACAGGAAATCTTCCAAAAAACCACAATCACAAAGCACCTGTGTAGAGTAACGGGGAAGATTCTGGAACTCAGAGAAGTTCAGGATATATCTGGAGTTCACACAAGAAAAATCATAACTGGCAAACAAAGGATCAGACCATGAAATTGTCACTCTTTGGAAAGTAGTAAATGAGGGTGTTTTTGCCAGGAAATCTGTTTGCAAATAGGATTTTTTTTTTTTAATGTAAAAAAGAGCTCCAAACCCATATGGCTTTATTTATTGCCATCATTAAAACAGCACAAATTTGCCATGTTGAAAAGCTGGAAATCTCACATCTGCCCTCAGGCCATGGCCCAAGCTTAATGCTGTGTATTTTTCCAGCTTTGGGAATTTTACCATTAGTCTTGAAATATTTGGTGTTCTTCTGAAGGCCTGGGGTTGTGTGCTCACACGCCAGGCTTAGCTTTCATTCAAAACAATAACATTTTTAGATATCATGATTTCAGAGAAAACCCTGAAAGCAGAAACTTTAGAGAAACAGAATGCAAATGCACCTCTTGTATTTAAAAATAAAAAACATTCAAGCCTGTGTAATTTTGGGGAAACAAGAATGAGAGGGGACAACAATCCTGCTGCTTTGCCTTTTTCACTCAATTCAGCTCTTCTCGCCACCCAGTCTTTAGAAAGTTCCATGTTTAAATCACAGAACCCATTTAATACAGTCAGGCTTGACCAGCTCTGCTCTTAGACTTAAAAAATCCAGTCAGCAGCTTGTCTTTGTGCAGGAGAAGGTGAAGGGGGTTTTTAAATGTTTAAAGCAGGTTCAGTGGGGTCAGAGGAGAGCAGAGCTGTGGTCTGGGCTCACAGACACCACAGCCCCAACCTGTGCCACCTCACCTGGGAAGTGACACTGCAGTGCCCAGGGGATGCAGGAGCTCTCCCAGTACAAGGAGGGACACAAAGCAAACTGAAAGTTGTCTCTGGCTCAGTTAACTCTGGGAGCTCTGAGCTGCTGCCCCAGCAGTTGCTTCCCAAGACCCTTCTCGCTGGAAGTGAGAAAATGATTCTCAGGTGAAATTGCAGATGTTCACCTTCACTGCAGCAACAACACAACTCTGGGTCTGTCAGCCAGAGGAGCCTGGAAGCCTCAGAAACACTCTGTGAAATCTGTGGCTTTGCTCTGTGGTGTAAAATTAGAGTTTTCCTCCCCACACGTGCCTGAGACAGCGCTGCAGCCAAAGCAGAACTGTCCCCACGGCTGAGAGCAGGTGGGGCCTTTGATGTCAGGCAGACTAAACACTTTCTAAAAAATATTCATAATACATTTCCCAGGCAAAAAATATCCAACTCAAACCCTATCAGATAATCTCTTTGAGGTGTTTCATATTAACCTTGAAAGGCAGGAAATTGGCAGATTTGATATTGATGGGAGCAGCTCAGGAAATGCGGAGTGAGGCCAATGAATAATGAAAGATGTTAATGCTCCTTATTCCAAAGGGGAGCTGCTCCTGCCAGTCTGCTTTGCCTCCCTCAACATTAGCAGTGCCACTGAAATGAATAAAAAATAGAAAAATGGACAGCATTTTTCCTGTTATCTTACAGGAGACCTTGGGCCAAGGCTGATTTTTAAGCCCAGGATTTCTGTGGTTTTGGAGCAGTGCTGAAATTTCTGGAGGGTGCAGAGTGGCAGGGGTGGGAAGGGGAGAAGAATCACAGCATTCCAGAGACACTACAGCATAATTTAAGGAAATCCTTTCAAAGAAATCCCCAAAAAAGGAAAAAGTCAGCAGCAGATCCAGTTTTCCTTGGGCTCCTCTGAGGAATAAAACTGTTCTACTTTACACCAGGGCAAGGGAGAGAAGGAGGAAGAACAATAAACTGATTTACAAAAATGGAAGGAAGTGGCTGCTCATTAAAATAATAAAATAGATCCAGGGCTGAAACTTTTGGTGTCTTAACCAGATCACTTCACAAAGCTCTTGTATGAAATAAGGATTAAGTGTCACAAGACAAGGCCCTTCTATATTTAGGATGCTTTTAGAGACATAATTCATGAAAATTAACCTTGGTGTCATCAGACATTGTGAAAATAGGAAGAGAGAGATATAATTTTACAGCTATTTAAAAAAGGAAATTCTGAAATGACAGTTTTGAATACAACTTCAGTTTTCCTCTTAAAGGAAACTGTCTATAGACAGAACCTTGTTTCAGTTCTCATTACGCAGAGATGAATTCTTCTGGATATCTTCACTAGCAGCAGATGAGGGTTTGACTCTCAAATTAACAGAATTTGTATTTCTAATGAAAATACGATTTTTCTGAAGCATTTTGAAAGCCATGAAGAATAGAATGAAAACACCACACCCAGAGGCTGGGTTTAGATTTTATGAACACAGAACAAAAGAAACAAAAACAGAACAAGAAACAAATATTTTCATGGCTTTTGTCACATTGCAGTGAACAGTTTTCATTCTCAGTTCTCTTTTGTAGAATTTCCACCTAAATGATTCTTTCCTCAGAAGACAAGTAAATCAACAAAGTAAAAATAATTCTGTGTGTATTTAGTTCCATTGCCTGAGCCAAGGTTCTTGCAGAAAGTCAAAAAGCAGCAAGACAGAAGAAGACGACTGAACACAAACCCACTGATTATTTTAAGAAAAGGAACACACCCGGAAAAAGCTTCTTAAAAAAAAAATTAAGTTGACTCTTTAAAAATCTTGTTTAATATTATGAACAGATAAAAGAAACAGAGAAGTGTAAATATAAGAAGCTCAGTGAGTGCAGCACTTTCCTTTCAGTGACTTTTACATTTCAAGAGGCAGAGCTGTGTGGAAGGAGGTGACCAGAACCCATCACCAGGGGATGAAGAAGTCCAGGCCAAAAGCACAAAGTCACTCACGTGGTGTCTGGGGCTGGGACCATCTCCCTCTTCTGAACGGGGGGTCCCTCCGTCACCCTTGCCTGACTAAAACAACAAAGGGTCCTGTTTGAGCCTGAATTCAGGATGGAAACTCCCAGGAACCAAGGCTTGAAGGCACTTCAGCAACTCCCCTTTGGAAATGTCCCCATCTCCAGGGTGGGTTTGGCTGGTTCTGTTCTGGGGGATTGTCTCTTGCCAGTCGGGTTTCTCATCAAGGCCTGAGCAGGGATCATTTCAGCCACTAAACAAGAACCTGCTGTCAGCCCTGCTGCTGGAATTTTCTAGGAAAGAGCTTTTCTTTGCTTTCTAGAGCCAAATCTGTCCTACAAGACCTAGTGGGACTTGCTCTCTATTTATCCACCCTGCTAAGTGCATATGCTGTGAATAATTAAAACCCTCTCAGCTTTAGAGGGATGTTTCCATATTTTGTCATCAGCATCCATTTAATCCTGATTTTTGCTTTCCAGTTTATTCCTGCAGTCCTTAAACCTCTAAATAATAATCCTCCTTGGTTCCCACACTTCCCAGCCAGGACAATCCAGGCAGAGCCTGAGGCTGCAGCACTGGAAGGTCACTCAGAACTAACCTTGACTCTGAAATATCTTTTTAAGGTACATTTCCATCAAGATTTAAAAGCAAGAAACCCCTGTTTGACCAAACTGAGTAAATAGGACAAGCTTTGTGAAAATTAGGTTAAGCTTAAGTTACAATTAGGGCTACAAAAGGGACAACAGGAATGAGCATTTGTGTTTAAAAATGCGTTGGAGGGTTCAGCGTGTTCTCCTGGGTGCCACAGAATCCACAGAGCTCAGCAGCAAAGCGTAAAATAAACTGCAGGATTTCAGAGTGCCCAAATTTAAATGTCATTTTTCATTGCAGAAGTTCAATGAAAACAATGAAAGGATGTGACTTTTGTTCTAAATTTATCTCAGGCGGAACTGTGGTTTGCTGCAGCTCTCCGTTTGTAACGCGGAGCGCAGCAGCAGCAGCCTGGTCCCACAGATGGGCTCACTGCAACCTGCCTTTCCTACAAAACCACAGAAATCAATGCCTGGCAGCAGCAGGAGAGAAAATGAAACCACTCCGTGACAATTCATGGCTTTTGTGGGGAAAACCCTGTCCCGGGAAGGTGCCGCTGCTGAGCCTGGCAGGGGTTTGTGCTCGGGGAGCTTTATCTGTGCAGGAGGCTGCAGAGGCGCAGGGGAGGATGCACAGTGCGCTCTGTGCTGGGACAAACCCGCTCCAGAGTGCACGAGGATGGGCTGTGATAGGATCTGCTCTGTATTTGTGTTTTAGCAAGTCCTCAAGTGCCTTCAGGGAAAAAAACTCCACCTGCTCTAACAGCTATCAGTGTTACCTTTTCCCCTATAAACACCTCAAACCCAGATAAAAATAGCCCTGCTTTAGCCAACCTCTCTAATCCACTCGTATTTTTGTTGCTATTATTATTTTTAACCAAAAAGAGAGTAAAGACCTTGAGGTCTAGACAAAGCTCCCTCTGGCTGCCAGTGAGATGAGGACGAAACAATCCCAAGGATTTCTCTCCAGAGCACTGCTGACCTCCTATCCTTGCCTCCAGTCACTTGGGCTTGCTGCTGGCCAAGGCTGCCCACAAAGTTTTCAGCAGTGAGCAGGGTGGGTTGGGATGTTTTTAAACGGAGGAGGGTGGGGACAGCCAATACCCTGCTACATTTTCATTAATAGTTGTGACAACATAGGTATGCTCAATTCTAAAAGCTATTTATTGTCTAAAAGTTTGATTATGTGGGGAAGCAGGGCAGCACAGGGACTGCAGATGGTTTGGGAACAATTTTCCTCTGGGAAGCAGGAGTAGATTCTACTTTCTGCCTTTCCCCTTTCCCAAACCCTGATGGACCTTTGCAGGAGCGACTGCCTCCTTTCCTGTCACGTGCCAGTTCACCTAACCTGCATAAACTGCCAAAAAAAGTCATGCCACTAAAAATGCAGCTCCCCAACGGCAGGGCAGGACAGGACACGGCACAGAAGGACTGGCAGTGCCGTGGCCAGCGGGAGATGGATTTGGAGGCGGGGGTGGAGATGGGCTCCTCCAGGAGGATGCTGCGGTTTGTGAAGCAGAGCATTCTCGGAGTCGCGACCCCTGGAGCTCCCTGGGCCACCCGTCGGGGAAAAGGCCAGCGGAGCCCTCGGGACGTTCCGGGAGGAGCCGCGAGAGGGAGATGCAGGACGGGGAATGCGCGGGGGGATGCGGGGAGAAGTCCCAGCCGCGCATCCCTGAGCGTCCCCGAGTGTCCCTCATCCCTGAGCATCCCTGAGCACCACCCATCCCTGCGCCCTCCCAGACAAAGGCAAAGTGTTTTCCAAGCCTCTCCCCACCCCTCTGAGCTCCCGGAGGGCAAAGCCGCTCTTACCAGCTTAAAGAACTTCCTCAGGTTTGCCTTGGGCGTTTTGCTCTCCGCCCCTCGCGGTTTCACCTCGGTGCTTTCTGTGCCCTTGCTCTCATCCCTGTCGGGAGCCACAGCCTCGAGAGCCACCTCTGCCTTCTCATTGCTCACGGCCTCTGCTTCTTCCGAGGAGTTCTGGGGTCAGGAGTAAAGTGGAAGAAACATCCTAACTCAATCAGTGAGGAGCTGGTTGATTTCTTAAAATTTTACAATCAAACAGGGCATGAAAGCATCCTCAGTTTCACTGTTCTCTTTGTGTTGCTTCAGGAATTTGATTAATGCCAAATGAAAGGAAGTAAATAAGTGTTAAAATCCCACCAGTTTATATAAATGATAGAAATAACCTTTCCTGAGTTGCTGGTTCCCAATCACAAGAGCCTAGCTTTGATTACAATGGAAGAATGAAAATGAAATTACACACAGCAATGCTGTCCTGAGGAGATGAGGCTCAAGTAAATCCAGTAAATATGAGAAAAACCATACTCAGGAATTTGCACTCAAAGGCAGAATTAAGATTATTTGAAACACACTATGGACACTATAAATTGCTGAAACCTGGCCTTGGACACTTCCAGGGATGGGGCAGCCACAGCTCCTCTGGGAATCTGTGTCAGGACCTCACCTCCCTCCAAGGGAACAATTCCTTCCCAATGTCCCATCTAAACCTCCTCTGTGCTAGTTGGAAGCCATTCCCCCTGTCCTGTCACTCATTTATTCTTCTTTGTCACCACATTCTTTTATTTGGACTCTGCCACTTTTATTGTGAACAAGGATATTTCCTGTTCCCCTTTACAGCAGTTTTTCTGTGTGCTGTTGCCATCTCCCTTTCTGAGCAAATAAAATCCCAGTTTATTTAGCCCTTCATACAGAAGCCATCCAATACATTTACTCAGTATTCCATCACACCTTTTAGTTCTGTCACATTTTTAAGTTGCAGGGAACTCCACATTCAGGAAGGGACTCACCATGGACTCCTACAGCAGCAGGAGAGATTTTGCTTTATTCCTGACTGCTCTTTTGTGGAAGAAACAACACTTTGTGGGTGGGGCAACAGGGAGAAGAATGATGAGGGAATAAATATTCCTTATCCCCTGCTGCCTGAGATGGCTGCAGCACATCCCACCTCCCCATGGAATTGTAGATTTAATTTATATTTATGAACAGCTTGGAGATAATCAATCTATAATAATTTCACTCTGGATCTCTGCCTATTCACACATCCATATCATCAATTCCCCATCTATTTGCTGGAAGGAAATGATTCAGAGCAGAGTGGAAGCAGTGGCTCAGCAAGGCAGAGCTCAGCTCCTGGGATCTCCCCACTCCGAGGGGGCAGGTTGGGATCCCTCTGCTGTACCCCAAAGGAGTTTTGTCTCTGCAGCTCTGGCTCTGCACTGGAATTGGTGGCACAACCAACAAAAGCACCCTGGGACCAAATGCCAAGCTCCAAAAAGCACTGCCCAGTTAAATTTGGGTTAGGCAGCTATTCAGGGATTGAGTTGTTCCAAGTATCAGGGATTCTTGCACATTTCTTCAGGAAATTTTTCTGCAGGACAAGGGGGAATGGCTTCACACTGAAAGAAGGAAAATTTAGGTTGGATATACAGAGGTAATTCCTCCCTGTGAGGGTGCTGAGCCCTGGCACAGGTGCCCAGAGCAGCTCTGGCTGCCCCTGGATCCCTGGCAGTGCCCAAGGCCAGGCTGGACAGGGCTGGGAGCCCCTGGGACAGTGGGAGGTGTCCCTGCCATGGCAGGGGTGGCACTGGGTGGGCTTTAAGGTTCCTCCAACACAAACCATTCTGGGATTCCATGTTCTGCTTCACCCAGTAATTAACCAGTTTGCTGTTTGCACATCAGTAAAAAGAGCATGATTTTCCTGCAGTTGCATGGCAAGAGCTGCTTAAAATTCAAGTTTTTAAAACAAACACATCTGCTTTTAAAGACAGATCCCAGAGCAGTGTAAATAATGCTGCCTTGATCACCTTCCACCCTGGCCTGGCCTGCTTTGATCAGATAAATGTGAAGCATCATGTTTCTGTGCCCTGATCAGATATCTACGAGGCCTTGGAAGCAGCTTTCCAACACAAATATTGGAAATTGCCCACTGTAATTCCCTATTAGTATTCCTTCTGAAAAAAAAAAAAAAAAAGAGAGAGAAATGCTGGCACAGCAAATATTTGAGTAACAGTTCTGAAAATTCTCGTGAAGACCGATCAGGAAATGGGGCAAATACAAAGTGGCTCACAGCTGAGAAGCTGAATAAGGAATTTTTCATTTTCCCTTTCCATATTTATTCATCTGCAGGCAGAGCAGCAGTATTAACTGCCACGTGTTGACAGGCACTTCATTAGCTGCACTTTGAAGTGAAAGCTCATCAGAAGATGGATATTTAAGAGACTGCCTGGGAAGAGAAGCTGGAGCTGAATCCTGCATCTATTGAGTGTTGTGGTTGCTGTTTGTGACTTCAAAAGCAAAGCTACTCCTGACTGAATTCTTCACCTATTTGAGCTTAGATTCTCTGTCCTAGCAAAAGGACAGTGCATTCAATGTGCCAGAAAAAGATAAATTCACTGCAGAACACCCCACAGAGTCTTCAAACCAAGCTGAGTTTGAGGCTAACCTGTTGTCTTTTGTTTTTTTTTGTACATCTCCTCTTTCTATTTTTTTTCTTTAAATCCTTGATACTTCATTAAGAAATGTCTGAATTCAGACTGGATTTATTGCTGTTTTACACTGAAACTACACACAGCAGCCTGCCAGAAGGTCTCTTCTTTCCCTTATTTCATCCTGATGTTCAGCACACATCCTGCTTCCCAGCTCTGTTTTCAAATAAGCCAGACTACTCAGAGGAGGAGGTTTCTGTAGCAATAACAACTACAGAAAAACCTCCCTCTCCCTCTTCCCAACTTTCTTCTCATTCCAAGCACCCGATTCCCTCAGTTCCCCAGGAAATTCAGTCCCAAGTGGCAAATGTTTGAAGCTTTGATTATTTTCAAGCATGTTTACTCCGTAAATATCTAAACACCATTGTTTTCTTTAACATAAATAAAATATCCCAGTGGGAAAACTCAGCTAAAGAAGCTGCAGGAGCAGCAGCCACTCAGGGGCATCTGGGTGTTTGGAAGCAGCAAATTTCTGGGACTTGGGCTTGAGCAGAAGCCCAGAAAAGCAGTTATTTAACATCCAGTGACTCAGTAAAGTTTCATACAGTCCTTCTATGAAACGATATCAAGAATGAATAAACTTCAGCTTATAAACCATAAGGATCATGGAAACAGGAACTGTGTTTTTAGAGTTAGCCCAAAATTTAGTTAAAATCATTATTCAACCTGAGGAACAATGTCCTCCTAAGCAATTGAGGCCCCAAATTGAAGCCTGATCTGCTCTGTCCCAGAACATTTTCTGCTGAGTAAGAATAGACCCCCCTGATCCCAGCTTTTCAGACATTTAAAGCAAAGAAATGAAACGAGGTTTTAGAGACATTTTAGTAAAGAACTCTGTGATCTCTGGGGGACATTCAACAGAAGCATTGAATTGAGCGAGGATAACGTTCCTGATTCCATAAAAACAAGAGAACTACCACAGCTAAATTCATGTCCCTGCTGTTGGACAGGTGTGTTTGGCAGGAATGAGCCGCAGCCCCAGTACCTTTTTCCAGAAGAGCTTGCTGAGGGGCAGAGGGGTGGCTGAGCCCTTGTCCTTGGTGCCCTCCCGGGGGGGCTCTGCGCTCACGCTCTGCGGAGGGGCCGCGGCCTCCGGCGCTTTCGGGTTCTGCTTGGGCAGCGGCTCTTGGCAGGGAGGGACATTTCTGTCTGCTTTTACACAGCTCACAGGAGGCTGCTCAGGGCTCTGGCAACGAAAGGACATGCAGATTGTGGGCAACAAATCCAGCACGCTCAGCCATCACCTGGGCAGGGGAGCACTGCCTCTCCCTGCTCTCCCCTGCCCTTCCATCCCTGCTTGACACAGCAAAGACACAGCAAAGCCAGAACTCAGATAAAGAAATTAAAACACTTAAACACTGAACATGCCAGTAAGAATTCCCCTTCTCCTGCCTTGCACAGATAATTCAACCCCTCCTACTCACTTTGGTGTTGGTTGTCTGCTGGGTTTCTTTCGCAGCCTGCAGGGAAACAAAACACAAAGATGAGTCTGTCTGAGGCAACGGCAGCACTGCAGTTCCACAGGCCAGCAATTGTCTGTGTCACCGATTATTTTATTTTTAGTGAATGTGTGTGCAAGTCCTGGCTCCTGCAGCCATGGAAACTGATCCCAGGAAGAGTGGAGGCTGCTGGAGGGAATGCCAGGTCCCATCCTTGTACCTGCAGCTTGGTGCTGCCCTCTTTGTGCTTGTAGTCTTACACTTGTTCTTTAAAAAATATGTATGTGTGTATATGTGATCCCATATTCACCATCCCATTGAGCTCACGTAAATCACTACAGAGAATTTAAAGGTATGAACAGATTTTTCTGTGTGTGCAGTGCTCAGGGACACAGAGCTGGGTGTTTTCCGTGGGAATCCCACACCATCATCAGGGATGTGCTCCCGTCACCTTCCAGCAGGAGGCTCGGATGCCTGCGATCCAAAACACAGGCAGCGCACGAAATGCTGGACACGCGGGGCACGGAGCAGCCCTGGCTCTGCAGCTCGGCCAGGAGCTCAGCACAGAGCAGCTCTGCAGGCTGCTTCCACCCAGCCTCTGGAGGAGCCAGTTCAATTCCTCCTTGGCCAGGGATGTTAGCTGCATCTCTTAACCCTCACACTGAAGAATGAGCCGAGCTGTACAAAAACCCATCCAGCCACAGCCTGGGGCCAGGCTCCAGCAGCCTGGGCAGACTTTGGGAAATTCTCCACAGAATAGGTGAGACATTTTGCAGGGCAGGTATTTTGCAGGAGCCAAGGACTTTTTTTTTTGTGGTCAGCTCTGACAAACAACATCCAGAAGGGGAGGTGAGAACAAGGGTGAGGATGCCATGGGCTTCAGCATTAGTGCTGTAAGTGAGGGATTCACCCTTCTCTTCCAAGGGAAACTTCCATAAATCAGCACAGTTAAATGCAAAATTAGCAAGGAATGAAGGACAGATATGCATGGATGGGAAGAGCATCACAAGCTGCTTTAGAGTTAGGATTTTGTAACACAGGAGCCTGAAAAACAATGTTTCTGTTAACTCACACACTCTTTAAACTTCGATTAAATATTCCAGGGACTCTTCTCACTAAAATTCATTGCAAGAATAATGATTGGAATGGAATATCCAAAAATGCCAGTCAGGT
The DNA here is from genome assembly GCF_963513975.1 of Fringilla coelebs. NCBI lineage: Eukaryota > Metazoa > Chordata > Aves > Passeriformes > Fringillidae > Fringilla > Fringilla coelebs. The sequence goes on from NC_140044.1 coordinate 1,984,705, forward strand.
TTGGTTTTTACCAGGAAATCTTAATTCATTATGAACAAGTAATTAAGACTTCAATTTTATTAAAAAATGAAGCTGAGATATCAAATTTAAGGTTTGGGGAAGAACTGCACACATGAATTCATTTGGAATACTATTATTCCTTCAGTAATATGCAGATGACTTTTTTTTTCCTCAAAAATGAGATAGTGGAATGAACATTTTTGTTTTTAAAATGTATTAAAGAATGCCCTATGCCCTTGATTATAAAGCCCCCTACTCACCAGAAATTCCACGTGGGTGTCTGGAGGGAGAATTAAATATTAATTATGTTCCTCCCCCACTGGAAGGGTCTCTGCTTCTGCATTCTCTGGGCTAAAAAGCTGCAATTCTCTGCTTGCCTGCCATGATCATCTTCACAGAGTTCAGAAATCTTCAAACACAGAGCTTGAGACCAAAAGTTTTTGGCAATTTCTGGTTTTTAACGTAAAAGCTCATGTCCTCTTAAACAGCCATTTGCTTGACTGTGCATTTTAAGCCCTTTAAAGTACTCATCAAACCCAGATTTTTTTCTGCTTCAAACTAAATCAGAACTAACATTAATTAATTTTCTTGGTTGCAGGCAGAAATCCCTATTTCTGCAGGAAAGTCCACGTTCCAGCCTCTTCCGTGCTGTATCAGATGCCCCAAAATGCCAATTCCAGCCAAGTTCTGGTGTACATTAATGACATAAACCCTGACCTGTAGCTGGGCTGAGCTCCCAAACCTCTCTGGTTTCAGCCTTTGGTCACCTCTACACAATTCATTGTTTGTCAGCCCCTCTGATTTTGGTTTTTAGTGGCCAGGGGCGTTTAGTCCGTGTTAGTAAGTGGCAGGAATTATTTCTCCAGGGATTGCTCCAGAACCCCGAGCTCACAGAGGGCCCAACGAGAGGAAGGTGCAGCTCAGGATGGTTCCCATCCCCCCAGCACAGAAATGTTCCCCCAGGGACCTCCAGAGCTCTGCACATCTGGCCAGATGTTGGGAAAGAACTCCTCTCTCTCTGTGCCAGGGGCCAGCTGTGATTTCTCAGGGTTCTGCTGCTCCTGGAGCTCCATACCCACCTTGTGCCTAAAGAGTTTGCTAAAGGTGCCGTGGCCCAGCTTGGGGCTCTCTGCCTTCTTTTTCTTGGCTCCTTTGGAGGGGGATCCTGCTGCTGCCTTCGGGCCAGGCTGTCCCCCAGGGCCCTTCTCCACCTTGGAGCCCTTGTGCACAACAGCAGGTGCAGGTGAGTGTTTGCTGCAGATATTTGCTTTATCAAAGACAGTATTCCATCATCACACACGTGGGATTAAAGGAAAATATTCCCTCTTAGCTCTGGATAAATTGTGGATTTTTCCCTGAGTGACTTCTCAGCTCTCCTCAGAGTTTCTTTCACACGAGCAGCAAAATAAAAGCCAAGGCAATCCTCCTGATTCCAAATTAAACAACAACTTTCCCTCTAAAACCTCCACTAAACTGAAACCTAAATCCCACAAACATCTGCCATTCCAAGTCACAAAGAAGCAATTTCAGATTTATAATTTTAAAACAGGCAAATATATAAATCTTTGGAGGAACATTCAGTCTTTTTACTGAAGCATAATGGGGACTTTAAAATGTTTTATATAATGCATTATTTAGGAAAAGGGCAGTGTGAATATTCATTATATACACTGCCTAAGATATTTCAAGCTTGCATTAATGTCCTTGAAATTAATTAATTAATTAACTGTTTGAGGTCTCAGGCTTTAAAGCAGGAAGATGTCTTTGATTACCTGGCCTGGAGGAGAAAGAAGAATTATTCCTTACTAATTCTCACAGCTAAACTGACCCTTATTCCTGCAAAATTCTAAATTCTTACGCTTCCTGAACACAGAGTGACACAGGATCAGCTCAGGGCCTGCCACAGGAGGGTGAGGTCAGTGACTGGGGCAGACCTTGTCCAAACAACCTCTTGGTTTGTAGGAGCTGCCTGAGCTGGTGTGACCGGGCTCTGAACCGGTGTGGGCACAGAGGAAGGGACGGGCACCGAGGGATGGGCACAGAGGTGATGCCTCAGGTTTTGGCTTTTCTATGTTTCAGGTTCTGTGCTGCTTTAGTGTGTGGGTCTGGGCTCACATCAGGGGATGCTGAGCTCTCTGCACAGAGCAGGGACACAAAACAATTCCTGCTCCAGCTGGGCACCAAGGACAAATGAGCCAAATCTCAGGCCAGGAGCACAAACCCCGTGGGCTGGAGAGAGAAAAACAAGCAGGGTGGGACTGCAGGGGCTGAAGCTGGGATGGGACAATGAACTGCAAGGTGCAAATGGAGCAGAGCTGATCCCAGGGAGAGACCCCGTGCCCGGCCGGGCATTTTGGGGCCATTTTGGTTCATCTTGGGTGCAGCCCTGGCTGGGCTCTGGTGCTGCCCAAGGTGGATCCATGGAGGCCTCCTAATAAATCCCTGCTTTATTCTTTAGCTCAGTCCAGTCTCTGTTCTGACTCAGCCTGCACAAGGCATCACAGGGACAGCCAGCACCGAGGGTGTGCCCGGCTGCTGGCAGCACACGAGGCCCAGCAGCTGATTAGAGCTGCAGCCAGCACTGATAAGAGTCTGACCCTACAGAAACAGAAAGTTCTTCTCCCCCAGAGGGTGCTGGGGCACTGCCCAGGCTCCCCAGAGAGCGTTCCCTGCTCCAAAGCTTTCAGAGCTCCAGGAGAGCTTGGACAACGCTCTGGGTGGGATTGCTGGGGGTCTGTGCAGGGTCAGGGCTGGATGAACCTTTGGATCCCTTCCAGATCCAGGATATTCCATGATTCTGTCATTTGAAGGCACAGCAGCCACCCAACAGCCCCATGGCTTGGGAAAACTTCACTTAGCAAAGCTTTACCTTTAACACACTTCAGTTGTTTTTTTGGGGGGAAAAAAAAGGACCATTATTTCCTATCAGCCAAAAAATCTGCAGCTTTTCTACCTGGGAGCTGATAAATTAACCTCCTCAACATATTTCCCCTTTATTGAAGTAGAAATGCCATATCAGATAAAGGAATTCCCAATAAAAGAGAACTCCCACTTAATCTCCTGTGAGGAGTTTGCACATCCTGCAAGTCACCCGGGTTTGTTTGCCCTGCCAGGTGTGCCAGCAAACCAAACCCACCCAGAATATTCCTGTCCAAATATTCCTGGCAGCAGCACCAGCAGTCACCTGGCACAGGTGACAGAGTCAGGGAAGGAAATGGGGTTGTTTCCATCCAAACCAGATTGTTCACCACCTTTGGGAAGAGCTGCAAGTCTCCCTAGAGCACTTTAATAACTGCATTTTCTGCATAGCTTGGAAAAGCTTCACCCTATTTGATGATTTTCAGAGTTATTCAGAATTATTGAGAATAATTTTCAGAGTTATTCAGAATTAAATCCCCCATGTACTCACCAAGCTTGCTGCAAAGACTGAACATTGAAGAGGACAAAAGAATAAAAAACCACCCAACAATATTATTTTGGCTAATATCTGCATGGAAAAAACACTTCAATCTTTAGGGTTTTATTCCTTGTTTCTTAATAAAGTTTTTTCACGGCACAAGGAAAACTGTTCTATGAGCAAACGGAATTTTTTTTGTGGACTCAAAACTTTCATGGAGAATTTAGATCAAAGACAAGTCAGAGAAACAACCAAAAGCATCAGCAATCATCACCAAACTCACAGAAAACACAACAGATTTTGATTGTAACAGATGATATTAAGAATGGCACTGTTCAGTCTCTTCCTTTTCAATTTATCCAGGGGAAAAAAAATTTAAATTACTTCAAGTGATGACATCAGCTGGGAAAAAAACCCCAACAAAATGAAGAGGAAATCCCTGTGTGAAAAACACCTAATGACCAGTGAACAAGGAACTGCCTACCTTGTCTTCAGAATCACTTTTGGCTTCAGCTTTGCTTGGGGAGACCTTAAAAGAATTTGAGAAAAAACAGTCACTCAACCCAGCCTTTCAAAAGATCAAGAAGATAAGTTTGTAATCAGCAGGTTTTATTTGCACAAAAGGAAAATACAAATATTGCTTGCCTCAAGTGGGAAAATTGATAATGCAAATATTCCTTGAGAGTACATAGTGGCTAAAAAATGCCTGGATCGAATATTTACTATTCAAGCTTCTAATCAATTAATAAAAAATGAATTTTTGGAGGTGGTACAAAAGGAATATCAAGCAGAAATTCTTTGATACAGTTCAAGATCTGTACCTGTGTACAAGTGGAAGTTTGCAGAGCAGGTGGCACTCACTTGATCATTTCAGTGTCCCCCCCACACCCCTCCTCATCCCCCCAGGACAGAGAACATTATACATTGATTTATACATTTTTACATTATTTATACAAATTTTCCAAGCCCACAGGGGATTTTTTGGAAGCAATTGAAACCCAAAGAGATGGAAAGGCAGAACTTACCAGTGTTTTGAGGAAGCTCATGACTGAGCCCTGTCCTGCAGCTGCCTGGGGACTGTCCTGCTCTGCCTGTGCCCTGCCAGGTGCTGCAGCAGCCAGGTCTTGTTCACCTGCAGAGTCCTGCCCAAGCTGCCTTTGGCTGCACTCATCTATCTCCTAAAAAATAAAAGGGGGCACAGATTGCTCAGTGCCAGCTTGCCCGATTCCCCTGGAATGCTAAAGTGGCTTTTGTGACTTGCTGGGAGTCACAACAGCAATTCCAACCATTCCTGCCCAGCCCACGGGCAGAACAATCCAGCGTTTATCCTCTCCTTCCCCTCTCTGCTCAGACATTCAGCACTGCTGCTGCTTGGGGGAACGCTGTTCTCAGCCACAACAAGCACAGGGCGAGCCCCAAACTCCACTTTTGTCTTTTCAAGGCTGAACTTGTGAAAAATGGGAGCAAAAGCTGAGATTTTGGCCCTGCCAGCTCCGTGTCTGAGTGCACCGTACAAAGATGGCTCCTGATTCTCTATTTTGCTACGCCAGGAATCATTTTTTATCTATCAAACACCAACGTGACACACATTAAAAGAAGGAAAAAGGCAATGAATCAAAGTAATTCCTCTTAGCCAGATGGAGCTGCCTCTTCCCTTCATGGAATTACAGTTCACAGAGCCCCAAAACATTTTCCAGGGCTCAAGCACTCACAAAAGCAGGCAATATTAAGGTACTTGTTTTCTGTTCAGACACCTGGACAAGGGTCTGCTTCTAAAAAACCATTTCTTGAACCAGTTTTGGAGAGTTTGGCACCTTTGACACTGAATTTACCTTCCATTTTGACCACCTTTGCCTTGAACCTACACAGGAAAGCTCAACAAAAGTGTTGTGCGGGAGAGAGTGACATCAAAGAATGCCTCAGTGACATCAAAGGTATTTTTCCCTAACCAGCCCATTATAGCTCAGTGCTTTATTTAGTGGGAAAAATAAGAATAAAAGTGTTCTAAATAACCTTTCCCCGTGCTGGGTGATTAAAATAGCACAATAATTGTATAATATGGGTTTCTTTATGTCACCAGTGGAAGGAATAGACTTTAAATGCTGTAAGACTTCAGAGGGGTCAGGACAGCTGGCTGTGGGGTGGGCAGTGCCAGCAGAATGCAGGGAGTTACAGTGTACATCGAAATGCCAGAAGGGACTTTGGTGTCATTCCCCACCCACCCAGCTCTGCAGGCTGGCCCAGAAGCAGCAGAGCAGTGCTGGAATGCTCAGCAGGCCACTGAAGGGTCTCACACAGCACTCTGTGCAGCTGCCAGCCCCAGGAACAATCTGTCCCATGCAGGACACGCGTGGCCACGCCAGCCCGGGGTGGCACACACAGAGCTCTGGAGCCATGGAAAATGCTGGCTCTGCTCCAGGTGTTCAAGGGACAACTGAGGCAGGAGGAGGAGGAGGCTGATGTGCTGTTAAACAAAACCAGCTGCACAGCCCAAGTGCTTGGTGCCATCACACTCTTTAGAGCTGGGTGCTATCAAGAAAAAGAAACAGATTGAATAACTTTTTGGAATTACAGACAAGCCCAATGCATCCTTTGGGATGCATTTTAGGAGAGAGATGCACACAGCTGTTTCCAGCACCTCTGGCTGATCCAGGACATCTCCCTGACAAAGTCACACTGAAGAGAAAGCCACTGCAGATCCTGAGGATTGGGGCCATCCCAAAATCCCTGAACTCCACTCACAGCTCAGATGTGCCCCATCTGATATGCCCATTTCAACTCCCTGCATTCTGCTGGCACTGCCCACCCCACACCCAGCTGTCCTGATGCCTCTGAAGTTTTAAACCATTTAAAGTCTATTCCTTCCACTGGTGACATAAAGAAATCCATATTCTACAATTACTGTGGTATTTTAATCACCCAGCACGGGGAAAGGTTCTTGAGAACACTTTTATTCTGATTTTTCCCACTAAAAATGACCCTGCCCAAGCCGAGGCTGCCCTTGGCTACAGAGAATCACTCCAGCCTGGCCTTGGAGAGGGGCTGTGATCCATCCTGTGCTCCCATGGGAATGTTCCTGCAGGAAGAGCCCGGGCTGGGGCCATCAGCACAGAAATCAGGCACAGAGAACACACAGCCCGGCACGATCACGTTTGCAGAGCCACAAAATCACCACAAAAGCCTCTGTGGCAGCTCCCTGCTCAAAGCCCTGGGGGTAAATAATGAAAGAAACCCCAGGAATAACAGAAGATCAGTATTAGGAGTTAATAGATGCTATGTAAATGTTCAATTCATGTCTTTGAGAAGCTAAATTTGGGGGTAATAAACACCTTAAATATACTGTAGTTTCAGTTCAGTCATCAGGAAAAAAAAACCCCAAACATATCAAAAGAATGTATTCCTGCCAGCACTTTTGTTTGCATGAATCATGGCTCAGTGAAACATTTCAGGCATATAATTTATCTTTTCTTTGGCTTACATAGTAAATGCTTCATGAATTCATGAATTCTGCCCTTGTTTTAATTATGCTGCGCTCTGAATGTAGTTTTGTAGACCACAAAAATAAAGAGTGGCTCAGCAAACACAGAATGTTTGTGCAGCTCTTAAGCTACAACTGTGGAGCCTCTCTCTTACTCACCAGCAACGCTGTTTGTTTTGTCTTGGCACTCAGTGCAGGGAAACTTTGCTTTTAGCATTTACAGATACTACAAGTCATAATCCACAAATAAAAAAAAAAGAGAGAGAAAAAAAGAGGAGCTGTTGGCAGCGATATCTTGATTTTTAGTATGATTATTTGGTAACAGTTTGTAGTTACTACAGTAACAGTAATTAAATTAGGCTTGGTCATTCTCCCATCCAGCAGGAGAATTGGAACTTCAGAGGGAACAGAAGGCAACTGTGCTGCAAGGCAGAGCCACAGCCTTTGTTTTAGGGATTGAGTTAAATTTGGCAACACATTGCAGTGTTTAGCTGATGTATTTTCCCCAAAAAATGTGCTTAACTCCTCTCTGCCCCCACCATATATTCCTTTTCATATCTGGAAGAACCAAAGACAAAATTATAGACCAAAAATTCAAGCATAAGTTTAAAATTCCTCTCCCTGCGATCCAGATCTGTCATTTCTTTACCCAGTGAACCGAAATTTGGTGATTCCTCAAAGATGTCCATGATGCAGCTTAAAGCACACACCTGGGAGGTGTAGAGGCATTTTTGATAACCAGACCTGTCCTCAGGAATGTTCCTGGATTCCAAAAAGCTGCTGGGATCCTGCAGACACTCCCAGCCAGCCCCAGCAGCACCCAGGGCTCAGCAGTGCTGGGATTTCCAGGTTATTCCCATCAGGCCCTCCAGGATGGGGATGGGTACCAGGGGACTGCAGCAGAACTGCCAGTCAGTAGGAATAAGAAATCCAGGTGTTATTGATGTAATAAAGCTTGATCTGGTTGAGCAGTGCTTCCCTGCTTGAACTGGGAGAATGATTTCATTTCCCTTCTGTCTCTGACCATGCCCTGCCTCACCTGAGCTTTCAACAGGACTGTTTGCTCTCAGCAGTGTTTAACTCTGAATTTTAGTTAAAACTGCTCCAAAGCGTTCTTTCCTTGGACTTTCACAGCATTCCTTCAGCAGCACCAGCTGTGACCTTCCCCACTCTGTAAATGAAAGCAGTGTCACTGCAGTGACAGCAAAGTAGGAAATGAGAATTTGGCATTTGGTGAGAAAAGAGACAATTCCTGCAAGCCACGGGGAGGAATCGTTGTGTGTGGCAGTCAATATCTGCAGGAATTTGGGGTGTTGAAAAGCTCCATTCTAAGAGGATGAACACAGAAGTGCCAGTGTGCCCTGAACAGAGGATTCATTTCAAATTATCTGCCCTGTTCTGCTTAGGTGCTGAATGCCTTTATGGGTTCATTAAACGTGCATCCCGAGCTGTCTGAAACACCCGTGATGGGAGCACTCCTGAAGGGCAGAGGTGAAAAATGCAACTGTTCCTTCTTAAAAATGAACCCTCAGGAAAATATTACAATGTGTCAATTTATACAAGAAATGCGCTCTTCCAATCTGAGAAAGTCTAAAGTAGAGAAGACAAAGATTAAAAATAATAGAATTTTGGGGCAACTTGCCATGCTGGCAGAGTAAGCAGTGAGTATCCCATGAGTTAAGTTCAACACTACCCAGAGCATCAGTGATCACCATCTTATTTGTAAGCCTGAATTGGCCAATAAAAGCAATTATTAAAATGGTATTTACACATTGGTTTTTCCCTCCTTTAGACAGGGTTTCAATTTGATCACCAATTCCTGTATTTCACCTCTCCAGCAGAACTCAGAGTTACACCATTATTCCCTTTCAGAGGATGGGCTTCTTCTGTAGTTAATTACCTGAAAATTATACCTTTGCTGACATCAGATCTGACAGGAAGTGCAAAGTCTAAACTCATATTAACTTCCAGCTCCTTTGACCAGAGTGCACGTTCAGTTAAGACCCATAGTTTCTCATATCACATTCTCATCCTGTAAAATCATTTCTAATGAACCACTTTTCCTTGACTAAAACACCACAATTAGCTGGAGTACAAAAATCATCACTGCATAATATTCCTTATTTTGCTGAATAGGGTATCCAGAAACTATTGCTGGAGAAGTAGAGCTATTTTAAAAACGGCACAAAGACACCAAAGAACTTTTAGAAACCCATCCAGCATCAAACTCCAAGGTCCTACAGCACAAAGAAATGGTTTATTTTCAGGTATTTTTGCTTTCATTTGCAGCTGGCAGCTGCTCCTCCTGGCAGCTGGAGCCGTGTTGCCCAAACCTTTTGGGGAATTAGAAGCTGAATTAAACTGGAGGTCAGGATTTGGTCACGAGACAGAGCCTCCCTCCTTGGCCACAGGTTCGTCTTCCGCACCTCTGTCCTGGGCAGTTACCTGTGGTCATTTTAAGGGCAACACCGGCTCATTCCCACCCCCACATGGAGCTATCCCACCCCGCCGACCTTCCCAAGAGGTTCCACCAGCAAAAACAGAATTACAGGTTATTTTAGGGAGCACTTGCCTTGCCCAGCGGTTCCCCGTGGGGCGCGCCGGCCGCGACGCTCCCGTTGGGCACGTCCAGCCCCTGCCTTCCCTCCTCAGGGCCGCCTCGTGTCCTCGCCGCGCCCTTCTCCAGCCCGAAGATCCTGTCCAGGAGCGTCACCGCTTTGCCCCTTGGGGCGGCCACATCGCGTCCCTCGGGCGTCCCCGCGAGCTCCACGTCCTGCAGCGGGGCCCGGCCCGGCTTGGTGCGGCTTCCCTGCTGGGGGGCTGCCCCGGGCCCCTCCGTGCCCTCGCCCGGGCCTCGGCGGGCACCGAGGGCGGCCTCTCCGGGGGCTGGAGCTGCCGCCGGCTCCCGGGCAGGCTCTGGCTCCCGGGCAGGCTCTGGCTCCCGGGCAGGTGCTGGCTCCCGGGCAGGCGCTGGCACGGCCCAGGGGAAGGCCAGCAGGGAGCGGGGCCTGGCAGCTGGCGGGGCCCCCCTGGCAGCGCTCCCGCCGCTCTGCCCGCCCGCCCGGGCACCGGGGCCCGGCTCCGCCGCGGAAACGGCCGCGCTGGCCCGGCCTGCAGCTGCATCCGCTGCAACACAGAGGGAGAGGGGATTAACCACGGGCATGGGCATCCTGGCACCCTCTTCAACACAGGAGAGAGGGGATTAGCCATGGGCACCACAGCCACGGGCACCACAGCCACGGGCACCACAGCCACGGGCAGCCAGGCTGGGGTGAGCTGGGTCTGAGGGCACACTGGGGATCCCGTGCTGCTGCTCATCCCCCAGAGCTGATTTCTGCCACCCCTCACTAACATCAGTGTGAATTTTACCCTCTGTTCATCCCCAGAGAGGATTTCTGCCACCCCTCACTAACATCAATGTGAATGTTCATTCCCAGAGCTGATTTCTGCCACCCCTCACTGAAATGAGGGCAGATTTTACCCTCTGTTCATCCCCCAGATCTGATTTTTGCTCCCCTGCCATGCCTCACTGAAATCAGTGCACCCCTTGCCCTCTACTCATCCCCAGATCTGATTTTTGCCACGCCTCACTGAAATCAGTGTGGATTTACCCCTTGCAGCGTCAAAGTCAGATACCAGCCCTGTTTGGCACTATTCAGCCCAGCCAACAGCAAATTCAAATCACTGATAGGCAAAAAACCCCAAACCAGTAAAACTGGAGACAGTTCTATATCAATGTGTCACCTGCTCCTCTGTCAAAGCCAAGGAAACAAAAGGCATGGGAAGCACCAGGACTGATCCCATCTCCTGGCTGGCCAAACTCCCAGCAGGGAGTTCTGTGCAGTCACAACTGATTTCACTCATTTTTCCTCGCCCTCCTACCTGCACCTCTCCTTTGCCCATCTTTGAGCCTGATTTGAATACTGATAAATCACATCCCAGCCAGATTTCTTATCCTTACATTTCTCTTTACATTTTACATTCCTTCTCTCACGAACTACGTCTCAGAATCATGTTTCCTCCCCCAAAACTCACACAAATCATTCCACATGTGGCCATCACACCTTAGATGCAAAAACCTCTTTTGATTTAAGAGTGTATTTTATGATTTTATAAAACAATGGTGCTTTGATAACACAGCTGAGGTGAAAATCCCTGGTATGGGATTCACAGGCAGGAAAAGGCAGCTCCTGCTTTACACAAGACAAAAGAAACAAGAGACAAAAGAAAAACAATCTTGCTTGGATCGGTTTTGTGGCTGGGAGGCAGAAGTGCAGATGATGTGGTGTGAAACCCCAATAAAAACGGGTCTTGTTGAGAGGTAAATCTTACAGCTCCCCCTGAGCTTCAGCTTCTCTTCCCTACTTGGGCTGGAATATGGATCTGATTTCCCTGTCAGTCATCACCACATTTCAAGGATGAATTTAGATGTATTTAATTATAACTGTGGAAAACTGTCAGGCTCAAACCGACTTGCTGAATTAGAACAGGAAAATTGTCAGTTTCAATGTAAAATTGAAATTATTTCAAATTATAATCGTAATAGTCTAGTCAATATTATGCCTTTCACATTTTCCTTTAAGAGAAAGAAAACCCCAGATACCAAAAAAAAAAAAAAAAAACACCTGACTGAAACACATCTTCCACACAGCACAGATTTTCAGTGTGAAATTCTTTGGGATTAGGAAAACAGAACAATTTTAGATCCCAGCTTTCCAAGCTACCCTTGGCTTTTCACAGCAAAATTCCCCCAAGCTTCCCACCTCCCCAGGGATTCTGGATAGTCCCACCAAACATCAGCAGGTCCCCGGCTGATGTGTGTGTGTCCATCAGCCCCTGTCCTGCCTGGCAGCACCAGGGACCCTGGGCACACCCTGGGAGCTCCCAGCAGGGCCCAGCCTGGAGGTTCCTTTTCCCAAGCCCTAATCCCATGGCTGAGTGTCCCCACGGGACCCTGCAGCACAGCCCAGGCTGCTCCTGGTGAGCAGAATGGGGTTTTCCATGAACCCCGGGATCATGGAATGCTTTGGGACCATCTCACCCCACCCTGCCATGGCAGGGACACCTCCCAATGCCCCAGGGGGCTGCAAGCCCAATGTCCAGCCTGGCCTTGGGCACTGCCAGGGATCCAGGGCCTGCCCACCATCACAGGGAAGGATTTTTCCCTAATATCCAACCTAAACCTGTCCTCTGTCAGTCTGAAGCCATTCCCTGTGTGCTGTCCCTCCATCCCTTGGAAATCCTCTCTCTCCATCTTCCCTGCAGCTCCTCCAGAGCTTCTCCTGGGCAGGTGAGCAATGCCAGCTGTGCCAGCAGAGCTGCTCCATCCCTCTGCCCACCCTGGAGCCTCCTCTGGGCTCACCCCAGAGCTTCTCCTGTGCAGGTGAGCAATGCCAGCTGTGCCAGCAGAGCTGCTCCGTCCCTCTGCCCAGCCTGGAGCCTCCCCAGCAGCTCCTGCCCATGCTGGGGGTGCAGTGGGGCAGTGCTGGAACGTGCCAGCATCACCTCAAGGGACTTCACCCAGACATCTGCCAGCAGCAGAGGCACAGGTGACACCGTCAGGGCTGTGGTGGCAGCAGCCACAGCTGCCCCCAGCACCACTCAGCTGCCAGGACCTGGCTCCCAACTCCTCCCCTTGGATCACTCTTAATGTGCCTTTTCCTCCCTCTTTCTTGGGTGCTTTGGGCAGAGTGGCCAGAGCTCCTCAGCACAGCCTGTTCTGGCAGGCAAAGACATTTCCAGTTTCTGGGCATATGATATTTTTTCCCCCCTGCATTCTTCTCTGCTGTTCCTGAAGGAAGCAGCTCCACTGGCAGAAGTCCTTGGGCAGCAATATCCTCCGGTGATATTCCATGAGCACCAGTTTCAATTTCAATGTCCTGACAGACACAGCGAAACTGCAAATTACAGCTACTCCAGCACCTATTGGGATACTCAGCTGGGGCCACTAAGGACCAGCTGTAGTTTCCTGAGCCTCCTGCAGCAGAGTTTGAAAAAGAACTTCTAATTATAGTTGGAAACTTGGGAAGGAAGCAAAAAGCAAAAACCCTTCCCCAGCTAAAGAGAGGAGAAGCAACATCCACAGGAAAATAATTGTAAGAGATGCTGAACTTCTGCTTTATGTAACAGATAACAAATGAACCACAGGGAAACTGGCTTTGGCTCAAGCACTAGAAAAACCAGCTAAACAAGCAGCAGCTCAGGAGCCCATGGAGCTCCTTTTATCTCAAATGATCATGGAAGGAATGGAAGCCCTGGAAAATGTCACTGCCATGGGCTCTGCTGTGTGTGTGTTGTGTCAGGAGAGCTCCAGCTGCTCCAAGGAAATTCTGCTCAGCCAGAGGCAGGGCAGATCCCAGGGCTGGGCTGGGCTGCACTGAACAGGCACAGCAAACTGAGGGAGAAAAGCCTTGAAATTCCAGTATTTGGGCGAAAAATATGCGTTATTTTTGTTTTTAAAGACACGCAAGTGCCATTTTTTCCAGATTTATTCCTCAATCCAGAGGCAGAATTGCAAAGATAAGCGAAACCCCCCCCCAAATTCTAGGCCAGGTCTTTGAGCAGATCAAAGCTGCTCGTTGTGACTGAGATTAAAAGCTGCTCTGAGATGAAAATCAATACACAATTTACAGGCTGCATTTCAGACTACTCCTGCTCCAGCATTTGCCTTTCAACTCTTTAACAAAAGGCAGTCACACTCCAGAAGATCTGTCTCTCTTTCCCCTTCCCTTCATCAGGGTGTGTTAAAAAGGAAATTTTGTGGCTACACAAAGTCCCTCTTCTGTAAGAACATTTTTTCCCCCTGGAATTTGGCATATTAGACCAACATTTTTTCCTTGATTTAGTAAAAAAATAGAGAAGCACAATGGTTAATGCAATATCACAGAATCATGGAATGGTTTGGGTTGGAAGGGACCTTAAAGCTCATCTCATTCCTCTCTTTTGACTACATGCCAGCCACAAACAAATATTCTGCTTAGCCATGGAATTAGAGCCACACAGCACTTTACTCTCCCCTGGTGTTCAGATAATCGTGGAGAAAATATTTTAATGGCCATGAAGAACCCATTAAGGGCTACAAGGCAACATTTGGCACCAGGAATTCCAGCAGTGCAGGGCAGCACAGGCTACAACAGCCCTGAATGAATTTCTGCAGCAAATACAAATCCAAAATAAAACACTCCTCCTTCCTTAAAAAAAAATGAACACACTAACATCCTTTTGCCATCTTATTCCACTCTTCCATGCAAATAAAGTTTTGTTCCTGGAATCAGATTGTTTCACTAATTTAACTTGCATTGTTATTTACCTGCAGATTTCCAGAAATTAACGGAGATAGGGGCAGAGGAGCCAGCAGCAAGAACGGGAACGATTATTCTCTAAAATCACCTCTGAAATACTTCACATTTCAGGCCTCACAGGAGCTGCTGCAATCAGGATTTCTGCTGGGTTCTGGCTCCTAGCAGGATTTGCTGAATGGGATTTATCCTCTGGGACAAAGGAGCTGCATCTTCACTCAACCTTTCTCCTCTGTAATCTTTTTCACTCCTTTGTAATTCTTTTTAGGAGCAGGTCGTTGTTTCAATCTGCCTGGAATTACCACCCAGACCCACAGGAATTGTTGCTGTTTTATCCTCCTGCTGCATTTCTGCTCTGTGTAGTGCAAATCAGAGACAGAAACCTCCAGTCCCAGCCTTCCCCTTCACCTGCTGCTCACCAAGGGCTTTTATTATCGAAAGTACAACAAGGTTCCTTTTTTTTCCCCCAAAATCCTCGCTCTATGCCCCAAAAATGCTATTTATTGCAGTATTTCATTTTAGAAATACTACCAACTATGTTTTCATCGTAATAACTTCTATCACTTGTATTTCTCCAAAACCTTGATAACATTGCACAGACATGGAGATTTCAATGGTATCTCCATGATTTTAAACTCCTTTTCAAACAGGAAAAAAGTTAAAATACAAGAAATATCAACACAGGAACGTCTAATTTTTCAACTTGCTACTTAAACTGATTTAGCAGTTACATTAATTAGGTAATCCATTTAAGTAAAGCAGTCCCATATGCTTCATTTTATGTATGAGGAATAAAATGTACATGTATTTTCTAGGACTTCAGGCAGTGAAAATCATCTGGCTTTTATTTCCTCCTCAGAACTCTGCTGGTTTACACCAGAAAAAAACACACAGAGAGGCTTTGCTGGTAGGCAACTGCCTAAAGTGACTTATGGTGGGATGGCACTGGGAAATTTGGGCTGTGGAACAGAGATTCCGGGCTGTTATCAGATCCATCTGCATATCCCCACACCAGCCTTTGATTATTTTTACCGAAATTTAGATTTTTCAACTGCCTGTGACAGACTGAGAGGGTTAACAACAAATCATAAAGTACTTTTCTCAGCATGGAATTATCAAGTATTTTCTTTGCTGATAAGATTGAAGAGGAATTGTTGGGTGTTATTTATTCTGAAAAGAAAAGAAACTGCAGTGCCAACGAGCGTGGCTGGATCTCAGAGGATTTTGAGGTGGAAGTGAGGCTCAGGGTGTCCAGCTGCACACCTGGACACACTCACCTGCAAAGCCATCCCCTCTGACCCCTCCAAACTGGGCTGGAATGGGATTAACTCACTGAACAATGCTTTGCTCCCACCCCATCAACTGCTCTACACCCCCAGTTCATCCATAAAAGGGACAGAGTTTATTTAATTAGTGTGCAGGGAAAGAATAAATTACTGAGCTTTATTCTACATTCTCTAGAATTCAAGCTCAGGAGCTGCATTTTGTTACATTTTGTTAAACAGCTAGATTTTGTTATGAAGTTTTCACTGGAGATTTCAGATGGACCCTGCTCTCTTGAGGAAGGGCTGCAACCTCCAAAATGAGAGCAGGGATGGTTTCTGTGCTTTAATACTCACTAAGGCCCAGCTCAGGAGCAGAAGGGGCCAAATGTAATTCTGATTTAATAACTCCACTGCAGCTCTAATGCCTGCCCCTTTCTGGTGCTTTTCCCAGCCAATCACTGTTTGAAAATTAAAAACAAGACAGAAAAATTCCCTATTATATGTAATTATTAATAAATAACTGCTCAGTATGGATCGAGTCAAAGCAATGCCCCTGCTCAAGAACACAGAAAAGAGAGAATAAGATGGAAATGTTCAGATGGATAAGGATTCTATCATAAATAAGGCATTTCTACAATTTCAGTTGTTGGAAATCGCTGCTGAAAAGATCAGAAATATGGGTTCATATTTAAAAATGCAGAGCTGCTTTCTAAGACTTTATCATCCTGTGGATCAGAACACATAGCCAGGACATGGATTTTTTTATCCTTTTCCAACACAAGAAATGTTCTCTTATTGTAAAACATTTCCTGGTGTGCCCCAGAAACCCCAAACCTCTCCAAGAGTCCCTGATCCCCCTACACTGCTGCATGTTGTCCTTTCCAAGAGCCTACGTTTGGGCTCCTTGCAGCAACAATTCCCCCAGGGCGTGTTGGAGACACGAATTCCACCCGGAATTCCCCCAGAGCCTGGGCAGAGTCTGTCCCAAACGTGGCAGGCACCAGCACCAGAGCCCCCCTGCCTGGTGATGCCCCACACAAAGCCCTCCCCTGTAAATGCACTTTTTTCAGGGCAGAACCAAACCCCTAGAGCTACTAACCAGCATCCAGAGAACTTTGGCAAGAATTCCTTAGTTTTCTTTTTGTTGTATTTAAACTTTGCAGCCTCTGCAGGGCCACATTTCCATGCCAGAGCTGGAACGTCCCCTAATTCAAAGCCAGGCATGAATATTTATTGTTCCTTCAGTCCCAACCTCCCCCAGGGCATTTCCAACCCCCTTCCCAGCCCATACCTTCACCATTCACTGCCAGGGGAGGGCTCTGGACAAACACCGCAGATCCATTTGTAACACCATCAGGAGACTCGGAGAGAGGCTGAAATAACAAAAAACCAGAGAGTTTAGGACATCAAAGGGCTGAAAATTGCACTGGCAGCAGCCAGGGGAGCTGGGAGGGGGGTGGCTCACCTGGTAACTCTTCACTGTGCAGGTGTTGTCATCCTCAGCCTCCTCTGGCACACTCAGGTTATTCCCCATAGCTCCTGTGAGGTGGAGGAGAGACAAAGCCCAAATAACCCTTTCTCTGTCACTGATATGAATTCACCAGTGAGGAGACAGCCAAAGGGGGCAGGTGTTAAAATCCCCCAAATCCCACCCAAGGGAGCTGCCCCCAGCCCATGGGGCTCAGGGCTCACGGCTGCTCCCCAAAATGGCACGAGCCAACACTCTCTTCTTGTTGGTGGAGACAAACTGGCTGCAGCCCCACCTGCAGCGCTGCTCGGGGCTCAGGAGGGAGCAGCAGAACAAGGCCAAAACCTGGGCAGAAATTACAACAGCTTGTGTGGTTTTGTTTGGGTTTTATTTAATAAAGAGCAGAGGGAAGGAAAAGAGGCAGCATGGAGAGGCATCACAAATGGAAACTCTGAACTGCAGCCTGGGTACTAATTCACATAAACCTTCTGGAGGTTTATTTTCCTTTTCTTTTCCTCTTAATTTCAAATACATTTAGGGGCCTTTCTTTTCTTGTCCTTTTTTTTTTCTTTTGCCCTGAATTTAGAATACATTTATGTACCTTCTGATCTTGCTCTGTAAATTCTTTGGGGCCAAACACTCCCTGAAAAGTGGCGGAAGAGCAAAGCAGACCTGAGTGAAGAAGGGAGCTCCTGTGGACTTAGGATATAAATGTGTGTTTGCTGTTAAAGTTCCCAAATAAAAAATGAGCAGAAAGCCTCCTGGGCCACACCTGGAGAGAGGGAGGTGCCCAAGGAGAGGAGGCTGGAGCTGTGCTCACCCTTTGGGATGCCCTGCACTGCCACCACAGCTAACAAAGTTATTATTGCTCTGCTTCCTGCCTGGGGGAATCAGTGAAGCTGCAAAGAATGGAGGAGAACACCTCCTTTAAATAAATCCGATTAAATTTTAATTAAACCACTTTAGAAATCAGGTCAAAAAAGGAAATCAGTAGTTTTAGGAAATGAGCTTGCCTAGGATTGGAATGGGAGAGCAGGGTCAGGCCCCAGCCCCGGGTCTGCTCTGATTGCTGAGGGTTTCACAGGGCTCTGTTCCTCAGCTGATATTCCCAGGATAAATCAGAAGTCCAGATTTGGAGTGGGAAACAGCCAGAGCCTCCCCGTGGATGCACAAAGAGCTCCTGCCCTTGCTCTGTGACTGTTTCCTGGCAGCTTCCAGGGTTATCCCATGGCAGGAGAAGAAAACAAGATCTGAACCCAGGCTCGATGGTAAATTCAGTGTCTGCTTGAATCTGGAGGATTTGTTTTGTCCTGCACTCCCAAGGCCTGGTTTGTGCCAGGACACAGCTCAGGAACAGGATGGAATATTTGCAGGTTTGCTTCCTTTCTCACACATGCTGTAAATTCTGTGTGAGAGAGAGAAGCAAATTCCTCTTATTTTTTTTTTTTTTTTTAATTTCAACGATTTGTAGCTGATTCTCAGCCCCTGCAGCTTCCTGTTGATGCAGATTTCCTCACTCCAGGTGAGCTGTCTGGAGCTGATGCAGAGCAGGGACCAGAGGCTCTGATCTCAGGGGAGCTCAGCCATTTCCTAAAATCCAGTTTACAATTCTCACTGAAATAAAACACACACAGCGGCCCTGTGGAATTTCAAAACATTTTCACTCACAGGAACTCTCTCAAAGAAAGGTGGAGATGAACAGGAGAGGTTTTTTTGCTAAAAATGGGAAAACTTGCTACACCATCCCAAATGTGATCCCAAAGCACCGAACTGTTCTCTGCTGTGCACATGGAGAGCACGGAGCCGTGGCTGCCCCATCCCGGGCACTGCCCGAGCCAGGCTGGAGCAGCCTGGGACAGGATGAGCTTTAAGGTCCCTTCCACCACAAACCCCTTGGATGATTTAGAAAACATCCAGGTGTGCTACTTCTGCCTTATTTTAAAGAAAAATGACGGGTCACTGCCACCTATAGACAAATGTGAGCAGCAGCAGCGATGAGCCAAGCTCAGCGCATGAATGGAAGTGGCAGCTGATGTCACAGCTGTGCCCTGGTGCCAGCTCCTGCAGCTGACTGTCCCCGTGTGGCTCCAGAGCTGACAAACAGCAGCCCCAGCCCTGGCGTTCCCATGGAATGGTTTTGCTTGTCCCAGAGGGCTCAGATCCATTTTCTCTCATTTGACACACCGTGGCTTAAAGCTGGACTTGTTCAACATGAAGGCAAATAAAGGCAAATAAAGGAGATCTCCCGATGTGTTTTTGGATTAGATCATCAGGGAATTGCAGCAGAATTTGCTTGGAAGGGCCCTTGGAGATCACCCGGCCCAACCCCTGCCCAGGCAGGGCCACCTGGGGCAGGTGACACAGGAACTCAGCCAGGTGGGTTTGGGGGGTCTGCAGAGAGGGAGACCCACACCCTCCCTGCAGCTGTGCCAGGGCCCTGCAGGAAGAACTTCCTCACTTTGTGAGAGAAAATGTGACAACTTTTATGGGAGAAATGGATTTGGAGGACTGAGAGGGGAAAAGAGATTATTCTGATACAAGAACATTCTTCAAAATGAGAGGAAAGCCCCTAAAAGTCAGGAGGGGCTGCAGCAATTCCTGTCCTGAGGTTTCCTTTCTGGGTACAGGTTTTTCACCAAGTTCCAAGGGTATTTTCCTTGTGGGGGCTCCTTCAGGCCAGCTGGAATCCAGCCTGACTGGTTCCAAAAGGAACATGAACTACCAGCTTCTACAGCTCTGAAACAATCCCTTTCCCAAATTATGCCTCACTGCTTCCATTGTAATGCAGAAAATAATTCAAAAGGAAAATAAATGCATTGTTAATTGGTTTTAATGTTACGTGCACCATAGCGTGCCAAGCTCAAGGCTTGGGAAAATCCTCTTTTTTCACTCCCTCTCTCTCAAAAATCATTGGTTTGGTCCTGGCAGAATGGTAAGAATGGTAAAAGCTTTGAAAATATGAGAGAAAATTACTGCAAAATCTATGATCTGCTAAAGGCAGCCAAGCCTTCCCTTCCTGATGCATTGACCCAGCCTGGAATATTGCAATCACCCATGTCTGCAAATGCCAAAAGCCCACAATTAACTCCCCACTAAAACTTACCATGTGCTGCATTTATACATCACAGAAAACAATCAATTTCCCTGCCCTTGGAGCCCAGGTGAGCCTGCAGACACGGCCACGTCCCGGTGGAACAGCAGAATTTTCAGCTCTGATTGACAGTGGAGCGAAGAGAGGGCTGATAACAGCCCAGAGTTCTGAAATTCTGCTTACCTTGAGAGCAGCTCTGCCTGGTCCTGCACTGGGGAGGGGGGAGCAGGGCAGGTGGCTCTGAGCCCGGGCAGAGCGGGGCAGCAGCAGTGGGCACACAGGGACAGCAGGAGCTGGGACAGCTGGGATGAGTCACCTGCAGCAAACAAGGAACACCCAGGAGCACCTGGGAGCCAGCCTGGCAGGGGCTGGGCATGCAGGACATGCTGATTTACAGTCCTTAATGCTCTTGGGACACTGCAGTACAATTCTTTCAGCCACTCCACGCCGGAGCCAAGTAGGAAAAGCAGAATAGTTCAAACATTCACGCCCTGGGCTCTCAGGGAGGGGACAGCTCCGCAATGCCACCAGGTGAGCAAGCAGTCCCAGGGTGGCTGGGGAAAGCTCTGCCACAAAGCTGTGCTTCCATTCTGCAGAAAAAGCCAGGGCACTGCTGGGGAAAGGCAGAGCTGGTGCTTTCAAACCAAATTACAGAAAATGAGACTTGCAGGAGCTCCCAAGATCCTTGGGCAGGAGAGCACAGGCAGGACTGCGGGAGCAAAAAATGCTTTTGTGAGAGTAAAACCCAGGAAAAGCCAAACCAGCAGAGCAGAGCTGCACAGAGGGAAGGAAGGATAGGGAGGAGATGAAGGAGATACCTAGGGAAGAGGGGCCAGGACAGCCTCTGGGAGCTGGAGCTGGTCCAGGTGATGGATGTGCTGCTGTGCCCCTGTCCCTGCTGTGCCCACAGCCATGCAGGGAGGGCTCACAAGCCCTGGGTGCAAACACAGCCAGGGTGGAGCAGCCCCGTGCCCCTCCCAGCCCTCCCCAGGTGTTTTCTGTTCTCTGGTCACCCCAACTGCTCCAAGGCACTTGTGGGTGCCTGAGCCTGGGGCAGCCCCTCACCACCCTGCTGTGGGAATGGTGACACTGTGCTGGACGCTCACAAACCCCTTCCCACCAGGGGCTTTCCCCAAAATGCAGAGAAAACCCAAAGTTCTTTTCCTGGCGGGACTGTTGCTGTTGTCAGTGTGGTTCCTGATCCCCTCAGTGTGTGCAGCCTGACTAAGTGCTGCTATTTTAAAGCCATTGTCACCATTTGCTGCTCCCTCAGGTGAGTCACAGAGCTCACACTCACACTGGGGGTGTCTGCAGCAGGGAGAGCTTTTTGTTCTCAGTTTTCACAGCACCTCAGACAATAAAACCTGGCTTGGCAAAGTGAGGTTTCCACAGGCAAGCAAAATAGCAAGAAAAAAATCCCATTTTTAGGATTTGAAAGGAACACCGTTGATTTGCTTGAATCATCCAGCTGGCATTTTTATTTCAGAGTTCATTATGGGTTTGGCTATAATGCTGTTAGTAATCATGACAAAGAGAGGAAAACAAATTTGTCAGGAGGGTTGTGCTGGCTGGGGAGAGTGTCAGGTGTTTCAGGGGTGATGAGGAACCTGCAAGGGTGGAACCAGAGCAGGAATCTGCAGCCAGCACCTCAGCAGGGCGTGGGAAGGGAGGGGATATCCTCATTTCTTCCAGCACTAAGTCAAGCATCTTTCTCTTTTTCTCCTTGGTGCAAATCCCTGTCTGCTGCAAGCTCAGGTGATATCCCACCAGTCCAGTCCCAAAGTTCCCTCCACAGACAGGATATGATCTAGGAATGGTCCCTGGAACAGAATTCATCCCTGGGCTGAGGCACAGAATCCCAGCCTGGCTGTGGAGCCACTCTCCCATGCAACAATGCTGGACTAATTGTCTCTTTTATTTTTTGGTTTTGGTCTTTCTCCCCTGGTTAAAATATTATTGCAAAGTGGTTTTGAAATGCAAGATGTAAATATTTAATTCCAGAAATGCTTCATTTCTGTAAGAGGTCATTACATTCACTACAAATTTGCACCATGTTTTGCCTTCCATGGATCTATTTGCTCCTAAAATGTTTTCAAATTCAGCCTTAAAACCTTAATATTCATCATGAAGGAAGTAATTTGGATTATCATGTCCTTTACCTGTGAATGTAAGAACTGCAGTGCTCCTTTTCCTCTAAAAAAGGCTTTTCCTTGAACTGAGCCTTCACAGTGAGCTTTATCCTGATTCATTTTTCCCAGCTGTGTGGACAATGAACCATCCATTCTTTGAGGTGTTTTTTAACTGTTTAATATTCTTTCCCAGTAATTTCAAAGCCACCCCATGTTTCAATCAAGGACAGACCAGAGGGACACACGCTGAATTTTATTTTGCCAAACTGGGAATTATTTAGCTGGGTGGCAGCCACAGAAAATCTGCAAAGCACAGGAAACTGTGCTGCTTTCATGATTTTTCAGCCCTCAAAATGCTATTTTTTCTTTCTAAAAATCTCCAATGAAGCTGTCACCAAATAAATCTTCCTCCCCTGCAGGAAATGCTCAGCTCGTGCATCTGACAGCTGCATAAAACTTCCTGTTCATCAATGGCACAGAGCTCCCAACAATTATCAATGATTAACCAGCTTCTTTATGACTGTCCAGAGCGAGAGCCAAGAGCGCTCAAATATTGACAGTGGAGGAGCAGATGCCTCCTGGTCTGTGTTTGCATCCTCCTCTGCCCCACGTGCTCAGGAGAAGGCTGGCTTGGAGGTGAGGGTTTCCACCTGGCTGCTGCTGCCAAGGTTTGTTTGGCAGAGCACGAGGGATCAGCAGCAAAACCCCCCTGGCAGGGAGGGCAGAGGGAGCCTGCAGGAGAACAGCTGAGCAAAAAGCAAAATGAGGCATAGCTCCAGTGGAGTTCTGATGGTTTGGAATGAAATATAAATGAGGTTTTGAGTCAGCTTTGATGTTTCTCTCAGAAGAGGATGGATGGAGTGAATCCTGGATTCTTTCAGGTGACAGAGCCCAGCATTTGCACGGATTGATGGATCCTGGATCCTGGGCAGGGAGAGCTGTGGGAGCCTCCTGAATCCCAGATCCAGCCCAGCCCCTGGGCCTCTGAGATCCACAGGGTTTGTTCACCTGGAGCCTGCATTCCTAAGACACCCTGAGAGACCCTCTGAGGGTCCCACTGTCAGTTCAACCTACTTAGAGGAGGTTCCCAAAACCCTGAGGCAGTGCAGTGACTGATGCTGTCACACAGCTGGGGCTCCCACGCCTGACAGACCCCAAAAGAAGGTGCTGGCACTCTGAAATTCCTGATATCCATTAGAAAATCCATAATCCTTGGGACAGACACGAGCTGGAATGTCATCACACAAACATCCTCCTCTCTGGGGGAGCAGGTGCTGCTTTGAACTGCAAAAGGAAAGCACACTGAACTCCTCGTGTTCCTGCAGACCTGCAAAGCCTGGCTCGGAGCTCCAGGGAAAACTGTTTCTGCTGAAGTTCTGCTGGAGTGCTGAGCTGGATGGGACCTGGCTGCTGTACAGCTGGTGGTTCCTGTGATGTTTTCAGCCAGGCAGGTTCCCCTGCTGTCTCTCACTGAGCTCCCATTGATGCTGGGGTCTGTCTCGTGTTTCAGCACTGTGGTCGGAGTGGGGAGTGAAAAGGAGACAGTGACTGCTCCAGTGCAGGAGCTCTGGGAAGCAGCACCATTCCTAAACCCTGCCATGCCTCCCGTGCCCCTCAGCAGGCCCTGGGTGAGGCTGCAGCCCCTTCTGTGGTCTGGCTCTGCAGCAGCTCCAGCAAGCCCAGAGGAATCCCTGCAGATCCCCACGGGGCTGGGAGCAGCCTCTGGCTCACTCACACACTCCAGCTGGAGCTCAATGGGAAACATTCCCCCATTCTGCTTCCCAGAGTTGCCTGAGCAGCGATTTGAAATGATATTTCAACCTGGAGCTCCTGCAGACTGTGAGTCACAGTGTTGATGTAGGAAGGGAGCTGCTGATCTGATTGTCTCTTCTTCCCCCATCACAAAAATCCCCCAGGTTCCTGCTGCCACTATTCTTCTGGTTTTAAAGAGGGAGGATTACAGACTCTACACCAGCTATTTCTCCACGTGGGAGCTTCTAGAACAGATGAAAGGTTCCTGTGTCAGGACTGAGACAGAGAGTTGTTGTAGACGTGGTGCCACAGTGGGTGGAACAGGCATTTGAACCACAATTACTCTCCTGTAGGAGCACTTTAAGTCTCTATCAAATATGCAGTGATGATAACAATACTATGTCAAATATTCACTTCCTTCTGCACAGCCTGGGTCACCACTGTCCCCAGCAGCTCTGCTTTGAACCCCCAGCTCTGCTCTCCCCTGTCAGTGCTTCCCCTTCCCAAGCCTGAAATATGGAAAATTTGAGGAGCTGCAGCTACTAAAAAGAAGTAAAAAAAGTCTTCTTGTAAATTCTGTATTTAATTCTTGCCTTGAGTGAGGAAGTAGCAGGCACATGAGCAGGGGCCTGCAGCAGGGGCAGAGAAGTGCTGGATTTTGGGGGGAGTTTGGCCCCTGTGGGTCGGGTCTAGGATGTTCTCCCGTGCTGATGAGGCTGAGCCTGCTCTGGTGGGATGTGCAGAGCTGGGAACAGCAGAGTGCCCACAGCCAGGTGTGTCCTGGCCAATTCCTGCTGTCCCCTGGACACAGGTGAGGCCATGGCCACACTCCTGCCCTTCTGTCAGGTGCTGCTGGGAAACCTTTGTTCCCCTACCCTGGTGGCTTTGGGCTGAGGGAAAAGTCCAAATTTTCTTCTGTTTTCTTTGGACTTCTCCCAAGAAAAGGCATCAATGGCCTCAGGCACCTTGTCCTGGTACTTCCTGCTCACCAGATCACCTGGGAGAGCTCTCCCTGCAATTCCAGCTGTGAATTCCTGCAGCTGCCCTGGAGCAGGGGGTTAGAGCCCTCTTCAGCACAGGAGAGCCTCCTCAGGTCACTGCAGGATTAGGGCAGCTGCAGCCAATTTTTCTCCCTGGAAAAATATGATTTGCTAAACTTCTGCTGAGTGGAAACACAAGGATGGATATCCCTGATGCCATCCACTGGAGGGAAAAAAGCTTTAAAGCTACGGGAGGAAACATTAACCTTAGTGAGGAATAAGAATTTGATATCATTTTATGGCTGCCACTGGGATATCAGGCAGGAGCTGTGCCAGCCCCTGGACTGTCCCTTTCCCTTTCCCTTTCTGAACTCGTGTGACCCCACCGGATTACTCAGCACAGCTGAGAGCCAGAGCTTTATTCCAGGAGAATTCCAGGGCTCCCTGAGCAGCCCTGTCCTGCAGCACAGCTCCCCGGTGAGCAGGGACACTGCAGCAGCGACACTCCTGAGCAGGACCTGACCTGTCCCTCACGGCCAGGGCTTGGCAGTTACACTTCCCACGTAACCCTTCATTTTCCCCTTTATTTTACCCACTGGTAAAAAGCAATTAGAGCTTGAAACCTGACCACACTCTCAGCATCAGCTGGCAGAGATGGCCAGGGATGCTGAGGGGTGCTCAGGGAAATTCAGGGATGCTCTGGGATGCTTCGGGATGTTCAGGGATGCTCACAGAAGTTCCGGGAAACTCAGGAATGTTCCAGGAAGCTCTGGGATGTTCCAGGAAGCTCAGGGATACCCATGGAAGTTCCGGGATGCCCGGCAGCCCGTCAGCAGGTGGCGGCGTTAAGCCGCGCTCAGCCAGGAGATGCTCGGTGCGCTCAGCTGAGCCCGGCGTTTCACCCCAAAACGAACTTCCTTCCTTCCTTCCTTCCTTCCTTCCTTCCTTCCTTCCTTCCTTCCTTCCTTCCTTCCTTCCTTCCTTCCTTCCTTCCTTCCTTCCTTCCTTCCTTCCTTCCTTCCTTCCTTCCTCCCTCCCTCCCTCCCTCCCTCCCTCCCTCCCTCCCTCCCTCCCTCCCTCCCTGGTAGAGGGTGCCACCAGATAACCAATCTCCATTTTCAGTTTCTGAGCATTTGGGACTCAAACTGAGGTGCTCTCAAGGTGCCTTCCAACACTTTCCAGGTACTTCCAGCCACTTCTCCCTTCCTCAAAGGAATTTTCTGTCAGTTCTCTTCTGCCTTTGGCCAAGGACAGTCCTGGTTGATGACCTGCACCTGTGTGTGCACGTTTGTGCAGCTCAAACTGGAAGTGAGATGCCTGCTCTGGAAAAAAATAATCTTTCCAAGCCCTCTGGGTTCCCTCCATGCTGCTAACCACCAACTGGTGTCCTTGTGCTGTTAAAATAGACTGTGGTGACTGAGGGGAGAGTTTGGCTGCACCAGAGCTGTTCTTGTGGTGACAGACTCATGGGCAGGTTTGTTTTTAGCATCTTGAGTAAAGTCCTCAGTCCCAGCTGTGAAAATAACATGTGGTGTCAACAGGTCAAGGACATACTCATGCATCCTTCAAAAATTAGGTTATCATGGTGATTGTCTTTTAAATAAAGAAATACAACCAAGAGAAGTTGTTTTGAACATTGATATTTGGGTAATTCAGAGTAACTTAAACACTTCTTTAATGATCAGATTTCTCCCTCTAGCATTAATGAACCAGCTGTTATGATTGACTCCTACTCCAGCTTCATCCCTTTGTTCCTATTCTGAACAAAAAACCCAATTTAGGTGTGAAAACCTTCTTGTGCAGACAGAGGTGGAGGGGGGGTAGATGCCAGCACATGACTCAGGCTGTGTCTCAAACAACTGCCACTGTTTGCTCTGAACCAGGCTCATTCTAAACTTATCTTTATTGGGTTTTGTCTCAGATCAAGTTTTTGTGCTGTTAAATTTGTTCCCTGGGGTCAGGGAGTCCGTGCTGGTGTTTTCAGGTGTGGTTAATGATTTAAGGTGACTCATATGTCAGGGCTCACTCACTCAGGCCTCACTCACAACAAACCCAGCAGTGACTCAGGAAGGTTTTTTATCACTGTGTTGAGATGATGTATGCTCACGGAATTCTAAAAGAAAGAGCAATAACAGATATTTTAGCAGGGTTTTTTTTGTGTTGCACTATCTGTTTGTGAGGGGATTAGATAGCCCTTATCAGGGACATGCCCCTGGAGGCAGCAGGTGCTGCAGGGCTGGGTTTGCAGAGGACACCGTGGTTAATGTTTTTGCAGCCTGCATGTGACTGCAGAGGGGACACCCGAGGGACAGGAGAGGGGAGCTCTGCACAAGTGGCACCGCTGGGGTGGCTGAGTGCGGGAGGCAGAACCATCCCAGGTCCCATCTGAGCAGTCCAAACCTGGGGAAGGGAACCCACCCATTTCAGCCAGCTCTGGAAACCACCTTCAGTGTGCACAGAGATCAGTGAGAGTGCTGTGCACAATCACAGGGCTGGAGCTGTGTGATTCTGGACACTGCAGCCCATCCCTCCAGCCCTGGGCACCTTGCACTGCCCAGCCTGCCCAGCCTGGCCCTGGGCACTGCCCGGGACCCAGGGGCAGCCCCAGCTGCTCTGCAATGCCAGCCCAGCCCCTGCCCACCCTCCCAGGGAGGAATTCCTGCCCAATGTGTGAGCAGGGATCACAGAGGGAAAGATTTCCCTGTGTCACAGTCCCCTGCTAGGGGCAGACACAGTGCCAAGAGAAGCTGAGTTATTTACGGTCAAAAATAAAGAATGAGCTTGAAGGGTTGAGTCAGAGCAGAAATCCCATAGGAAAATTGTGGGTGCATTCCATAAAATGAGACTTCTTCAGCAAGGATTAGTACCAGCTGAAGTATTCTGTTACATAAATGTCCCTTTTTGTAATGCTGCTGAGAGATAGGGACTATTATTTTTCCCCCAGGAAAAAATTGGTGGGGAATTCTCAAAGCATCTCGATTGTATTTGTGTATCCTGCAAATTCCACATGCAAACACTTCCGAAGGGCAATCCTGGCACTTCCCTGACCCCGGATTTGAGGAGTTATAAATAACTGCAGGAAGCACTACACGTCCCTCTAGTCTGGCTAATATTTAATGGGGGTCAGTGTGCAATGAACTCCTCAGGTAACGGAGTCCAGTGGACAATTATTGCCTGACACTTCAGTTTTCTATTTGGATAATTTGACCTTTTAATTGAGCACTTAACCTGAAAGTTTACACAGTTTGAGGCCACTCTCAGAGGAGAAAAAACCCACTACTATATATATTCTTCTCCAAATATCCAATTAAAGGAAAACCATGGAAAATGGAGTTTTCCTGTGGCTGCTGGCTGGTGCTGGAGCTGACAGGAGGAGAGCAGGGCTGTTTGAAGCCCAGGGATTTTCTGGCAGGGCAGAGAGGGTCAGGTACTGCCAGAGCTGGGATGGGCTGCCCTCGTTGGCCTCTCCCTTATCACAGAGGGATTCCTGCTGGAGGTTTGCTCTGCCTGCTCGGCTCAGCTGGGTTTGCTGGGCACACACAGCACAGCTGTAATCCGTGTTTCCCCCAAAGGGCACTTCAATCACTCAGCAAATCCTTCAGCAGTGGGAGAAGCTGGAGGAGGCACAGCCAGGCCTGGGCTGCTCCTGCTGCCGCAGGGTCCAGCCTGTCTGCCTGGCTCCCTGTGCACTCCCAACCTGCTCCCAAGGCTGCCCTGCTGCTCCAGGTGGGCATCCCTGGGGCTGGGCCTGCTCCCAAAGATGCCTCAGGTTTGGCTTTTCTTTTTTCAGGTTCTGTGCTGCTTTAGTGTGCAGTCCTGAGCTTCACATCAGGGGATGCTGAGCCCTGTGCACAGAGCAGGGAGACAAAACAATTCCTGCTCCAGCTGGGCACCGAGGACAAATGACCCAAATCTCAGGCCAGGAGCACAAACCCCGTGGGCTGGAGAGAGAAAAACAAGCAGGGTGGGACTGCAGGGGCTGAAGCTGGGATGGGACAATGAACTGCAAGGTGCAAATGGAGCAGAGCTGATCCCAGGGAGAGACCCCGTGCCCGGCCGGGCATTTTGGGACCATTTTGGTTCATCTTGGGTTCATTTTGGTTCATCTTGGTTCATTTTAGGACCATTTTGGTTCATCTTGGTTCATTTTGGGACCATTTTGGTTCATCTTGGTTCATTTTGGGACCATTTTGGTTCATCTTGGGTGCAGCCCTGGCTGGGCTCTGGTGCTGCCCCAGGTGCATCCATGGAGGAGATCCTTTGGATAAATCCCTGCTTTATTCTTTAGCTCCATCCAGCCTCTGTTCTGGCTCAGCCTTCACAAGGCAATTCTGCTGAAAGTGGTGTTTAGAGAAGCCACACCGTGATAAAATATATATATTTATACTTCCTCGTGAGCTTTCTGCAGCTCTGGTGGATCACTCAGCTGCTAAAATGGGTTGTAACTCTACCAAGGAAGTAGCTCAGAGATTCAGAGACCTCAGATTCCAGTGAGGGTTTTTTCCCACCTTTAATAATGTCCAATAAAAGATAAAAGGTGGGAATATTTTCCTGCAGATCAGCAATTGCTGAAAGCCAGGGCAGTGCTCTTACTCATGGGCAAGCCTGATAATCCCACAAACTCACTCATCCATCCTCCAAGAGGAATTTATTCCAGCCCAGATCATGCAGTTCATTGCTGGTAAGAAGGAGGAACAACCTTTTGCAATATGTTCCTCCCAGCCAATCCTCCTTTGCAACTGGCTTTTTCCTACCAGGTTGCCCAAGAATATTGAAGAAAATTCAGGGAGACTTTTTCACACCACTGACTACCCAATGTTTTTGCTGGCAGCAGCAAACCAGGGCTTGAAAGTTTGTGCAATGTGGAGATGGGATGGGTGGGTGGGGGAATAACTGAAAATGCAAAAGCAAACTCAGGGTTTAGGGTGTGGGATTTAGGGTGCTTCTGCTTTGGGTGAGACAGGGAGGGAGAGTAAAAGAGAAAGAAATTCAACACAGAAGAAGTTCCACCTGAAAATTCTCAGTGAAATTGCAGAGAAGAAATGGCTTTGGGAAGTAAATTCTCTAAACATGTTCATGGCAAAGGAAAAACAGTGGCTACGAGGATTTTTACATCTCTGAATATTTTTAGTATCCTCTGTGCAAACAAAGTGGTCTTGACTCAAGCCCTGCTGAACAAAATGTCCACAATTTTCCTTATTGACAGTTCTGGCTGAAGAAAACAGCAATTAACACACAACATTAATGGCAGCTTCTCTGCTAGAACAAACTCCTCGAGGTAAAGGCTAATGGAGCTTTAATGATCTCTCTGGAAAATGGAAACGGTCATTTCCAGCACAGCCAGCCATTGTTCTACCATTTTAATCATCACTGACAAACCAGGAAATATTATTGTGCTCTGAACTGCTCAGAGCTGGTGGAAATCTTGCTCTGAGTGTGCCTGTGACAAAGAATATTTGACTTGTGAGAGCAGGAAAGAGCAACCAGTCATTCTGTTTTATTATTTGTCTCAATCCTGTCCAGTCTGGTAAATGTAAAAACAAAGAACACTTTATTTCTCAAGTTATCATAAATATGGATTAATCCTTCAAACCTTACAGGAAAGCTGAGGGTGCTGGGGGATGAAAAGGAGGGGAAATCCACATGAGCTTAGAGAAATGCTGGCATTTCTCACCAGTGAGCATCATGTGGAGTGGGACGATCAAAGCTGCTGCATTAGTTCCAATATTGTCCTTGGAACAGAGCCACGGCCACTCTGTTCTGTTTCTTACTTAACCTCCAAGGAAAGGTCCCATTGCTCATGGGGTGTCTCACCCTGCTCTGCAGCTCCCCTGCTCTGCTGCTCCTGCTCTTTTCCTGCTCCATCCCGAGGTGCTGCTTGCCCACAGCTGACACTGACTCCCTCCTGCTGCATTTCTGGGTCACATCCTGACCCTCA
This sequence comes from Fringilla coelebs, assembly GCF_963513975.1. NCBI lineage: Eukaryota > Metazoa > Chordata > Aves > Passeriformes > Fringillidae > Fringilla > Fringilla coelebs. The sequence continues at coordinate 2,015,501 of NC_140044.1, forward strand.
TTATCTCTATAAAGCGTCTTAAAATTACCTGGATCCTTTATTTCTTCTGGCACCATCATCCTGCCCTGCTTTTCAGACTCAGAGCAGTTCCTAACATGGTAATATTTGGGGATTTTGGGGCAATGTGCAGCTGGGAGCTGCATCCCAGCTGAGCCTGCATCCCTGTCCCGGGGGCTGCCCTTCCCTCCCTCCCTGGAGCCTCAGGGAGCAATCTGGGGCACTTTGGCCACGGCTCAGCCCAGAATGGTTTGGGTTGAAGGAACCTTAAAGCTGACCCCATCCCACACCTCCCACTGTCCCAGTGCTCCCATCCCATCCAGCCTGGCCTTGGGCACTGCCAGGGATCCAGGGGCAGCCACAGCTGCTCTGGGAATCCCAGCCCAGCCCCGTCCCACCCTCCCAGCCAGGAATTCCTCCCCAGTATCCCACCTGAAGCTCCTCTCTGTCATCTGGACCCATTCCTTGTGTCCTGTCCCTCCATCCCTATAAATTCTCTCTCCATCTTTCCTGCAGCTCCTCCAGGCCACGGTGATGTCACCCCAAAGCTTCTCCAGGCTGAACAATCCCAATTTTCCCAACCTTCCCTCCCAGCTGGGGGTTCCCAGTGTCACAGCTCTGACATTTCCCATGCAGGAGCAGCCAGCCCAGGCCGTGTCCCTCCTGCCCCCATCCTGGCAGGTCCTGGCCTGGATTTTGTGGTGTCTGGCTGAAGGTTCCCCCCTCACCCCCTGCCCTGGCACTGGTTGCTCATTAAACCCCTGCTATTAATAGCAGAGCTCAGGGTGGGAGTGCAGGTTCAGCCAGTGCATTCTCCTACTGAGGCATGCCAAAAATAGACTCACAAAAGTCCAACCCTGATGAAACTTCAACTGTTCTTAGTAAAAAAAAAACACATACTATACTAACTAACTGATCCCTGACACTCACCTCCGAATTCCTCAGAAGCTGTGGAATAAATGTGTTAAAAACCCATCATCTCTTTATATATATATTTTTTAATATTCACATTATAATTACAATATATTTTAAATATTTACATTATATTTACAATACCTCTTTTGGCTGTATTTCCAAATTAACATATATCTTTTCTTTTCCTGCTTCTCAGCTAATAAAGTGAAATGAGGCTTCCTCACAAGCTGTGGAATAAATGTGTTAAAAACCCCATTGTGTCTTTATACTTATTAATATTTTAATATTTACATTATATTGACAATATTTTAAAATATTTACATTATATTTTTAATATTTACATTATATTTACAATATTTTTAATATTTACATTATATTTACAATACAATTTGGCCATATTTCCAAACTAACACATATCTTTTCTTTTCCTGCCCCTCAGCAGATGAGGTGCAATGAGGCTCAAGGATGTTTCTGTGGTTTATGACCTGTGATCAGTGATGGGCAGGAGCTGAAGGTGTCACCTGCAGTGCCTGCTCCTGTCCAAGCAGGGAATGGGGAATTGGGTGGGGGATTGCAGGAGGGCAGGGGGGTTCTGACAGGCTGAGAGGAGCCCTGGGGGTGAGAATCGATGGATCCTCAACTCCTCACCAGTGGTACCAGGTAAATCTGGGAAGTGCAGCACAAAATGAGAGCAGAGAACTCTGAGAGGAAGCAGAGGAAGAGGAGGAGGAGTCCACCTGCTTTTGATGATGACAGAATTAACTTTGAGTTACGTGCTGTTACCTGAGCTTTTAAAACTTTGACTATTAATGTTGTAATTTTGATTTCTGTGCAAGCTGAGGAGAGGGTGAAGTCCTGCACAGGCTGGTGGAAGTGGCTCAGGAGAGGTTTCCCACAGGACCAGCACTGCCTAATTAGTCTGGCTCTCAAGCCAGATAAGCAAAGCTCTATCCCTGGATTAACAACTGAAAATAAATCGGTTTTCTCTGTCTGCACAGACAAGAGCAGCAAGGTAAAAATGGCTGCATATTGCTGAAAATTTAAGTGCTATCCACGTACCAAAAAGGTTCAACTTTTGTCAGAAGTAAATTTTCCAGCTCAGACCAGGATTGTCCAAGGTTTTCACACCATTTAGAGGTGCTGGCTTGGGGCTGCTGGTGCTGGGCCTGGAGGTGTTTGGGAGGAGCTGCTTTCTAAAAATCAAAACATGCCATGAGACTGAGGTGGTTTTCATGAAATGCCCTTTCAGAATGAAAATGGAGAGTTGTTGACATAACAATGTTAAAAACTATGGGTTTGGAGCTTGACTGGAAGAAAAATCTTTATCCCAGACAAAATTCCTGTAACAGCCCTGCTAATCTTAAAAACAACTCCAAAAGATTCCTTCCTGTAAGATTTGCATCCAGCTGATGTGTTTTCTCTCTCCCAAACTTTTGCTGAAAAAACACCTTTGCTTCAATCAGGTTTTCAAGCACAGAAGAACTCTTTAAATTTCAGGATTGTCTAGAAAAACAGCAAACCTGGTTCCCATTGTCCTTCAGCACAGCCAGTGTGGGGCACGTGGCTCCAGAGCACAGCCCTGACACTGTGTGACCCCCAAAATGTTATTTCCACATCTCTGTTTGCCCAGGGGCTCTGACTCCCCCAGAAATTCCAGTTTTTTTCCCCTGGATGCTGTTGACTCCTATAAATAGCACACTCTTCTCTCTCCATGTCCCAAATCCTTTTTGACAAAAAATGAATGTTTTCCAGTCTGGCACTGCTCTGGGTGCCAAGCACAACCCCAGAGAGGCTGGGGGGAAGCAGGGGATGTTGAATATGCAAAAATCCCTCGGTGCTCTGTGTTTGTGAGGGCACCTGCCAGAGCCCTGCTGCTGGATCAAAGCACAGATCAAACATTTGGCACCAGCCCCGTCCCTCCCTGCCCAGCCCCTCCTGCAGGCAGCACAAGGTGCTATTTTTAAACCTTCCTTCCATTCATCTGGATCCACAGACAAAGAAAACTTCCCCCAGTGCAGTGGTTATCTGTTGCCTCACAGCTGACTGTGATTCTTTAGGCAATGAGTTTCCCTTTCAGTTCTGCCTTTGGGCAAGAGGAGATTTGCAGGGTTATGAATCAGCTGCATGTGGAGCTTCTGTCCTGTCTGGGGCATGTCTTGGGACACACCTTCCCTTCTCTTCCTTGCCAGGCTTCCCTCAGAGCCTGGGAAGTTGTTTTGCCACTGTTCAGCAACAAAAATGCCTTTTGCAATCCGTCCTTTTCTCCTTCCAAGCAGAAGGGAAGTCCCCAAGAGGTTCTCAGGTATCCACAGTGAAATTTTAGAGTTTAGAACAAAAGATTAAAGTCCTGCTGGTTTTAGGTGGCTTAATTTCACTTTGATATTTAAGAACCTGAGGGATTGCATCCCAAAAATAAATGATTCAGCACCTGAAGCTCTCTTAAGAGACACCTTGGGGATCTTCCTGGTTCCTTTGGCTGCACATGGGGCTGGTCTTGCCCTTCCCAGCCCCAGGGTCTCATCCCCAGACACAAGCTGGTGCCACATTCCTGCTGTTGGCTCCAGCAATTCTGCAGCCAGGAGGTGACTCAGAGCAGCCCTGTGACCCTGCTAAAACCAGGCTGCACAAAAAGCTTTTTGTCAGGATCAAAGTCCCAGATCCCTGCTCACGAAAGGGGGTGAAGGACAAGGGCTCATAATCAGTGTGTGAACCACAAAGTTCCTTTTGTGGAGGAGCACCTTCCCCGTGGAGGTGCAATCTCCACAGGGCTTTTATTGCAGGCAATACCACACCTGAAAAATTCCCCCAGCTCCCCTGTGCTGTGGGGTGGGTGTGAGCAGCTCCCAGCAGGGACCAGCTCTCTCCATTTCAGGAGAATGTCACTCCAGTGACTCCCATTGACTGCTGCCTGTGGTGTCTAAATGAAAGCATTGTCTATAAACAGATCAATAAATAAAACACCTTTACCATTATGGGCTTGAATCCTTCTTGTAACTCTGTGGCTCTTTCTGGCCCCAAAAATCCTTTTCAGTCTGCACACAAACAGGTATTTAACAGACAGGTGGGATGCACTGCTCATTCTGGAGCTAATGAATCTGATAAAATGATATTTCACTGCCCTGCAAATGTTTCCCTCACCCTGCTCCTCTCCCATCTCCTGTTTTCCTGTGCAGCACAGCTCACCACAGCATGAAGCAGATGGGACTCTGATTCCCATTCCCCTTTCAGGACTGAGCTGATAGTGCAGGGTAAAGTGCCATGGTGGTGCAGATTCCAGTTTGGGGTCATTTTTGTGTCCTTTGTTGCCCTGTCCCTGCCAGCAGCTGGCTGCAATGCCTTCCCTCCCCTCCTCCCTTCCCTTCCCACTGCCTGGAGTTCACCCAACCCTTAGAAAACCAGAGGCAAAGAGTCTGAACTTGTTGAGAGGAACATGCCCAAGGAAGCACAGGATCATTTTCCTGATTATTAAATGCATTCCATTCCACACTTGTTTTGACATTGTCCCTCGGAGAAAAATATTTTGCTTTATGGCGAGGCCTCATTGTTGCTTTTCCTGTCAGGAATTATTGCTCCATAGGTGTTCAGCTCCATCCAAAGCCTACAATGTAAAGTTCTTTAAAATTCCCAAAGCCTGAAGAGAATTCACTTCCTTTTTTTGGACAAGTAAGCCTCACTCCCTGCCCTTAGGGACAGGGAATGTGGAGGTGAATTAATTCCATTAAAGCTGTGACCCTGCTGCCTTCCTCAGAGGGGAGGCTGCAGGAAATGATCCTGGGGAGGTGGTGTTGAAATGGAAATTCTGGATGAGGGTCTCGTTCCAAGGCAGCAGAGGACTGCACTGGATTCATCCTGCTGGGCTAAAGGCTTCCCAGAGATTTATATTTATATTTATATTTATATTTATATTTATATTTATATTTATATTTATATTTATATTTATATTTATATTTATATTTATATTTATATTTATATTTATCCCAGGGCAGCTGCTGGGGTCCTGCTCCGGAAATAGAGGGAGAGGAAAGTTCTGTTGGTGCCTGAAGTGGAAGCCTGGCTTGGTCATTCATTGTCTGTGCAGTTTGATAATTACCTATTTCCTAAGTCGATGGCTTTGGACATTTACTCGGAGGTAGGAGATTAATGAAGTTCTCTGCAAACTTCAGGAACCTGAAAAACTCCAAAGATTCCGGAACTGCGTTTTCCAGGTCAGTGCTTGCTGCTCACCCAGCAGAGAGCACAGATTTGTACCTGGGCTGGCACAGAACCCACCCCAACCTCCCCCACAGCAGCACCCGCGTGGATCTCGGGTCCACTGCATTGAAATGGCAAAAATCCCGAGCAGTTCGGTAAAAAAAAAAAAATATATCCACCTGGGATTTCCTGCCCTGCAGCAATCAGGGTTTCGAAACAGCTGCTAACGAGGCTGTCAAGGTCAGCTCGGTGAGACAGCAGCACTTCCCTCCGAGGGTTAAACCATCAGAATGTCTGTGAGCAGTGAGAGGTGCCTGGGACGGGACAAACTGCTTCCCTTAGCGCTTCTTCCACCCTGGCACAGCTCCCCCGGCTCTAATGCAGTGACATGAATTGGTGATGCTGTAAAACGAGGCTTTGTGGGGGTTTTGTCCCGGGGTTTTGGGTGGATGCCCCACATGGACCTGCACCTCAGCATGAGCTCCCTGGGGATTGATTTCCCATCCAGGGTCACCCTCTCCCTGCCAGGAATGGTGCTGAGGGATGGCATTTTAAAAAATATACATAATTTCTTCTGATTCTGCAAAAGTTCCAGCTATTTTCACCTTTCCTCAGAACTTTCTATGGATTTTGTCTTGTTCATGACAGAGAAATGTCCCAGTCCTGTCCCTAGGACCATTTCATGCCAGGCAGAAACATGTTCAGACTGTGCCAAGGGGGCAGAAGCCTCTTTTGCAAAGCTGCAAAGATTTTAAAATAAATAATGAAAGAGTAATTCTAGAGAAAAAATAGAACTCTTTATTTTCTTACAAAACAGCCTAGAAATATTCAGATCATGCACAAATTGTTTTATACATTGTCATGGGGGTACATTTACATGTCTGAGCATAACAGAGAACAAACAAATGAAAAGCAAGAGACAGACCAACAAGTACTAAGAACTTGCAGCACTTCAACATGTAAAAAAATAAATTCAGGGTCATATATAGAGATAAAGCTGTACTTGAAACTGCAAAAGTGTAGCAGCAGTAATTGTGACAGCCAAATTCCAGTATTGCATGGAGGGCAGTGACAATTTGAACCTTTAGGTATTGCAGCCTCCACGAGAAAGAGACCCCCTGGAAATGTTTAGGGTCCTCATTTCCTGTGGAATTGTTCTTGGAAGCATAATTTTCTGGTCTCCATCTCATGTAACCATCCTGTCAGGATCGTCCTCATTCTGCAGAGGCAGAACCCACAGGGTTCCAGTGGTTCCATTTCTTTTCATGCAATGAAAGGCCACGAGGCTTTTGCAATAAAAGTGGGATGAAATGGGCAGTGCAGGAGCTGGAGGGATGGAAATCCATGGGGAGAGCAGAGGGTGTGTCAGGCAGGAGCTCAAAGCAAAGCAATAAATCCTGCCAGGTGCGTTTGTCCCTGTTCCCCTCCTACCCCGGCAGTGAACAACGCCAAGGAAATGTATTTCTTCCATTATCTCGGTTTCCCAGCCCTGTTTTAGCCTTTTTCAGACTCCCAGCTCCCTTCCCTGGCAATTTGAGAAGGACTGGGCAGTTTCCTGTCCCGCTGTGAGCTCCCAGGGCCAGTCCAGCCCTGCCTGCTCCCAGTTTGGAGGCAGCTCTCCCCAGACTGGGCTGTCCAACACCCCCAGGGCTCCTGGTCCTGCACTAAACCCCTGGATTTCCACAGCTCTGGGACAGCACTTGGCATTGTCCTCTCCTCTTAAGCACATTTTTCCCAATGAAACATTCTGGGAGCTTCTCCTGGTGCTGTTCCTGGCTCAGCAGTGCTTCAAGGGATGGGGTGCAGTTCTTCCCTGGAGCCTCCAGAGCTTTGGCTCCCACAGCTGATGTCTCTCTTTCAAGAGGAGGCAGCAGCAGGGCTGTCCTTTATTTTTTGCAACCTGTATTGAGCAAAAAAAAAAGAATCTTTAGAGTGATTATGTCAAAGCAAACAGCACTGAACAAACTCCAGGTAACGGAGTGAATATTCAGATTGTAGGGGCAGTTTTTTTTTTCCTGTGGTGTTGGCTGGCAAAAAAATATCTTCCCCAGCACTGAAATGTGCTGGATTTCTAATTTAAGGATTTCATTCTAGATCAGAGACTTGTTTTCTCAATTTAGGTTGTTGCACAAGTAAGTTATTTTGTTAGCTCGTTTGTATAAGCTTGTGAAAGAGAAAATTTTACATTCAAAATATTTAAGTTGCAACACTGCATAACTATTTACAAATAGATTTTTCTTTGTCCTTCTGCCTCAAATGAAGTTTTGTTATCTAAACTCTGCAGTGAGCAGTTCCTTCAATAAGCCATCTTCTATTTAATCTGCAAATTGATGCTCAGGATCAAATGCTCTTTTCCAGGAAATATCTTCTGGGGCTGCAGTGGAGGAGTTCTAACAAAGCCTGGCTGGTATTTTCTGCAGCACTGGGTGCATGTTGATTTCCCCCTTTTTGAGCTGCATCACACACAGAAAACGTGGATATAAAATTAACTCCAGAGCCACGAGCCGTGAGAAACACAGGACATTTCCTGATCAAACACTGAACTGGGACAGCATTAATTTGTTAAAATAAAGACTGAGGATGGCTCTGGCCCTGTGAGGATGGAGAGCAGACAGACATCAGCTTTTTACCCTCCCACTGGCACAGAAATCCCAGCCCAGGGGCCAGCAGAGCCTGCAGTGTGCAGGAACAGAGGAACACAGTGTGTGTGTGAGTGCCCAAGCTGAGCCCAGGTGTGGGTGTGTGTGTGTTTGTGTGCCCAAGCAGAGCCCAGGTGTGTGCACAGCCCAGGTGTGTGTGGTTTACGCCCAATCTGAGCCCAGGTGTGTGTTTTTCCAGACCTGCTCGTGGCTGGAGGGCGATGGGCAGTGCCCGGCCGGGGATGAGGATCCCGGAGTGCAGCGTCTGCAGCGGCGCCTGGTCCGTGGCCACCACGTGGTACCTGCGGATCAGCTGAGGGACACATCCACCAGTCAGGGCAGGGACACATCCACCAGTCAGGGCAGGGACACGTCCACCAGTCAGGGCAGGGACACATCCACCAGTCAGGGCAGGGACACATCCACCAGGGTCAGGGTCAGGGCAGGGACACATCCACCAGTCAGGGCAGGGACACGTCCACCAAGGTCAGTGTCAGGACAGGCATCCCCAGGTGGGAATAACCTGCTCTGACTGCATCGTTCAGAGGGCTGAGCCATCGCTTCATTCAGCTCTACAACATTACACTATACTAAAACTGTGCTGTATCACACTAAAGCAAATCCTGTGAGCATTTCACTCACCACACAGCTCTTACCCAATTGTCCAGTCAATCCAAACAACCACCACCAGTGTCCAATTAAGAACTCAATCTCAATAAACAATCTCCATAACACATTCCACATGTGCCAAACAGGTGAATAGAGATAAGAATTGTTTTCTCTTCTTCTCGGAGCTTTCTCACTGCCTTCCCCAGGAAAAATCCTTGGGAAGGTCGTGCCTGCTGCTCTCTGTGAAGAGAGCAGTCAGCGTGCTGGGCTCTGCCTGTCCCCAGCTGGAGGACAAACCCCCCCAGTTCCCTTTTTGGGGTGCTTACCCAGCAGAGGGCCAGGTGCAGCTGCAGCTCGGCCAGGCGGCGCCCCACGCACATCCTGCGGCCGATGCCGAAGGGGACGTGGGAGAAGGGATGGATGGAGCCCCTGTGCAGCCAGCGCTCGGGCCTGAACTCTGCCCAGCCCCTGAAATAGTCCTCGCTGCAGCCCAGGGCGTGGCTGTTGATCATCAGCACCGTCTGCAGCAAGGAGGACAGAGGACAGGTCACAGAGCCACCCCCAGCTCACCGGGGAAGCAGCACCAGGGAGGAGAATCATGGCACGTGTCATGGATACATATCTTATTTGCTTTTGGGAAATATGGAAGTGGATTCTATATGTGGGAGCTTAAAGTGACTTTTTTATACAGAAGTTTTTATTTATGTTGTTAATGAAGCTTAGACATAGTGGTGAAATAGGTATGCTCGGTCCAAGTACCTGCTTAAATAAAATAACATCCAATGAGCATGTGAAGAAGACACCTGCTACAGATATACCAGCTATCAACTCTCACATCTGAAAAGTGTAGAGCAAAGCCCAAAAACTAAAAGGAATGAAGTAAAAGTAATAAAAATAGGCTAAAAACCACGGCCAAAGAATACATGTGCTCTAAAAGAGTAAAACCAAACAAGAGCCATACCAAACAGTTCTTAAAATACGTAAACTAGTTTAAAGAAAACTTTAAACTGGTTTAAAGTTTACTATGCATGATTGTTTATGAATATGTAACAAATGAATGTAATAGAAATAGTAGATAAAAAGTGTTTCCAAAATAACAAGTGTGCTCTTAGCTAAGGACCAAGATACACCCAACCATAATAACCTTTGCTCTATAGTCCCTGTCACCCTATTGTCCTTTAATAAACTTTTTAAATTTTCCCAAGAAAGTGAATGTGTTTTGCACAGCACAGCAGCTTCCTCAGGAGAAGTCAAGGAATTCCCACAAAATCAATTGGAACATAGAAAAGGTTGTGGTTTCCTCAGAGAATCATGGAAGAATTTGAAAAAAATAAGTTGGAATAACTCATCAAAATTATTTCAGGCAAATATTTCTGTCTAAGTCCAACTGCAGTGCAGGCAGGTGTGGGTTTGTCTTTATGGGAATCCTTGGGGTGAATCCCTCATTCCTTGTCCTGGGGCTGGTACTTTGGCAAAGCCAGTTTGAAAGTGACATATGAGCAACTTCTGTGGTTTAAAGGGCAATTAATGAATTAAAAACCATCCCAATAAACGGAATTAATTGCCTTACCCCTTTGGGCAGCACGTAATTTCCCAGGACCATTTCTGTGTCGATGGTGCGGGTGGTGAAAGGCACTGATGGGGTTAATCTGCAGGGAAACAGAAGAATGGCTTTAATTCCCAGCAATTCCCCTTCTTTCATCTCTCATATTCTCCCTCAAACAGCAAGAAGAACAAAATTCTGTGTGCTGGAAAATTTTTTCTCCCTTGTACAAGGAAGCTGCAACCCTTGGTGATTGTTTTGAAGGATTTGGGGATTTTACCTCATGGATTCTTTCAGACAGGCTTTCAGGTAGGGCATGTTCCTCAGGCTCTCAGCACTCGGGCTCTTCTGAGCAGCCAAAACTCTCTGGATTTCCTGGAAAAGCTTCTGCTGGGCGTGGGGATTGCGGGAGAGGTTGTACAGAGCCCACAGCAAACTGTTGGCTGTCTGGAACAAACAGAAAGAAAGGTGAAGCTCTCTTTTTGCAGGCACAGAAGGAAGAATTTGCCCAAAATTCAAAGCAACGTTTCTGGCTGGGCAGAGCTTTATGGAATTTTGACAGCATGAGGGATTATGAGCAGTCACAGTTGTCCTGCAGAATTAAAAATCTGGGGATTTCGGGTCAAAATCCATTTGCACTTGGGCCACTGAGGCCACTTCAGGATGAACTGAAGTGTGCTGGTGGTCAGGTTGTGGAAGGAAGGGGGAACTGGGATGGTTTGAAACTCTTGGAAAAGCAGTTTTACTATCTCCTCCTTGGTGATCTCCAGCTAAAGAGGGAACTGGGGGAATTTAAACCCTTGGAAAATCAGCTTTACCATCTCCACCTCAGTGATCTGCAGTTAAGAAGGGAATTGGGGGAATTTAAACCCTAAGGAGGGAACTGGAGGGAATTTAAACTCTAAGGAGGGAACTGAGGGGATCTGAACCCTGAGCACATCCTGGTTACCATCTCCATGCTGGGGACCTGCAGCTAAGGAGGGAATTGGGGGGTTTTGAACCCTGAGGAAGGAACTGGGGGAATTTAAACCCTAAGGAGGGAACTGGGGGGATCTGAACCCATGGAAAATCAGCTTTACCATCTCCACCTCAGTCATCTGCAGTTAAGGAGGGAACTGGAGGGATTTAAACCCTAAGGAGGGAACTGGGGGGGTTTGAACCCTAAGGAGGGAACTGGGGGGAATTTAAACCCTAAGGAGAGAACTGGGATGATCTGAACCCTAAGGAGGGAACTGGGGGGATCTGAACCCTTGGAAAATCAGCTTTACCATCTCCATGCTGGGGACCTGCAGCTAAGGAAGACACTGGGGAAAATTTAAACCCTAAGGAGGGAACTGGGGGGGTTTGGACCCTGAGCACATCCTGGTTACCATCCCCATCCTGGGGACCTGCAGCTAAGGAGAGAACTGGGGGGTTTTGAACCCTGAGCACATCCTGGTTCCCATCCCCATGCCAGGACCTGCAGCTAAGGAGGGAATTGGGGTAATCTGAGCCCTGAGGAGGCGCTGGGGGCCCGAGCCCATCCCGGTACCGTCTCGACGCCGGCGATCTGCAGCTCGGCGATGGCAGCGTACAGCTCCTTCCTGGACAGCTGTCCCCCCGAGTGGATGTCACACAGAAAATCCCCCTGCGGGTCGGCAGAGTGCCTCTGCAGCCGGCTGTCGATGGAGTGCTTGGCTGGGGAGGGCAGGGGGGTGGAAAATCACTCAGGGTCCCATAGGAACACCGGCACAGCTTCTCACCAGCAGCGCCAAACTGCGCTCTGTGTGCGAGCAGTGGGTGAATAATGAGGGTGTTCAGAGGGAATAAAGAATGGTGGTGTCACTTTTCAAACAAAATCAGCCCCAAAATTCAGCAGAGGAGGAGCTCTTAGGAATTCCACTCTCTTAAATTAGGGGAGGGAATCCGCGGCACGTTGGGGGAAATGTTCAGCAAACAGAAACACGAGTGTGTAAAATTTATTACCTGGGGTTTTCAAAGGGGATCAAGGTGTTAAAAAATCAAAGGGATTTAGCACCCAGAGCCCCCGAGGGGAAATGTAAACCTTGGATTTACCAGGGGAAGGCACAAAGAGATGCCAAATTTTGACACGCTGGGGGATTTTAAATAAAAAGAAACAGGTTTTGCTCATGTCTATCCCAGCTGTTAAAAACAGTTCCTGTAAGGAATTATTCACTTTAAGTGAAGGTGTCAAACTGGTTTTTCTGAGCAAAACTGGTTTAAAGTGTCTCCCCTAAAGCCCATAAAGCAAGAAGCAATAAAATGAGTGAGTGTGTGGCTGGCAGGATAAAAAGCCTTGGGACTCAAAGACCCAAGGGAAATATCTCAGTGTTAGAACCTTCTCAAAGCTTTCTCAACTTTTAGCTGTGCCTCTCACTGTTTAAATCAATTAAATTTTAAAACATTAAAAATACAAACTTCATATCTGGAGTTTGAGTAATCTTTAAGCTCGGAAGGCCAACTCATTTTAAATAGTCAAAAAATGTTGTCAAAAAGCCAAACTGCACCTTATTATTTAAATGACTTCTGGTTTAAGATTTGTTACAGGTTGTTCAGAAAAGCTATAATTTCTCCTTTTTTTTTAGCAAACAGGTTTTTGCTGCATGCACAATTCTTGTTTCCCAAGAAAACGAGTCTTTGAGGGAAGTCCCTTTTCATTTATCCCCTTGCCTTTAAAGAGATTATACACTTTTAATTTCCTTTTAGGACAGATTAACGTGGTGCCATGACTCTGCTGGCTCCCAGAATCCTGGGATTTCCCTGGGAGTTGGGTATTGCCCCACAGCTTGGGTGTTAGTCACTAAAAACTGCTCCCACATGGGAATAATCCCTGTTTAGGTGCAGCAAATGTGTTTTAATCTGTGCTGAAGGTGGGGATTAACAGCAGCAAGTATGAAAAAATCAGTTCCAGCAAGGAGAAGACAGAGATGAAGGGAAAGGAGATAAATTGGGGTTAAATAATGACCTGTTTTAAATATATCATCCCATGCTTTGGTGTGAGCTTGCCAGACTTTGGTGTTGAGCCCCTTGTGCAGCTCCACAGGGGTCACCATCATCATCCCGAAGGTGGCCATCATCTGTGGGGACAAATCTCTCTTTAATCTCTTTTCATCCTTCTCCTGCAACCCCTGAACCCCACGAGGCTGGGAAGCAGAGGGAGATTCTCAGGAAGGCAAAGTTCTGGTGGATTTTCCCTCCTGGACAGGGAGGATGGGTCTCAGTCTGGTGAGGGCACATCAAGGTAAAGATTAGGGGCAGCCAGGAGCATCCTTGATTTTAGGCACCTGTTGGGAGTGGGACAAGGCATTTTTTGGCAGTGCCTCCCTCTCCCTTGACAAGAGATGAGCTAAAAGCTCGGGCAGGGCTGGCTGCCTGTGTGTGCTGACTGAAGTGAGGCAGGTCTGGAGCCCAGAGCCCAGAGGCACAGCAGCTCTGACCCCAGAGCCAGGGTCTGCACAGCCAGGCACCTTCCCACCCTGCAGGGTGCCCACAGAGGAGCAGAGGCACCAGCCAAGCTGGCAAATCTCCTGCCTGGTTGCCCTGATGGCCACTCAGCATTTCCCTGTCACTCTGATGGTGCAGACAGGTAAAGGTGTTATAAAAAAAATCTTATTAAACATGGATTAGCTGAGCTAGTTCAGCTAACAACAGCTTGCAAAAAACAGCTTGAGAAAGGAGGGTTCATTAACACAACAATTAACTATTCCTGGGGAGAAAAACAAGTGCACCTGTAATAACCAGGGATCTGTCTCATGAGAATCAGTGAAGAAAATAAATAAACAATTCAAGAAGAGAGAGATTCGATGGACAAGTAAAATACCTTTTACTCACCAATAGGGAAATTGGCAAGAAAGCTACCAATCTACTGAAATTGCACATTAGGTCTGTGAAAACTGTATAAAAATGGGAATAAAAAGAGGCTTTTCCTGCATGGAGAAACTGAGTCCTGTCTGCTTTATTACAACAGACTGAGGCATTGCACAAAGGAGGCAGAAGTTCAGGATTAGCTGGGCACCAGTTGGCTACAGAAGCCTGAGATGTTTTTTCCAGCTGACTCCTTTAAATTGCTGCCTCTCATTAACAGCAGGGGTAAAAAACCTCCACAGCCCCAGGAGAGACCCTTCCATACCGTTTTTACAGCCTTGATGAAGTTCAGACTTTCTTCTTCTACGTCCTGCTGCAGGAGGCCAAACCTCTTTCCATAGAGCACCAGACAGATACCTGTTGTTAGGCAATATTCTAATTAAATTTATAAACAAAAGGCCGTGTGGGATCCATCATTTATCATCAAGGAATGGCTTGGGTGAGCCTTCTGAAAGTGTTCCTTGAAGCAGACCTGGCAGAGCAGCTCTTGTGAAACACCTCCTGCTCCTCTACCCAGCCAGGGTTTCCAGCTTGGGGCCCTCACAGCAACATTTCTGCACAAATGAGGGGTGCCACTGGTCCCCTCTGAGAGCAGAACTGCAATTTTGGCTCATATTTGGGGACTTTGCTGAAGAAAACGGAGTGGCAGGAGAACAGGGCTTGGGGAGGCATCTCCCACAGCATTCCCCAGTGCTTCCCACAGCCCCAGAGCACTGCAAGCACTGGCAGCATCCCACTCTGCACCTTTCCCACTTGGTTTTTTTTCCCATTTCTTTTCAAACTGTCACTCCCTATTGCTCCCTTTCCAAAAGCAGCCATCACCTCTGACAGTGGAAAAAAAAAACCAAACTCTTAGAGGAGCTCAGCCCAGAGGCTGCTGAGATGAGCCAGCCCAGGGCAGTTGGGTCTGGCAGGGCTGGTTCAGTCACTCCACCCAACCATCCCTTTTTTTGGGAGCCACTTTCTGCCCTGTCTCATCCCTGGCACATTCCTCAGTGAGCTCTGAAAGGTTCCTGAGGATGAGGCTCTGTCCTGGTAACTCATTCCAGCCCTTCTCAGTCCCAGTGCAAACATTGGAAATGGGATTTTCCAGTCTTTGCCCACAGCCAGCATTCTGTTATTGGAATATTTCATTGATCCTGCTGATAATTAACAAATATCAGATGGACAAAAAAGGCTGTGTGTCATCTGATCCCACTCTAGATAAATGAACCGTAACTCCCCCAATTTTTTGATTTATAAATCATTGGAATGTTTAAATTTTTGTAAGCCATGCAGGTAAGCTGGGCAGAAATTGATACTTGTGCTAATGAATTTTGCACTGACAGTCCCTGGCTGTTCTGCAACTCCCTTTGCATGATGTTACAGCTGAGAGTTTGGAAAAAATCAGCCAACACATTCATCCCTGATCATATTTTAACTGCAATGCCCTGGCAGGTGCACCACACTCAGGCAAAACCCAACTCACTTTCAAAAGACCATTTGTTGAATTCTGAATAGACATCTTCCATCTGGCCATTGTGGTCACAAATTTCATCTATTCTGTACATAAAGTCCTCCAGGACCTAAATGGTGGGGAGAAGAGAGAGAAAAGAAAGGAATAAAATTACATCAACTAATAAAAATCCGGTGTAATTCAGCATTTCAACTGCCTTTTGAGCAGATAACAATCTTGCATGAGAGGAATCCTTTTGTTCCCTGTTCTTTGAACAAGATTCAACCTCCCCCTGTGTGAACAAGTGTCGGGATTTGACACAGCTCTGGTGCTTCCATGAACCGCGCTGCCCTCCCAGGGATGCAATCCCTCACTCTGGGGTTTCGCAACTGGGATTAAGGTGTTTGTCACAGATGCTCCTCAGCCTCCCTCGGGAGCACAGAGGTTAAGGACAGAGGTGTGCCCTGAGGGGAGGAGCAGAAGAACGAAGGGGTAAAGGCAAGAACTACTGCGTGCAGGAAAAGCAGGGAAAAGCTGTTTGCAGGAGCCTGGATCCTTATGGAATAATCCTGTTTTTTCTGTGGAGACACCTCAGCTCCAGGTTTCTGTGTGGTCTCAGACCCTGGCAGTCAGTTTGTACTCGTTATTCCCTGAATGTTCTGAGTCTGAGCTCGTGGTTTATCACCGTGGAGCAAATAAAGCTGCCCAGATAAACCGGCTCTGCTCCAACTCCCCAGGCTGGCAGGGGAGCAGAGAGAGAAAGGATTTCTCAGGGCACGGTACCTCATTGATCGTCGTGTCCAGTTTCACAACTTCCTGGGGCTTCATCAATTTCTTCTGAATGGCACTTCTTACCCTCTGCCAGTCCTTTCCCTCCCTGCGTGCAACAACCACAGCGGGGTTGGAGAGCGAAAAGCTCCGAGAACAATGAAAACAGAAAAACCCCAAACCCGCACTGCTGATGCTCCACCGCACCGACGGCACAACCGGGGGATCCTCGGGATGGGGACGAGCCCCAGCCACGCTCGGGGCTCAGCCCGGGACCCCCGGGACCCCCGGTCCCCGCGGAGCCGCGCTGGGGGCGGCGGCGCCCCGAGCATCCCCCGGGCACCGGAACCCCCGTACCCCCCCGAGCACCTCTGGGATGCCGCGGGCACCACTCACAGGATGAGCAGCCCGTAGGCCTCGTCGCGATAGTCGCGATATGCTTTCCAGGGCTTGATCTCGAGGCGCTGGGGGCAGGCGCTCTCGCGGCGGTACAGAGCCTCCAGCAGGCAGGGCGCCGCGATGTGCACCGAGTCGAAGGCGCCCAGCTTCATGCGGAAAATCTTCCCGAACCTGCGGTGGTACTGAGCCTGCGGAGAGCGGAACCCCGCCGTGAGCGCGGGGCGCTCCCCGGCGCGGCATCCTCATCCCATCCCCATCCTCATCCCATCCCCATCCTCATCCTCATCTTCCTCCCATCCCCGCCGCCTCACCAGGGTCTCGTGCTGCCTCTTGAGCCCCCCCTTCCAGAGCACGTCGGGCAGGCTGCCCATCAGCGGCCAGCTGGGCGGCCCGGGCAGCGTCTCCGCCGGCCGCAGCGCGCTCAGCGAGGACGCGGCGCGGCCGCAGGTGCGGGAGGGGAGCCGCCGGCGGACGAGGAGGAGGAGGATGCTACAGCCGCCCATGGCCGCGGTGCCGGCCCCCGGGCGCGCATAGGTGCATTTATAGCAGCCCGAGGTGCTGGACTTTCATCCGCGCCAATGGGAGCCCTGGGTGGGGTGAGGTGGGGCGGCTGCCCCGGCCCTGCCCGCGGAGCCCGCGGGGCAGGCGGGTCATGAAAGGGTTCAGGCGGGGCAGGGAAGGCACCGCGCCAGCGCCTCCGCCCGCCGGGATGCGGGGATGCGCGGATGGGACCCGCTGGGATGCGGGGATGCGCGGATGGGACCCGCCGAGATGCGGGGATGCGCGGGGCGATCCCGCCGAGATGCGGGGATGCGCGGATGGGATCCGCCAGGATGCGGGGATGAGCAGATGGGACCCGCCGAGATGCGGGGATGCGCGGGGCGGACCGGCCGGGATGCGGGGATGCGCGGGGCGGACCCGCCGGGATGCGGGAATGCACGGGGCGGACCCGCCGGGATGCGGGGATGCGCGGGGCGGACCCGCCGGGATGCGGGGATGAGCGGGTCGGTCCCGCCGGGATGCGGAGATGCGCGGGTCGGTCCCCGGGAGGAGGGGACGCAGCGGTGGCCACGCCGCAGGCAGCGGCTCCGCTCATTGCCTGGCGTTCGTGCGAGCGGTCTCGTAGCGCTCTCTCTGTTTTTTTCTTTTTTTTTTTCCTTTCCTTTTTTTTTTTTTTTTTTAAATTTGTATTTTTGTCCGAGCACCCGCGTGAGAAGGGAGGGCTGTGGTGTTCATCCTGCAGAGCGCAGAGTAGCTCAGTTTTCCCGCAGCATTTGCAGTTTAAAAAGACAAAATAAGAAAGCGCAGGGAGCTGAGGAACGAGAAGTTGTGGGGTGTGAACTGCCCTTACCCTCTCTGGTTGAGTAACCAGAAAAGGTCATGTGGGCATCATCGGGGAAGGCAAAACTCCCTTCACTGTGTTGTTAGCTATTAAATCCTGACAAAATGAATGAATCCCAGTCTTTTAATCAGAAACTGCACAGAAAAGCTCGAAGTGTTGAGGCTGAGAGGAGCAAGAACAGGTAAAGGAAAGAAGAGAAGAGAAGAGAAGAGAAGAGAAGAGAAGAGAAGAGAAGAGAAGAGAAGAGAAGAGAAGAGAAGAGAAGAGAAGAGAAGAGAAGAGAAGAGAAGAGAAGAGAAGAGAAGAGAAGAGAAGAGAAGAGAAGAGAAGAGAAGAGAAAAGTTGGATCCTGCTGCAAGACAGAGCTACCTGTAATCCAGAGGATTTCCAGGAAAGACAGCTTGGCTACAATGGGGATTTGATTTTCTTGCACCCCACGCTACCTTTTCCCTTCTTTCCCAAGTGCCTTTTGTGACTCAGCTCTAATCCCCTTCATGTGAGGTTTGGCAGAAGCAGAGTGGGCAGACACCCTGGGTGTGTTGGACAGAGCATGATCAGAAGATGGATTTCACACATAAATAAACATGTCTCAAAGTCAAATTAATAACAATGCAAAGACCAAGACAGCAGTGATCAGCAGAGAGAAAATGTCCGAAAGAAAAGAAAATGCTCTGCAGAATTTTTCTGGGAGTTCTGTACATCCTTCCCAAGTGATTTTCTGCAATGGGATCATCCTCTGTGGGCCACAAGGTCAGAGCACTTCCCAGGCAGGCTTTGAAGTTAAAGTTGGTTCAAAGGTTTGTAATTTTTTTTTGGGGGGGGGACACCACAATAACATTCTGTGATTTGTTTGCTTTAAAGAAGTGCTACTGAAACACATCTCCCTGTCCTTGTAGGCAGCTCAGGCTCCCTTCAGTGATGAGTTCTGAGAAACCAGACAAGAAGAGACAATTTGTGCACTCTGCCTGGTTAAGGAATGAGAATGAACTCATTTGAAGGGTCACAGCTTCGTGCCTGTGAAACGATGTCTTTGAAGAGTCTGCAACAGGCAAGTCAAGACTTAACTGGGCACAGGTCAATTTTTCCGTGTTCTTCACAGCTACGGGGAGGAAACCACCCTGTTAATGTGAAATCCTCTCTCTCTCTGAAGCTGTTTTTGAATGACAGAATGGAAAGGGTTGTGTTTCACTCCCGTGGCTGAGATGTAAGTCCCTGGCAGGGAAGTTGGTGTGCTGGGAGCTGGGACAGAAAATGATTCCTCAGTTCCTGCTCAAGTGCAAGTCCAAGGGTGTTTGCAGCCTCCTCTTCTTCCCTCCTTTTTAAGAGATCTCAAACTCAAGCTTAAATTTTTAGTTGTGACCTTTAGAACATACCAACATACCTTGATGCCAACATACCTTGATGCCTCAGGTTTGGATTTTGTATTTTTCAGGTTCTGTGCTGCTTTAGTGTGTGGGGCTGGGCTCACGTCAGGGGATGCTGAGCTCTGTGCACAGAGCAGGGAGACAAAACAATTCCTGCTCCAGCTGGGCACCAAGGACAAATGAGCCAAATCTCAGCCCAGGAGCACAAACCCTGTGGGCTGGAGAGAGAAAAACAAGCAGGGTGGGACTGCAGGGGCTGAAGCTGGGATGGGACAATGAACTGCAAGGTGCAAATGGAGCAGAACTGATCCCAGGTGTCCATCCACAGGACTTCCCAATATTTTCCAATATAACAGCAAATGATGGCTGGGAGTGGGAAATGAAAATCCCTCTTCACTTCTCCACTATGGCAAGGAGGGTTTTTGGGTCAAAGACCAGGAAATAGCAGAAGATCAAAATTGAAGAGCTGATTTTTCTGTGCTTCTCTCTTGCTCCTGGTTTCATTTCTGCTCTCTTGGATTCAGGAGAGAATATTCTTTGAAAAACCATGTGCCAGTGGGATGCTTCTGTGGGAGATCTGCTGTGCAGGTGCACACAGCTGGCTCAGATTTTGTCACCACTAAATATTTAATTAGTCCACGTTTTAGAGGCGCTTTCTGAGCTGATTCAATTTCTAGTCATGCTTTTTGGGAAATAATTGTAACATATTTGACTACAGGTTGGAAATCCCATCAAACTCAGAGCTCCTGCCCTGGATTTAAGGGGCTGAGGTGTGCTTGGGAAGCTCATTAAAAACAACTCCTGAACTTCCAGATCAAAACCTTGGAGCTCATGGAAAGTGACCCGAGTGATTTTCATGTAGTTCACTTCAAACACATCAAATATCACCAAAATAACTCCTCAGTGGGAACAGCTTTATGCTGGGAGTAGATTTTCTCTCTTAATGCCGTAACTCCAGGAGCTTTGCTCTGTGACATATCACACAATCCCTGTCCCTCTACTCTTTCTCCTGGCTGGGAAAAGCTTTTTGCTAATTTGGCCTTAAAATTTTTGTGAAATCTCTGAGTTTTCTAAATTAATACATAGTGCTGAAGTGCCACAGGAGGAGATTAACAGGGAGAGTGTCACAGGAAGGTATTTCACAATGTGGGGAAGGGAAATGGATTGCAGCTCACAAACTCTGGTTGTTATTGCAGGGTTTGTTTGTGTTTGTTTATTCACTTTCAATTACGTGGTAATTCTTTTAATTCTCTTTCCAGCTAAGGATCCTTGAGTTTTGTAAATATTGATGGGAAAGTACAGTAATTCCCATTCTTCAGAAGAGAAACTGAAATGGCTTTGAAATCTGAGATCTCCAAGTTATCCACGCTCGACGTGAAATGAAAGCAAAAAGAACCTTTATTCTGTTTCCACTCAAATACTGGTTTTTAACAGCAAACTCCTCTTCTTATCTCACATTCTGGATGATTATTCCTCTCCAAGATGACAGTAGCAGTGGATGAAAACTCAAATTCCTCAGCTGGCCATGCCCTGTGTGGAGATATCCACCTGAGCCATAAACATTGCCACACTCCACTGCTGAGGGAGCCTCTAAATCAGCACTTCAAGAAAATGAAGAGGCTTCTTTACTTAAATCAAGCAAAGATTGCTTAAAGAAATAAAAACTGGACCATGTTTTTGGTGAAGAAACATTTGTTATCTGCTTTAGATGAGCAAGCAATGCTTCATGCACTGCATCCTCTAGAGAGGAGCTTGCAGGGGATAATCAGGGAGAAAATGGTGAGAGCAGAGCAAGAAATTGAGGTCCAGGACAGATGCTCTGACAGTCAGCTTGGAATTACTCAGGATTTGGCAGGTTCTGCATTTTTTTCTGGAAATTAGAGTCACTCTCTGGGATGTTACAGTTTCTTGTCTCTTTTAGCAACATTGCCCTGCCTGAGCAGGGAGGGGAGGTGAAGGGTTTGTGCAATAGTTCCTGTCCCAGGCTGAATATTTCTCTTTGAACAAGAGGCTGGAAGTTTTTGTATTTATTTATTTTTAAAAGCAGCAGCATTTAGGGACCCCTGGAAGTGTTCCAGGCCAGTGGAAATTGTCTCTGAACCTAATGAAATTTAATAACTGATGTTGAATAGGTGTGAATAGAGAGGAGGCTGGAATGATGAATGGTGAATGGTGAGGTTGCTTTTGACTAACACGAGGTATTTTGAAAGAATGGGGGTAAAGAGGTGAGAAAGTCTGCCTTCCTTCCCTCAGATTACAAAATAATGAAAAAATCCTCACTGGAGAATAATTAGGAGCTGTCTCATTAAGGTCTTTTTTGGAAAAGACGTACACCCTTAGGAAAGGATCTTTTTTTCTTCAACCACCATTCCCCCTGCAATGCTGGTACAAGAAGGACAGACACAGGGACTGCATCCCACAATAAATCCCAAATATTTGGGATGGCACAGCACTGCCACTTTCTTTACCACACTGGCACAAATGAAACAGGACAAATCCGTGTGGCTTTGGCTCAGAGTGATCCCCTTCATCCGGGCTAAACCTGGAAAAACACCACTTCATCCCCATTCCCAGTTCACCTGGGATTCAAATCTGTGTTGGTGGGGGGGTTCCACAATCACCAAGGTGAGAGAAAGGTCTGTGGAGCTTTAGGGAAAGGGGAGAAGGGTTTGGGAACTCCAGAGGTCTGTGGAGCTTTAGGGAATGGGGAGTTTGGGAACTCCAGAGGTGTGTGGGGCTGCAGGGAATGGGGAGTTTGGGAACTCCAGAGGTCACCCTGGCAGCAAAGCATGGCAATGCTCTTCCCCACTGCGCCGGGCTGCAGGAGGCTGCGGCAGGGAAAGAGAAAATCGCCAAGAGGCCCAGAGGAGCCGTGAGATGAGGGCAGGGCGTGGAGGGATCCCAGCAGGGGGAAGCCAAACAAGAGCCAGGAGCAGAGCAAGAAGGAGCAAGTCGTTTATGCAAGCGGGAGAGGAGCGAGGGCACTGGGTTCAGCGGGTTCCTCTCGCTCCACGCTGGCTGGCCGCGCTCCTGAGCTGTTTTCACTTTTATTTACACAAGAGCGCTCCGCAGCGAGTTACTCTTGGCAAGGCTCACCCCACAGAGCTTGCCCGAGCATGTGGGAGAAAAAAAAGATTGCTTTTCAAAGGCTTGGAGTCATGGAATTCTTGTGAAATCCACTCCTTTCCTCTTGAGGGGAATTGCACTGGCTCTGGGTACTGTGCAGTAATGCAGCCAGGGAAATAACCACGGCTCAGGCTGTGTCCTTTCCTAGCAGGATGCTTTGGGAAAGGCAGCAGCATGGCCAGAGGGATGAGAGTCTGTTTTCTGAGGAAAAGAGAGGTTTAGAGCTGGGATTATGTTTTTATAGAAGTTAATAATAACGTGGTTCTCTGGGGAGAAATGTGGGGATGAACTTCTTCCCTCAGCGGGAAACAAGGCACTGTGATGATGATGATGATGCACCAAAATAAAATGTAACATCAGCCTGAGGGCCACCCAAAATATCTTTTATTATTCTGTCTTTCCTACTGGTTTGGAACGGGAGTTTTGAAATGAGCAGCTATTGGGAACTGAAAAAATAAAAACAAAAAAAAAAAAACCCAAAACCCAAAAATAATTTTATTTCAGGCAATATTATAGAAATAAGTATCCCATCCCTTTATCCCATCCCATTATCCCATCCTGTTATTACATCCCCTTGTCCCATCCCATCCTGTTATCACATCCCATTATCCCATCAATCCCATCCTATGGATCCCATCCCAATATCCCATCCCATCCCATTCCATTATTACTATTCCATTATTTCAGTATCCCATTATCCCATTCCAATATCCCAATATCCCAATAAATATCCCAATATCCCACCCCATGGATCCCATCCCATTATCCCAATATCCCATTCCAATATCCCACTATCCCGATATCCCACTATCCCAATGTCCTATTATCCCAGTATCCCAATATCTCAATGTCCCGATATCCCAATGTCCCGATATCCCGATATCCCAATGTCCCAATATCCCAATATCCCAATGTCCCGATATCCCGATATCCCGATATCCCATTATCCCGATATCCCGATATCCCTGTATCCCATTATCCCGATATCCCGATATCCCAATGGCCCGATGTCCCGATATCCCGATATCCCTGTATCCCATTATCCCGATATCCCATTATCCCGATATCCCGATATCCCGATATCCCGATGTCCCGATATCCCGATATCCCTGTATCCCATTATCCCGATATCCCATTATCCCGATATCCCGATATCCCGATGTCCCGATATCCCGATATCCCAATGTCCTGATATCCCGATATCCCAATGGCCCGATGTCCCGATATCCCGATGTCCCGATATCCCGATATCCCGATATCCCGATATCCCAATATCCCAATGTCCCGATATCCCAATGTCCCGATATCCCGATATCCCATTATCCCGATATCCCGATATCCCAATGTCCCTGTATCCCAATGTCCCGATATCCCGATGTCCCGATATCCCGATATCCCATTATCCCGATATCCCGATATCCCACCCCACGGATCCCATCCATTCCCGTCTCATGGCGCCCCCTGGCGGACCAGCGCCCCGAAGCCGCCTCCCGCCCCTCCCACCGGGCCGTACCAAGGGCCGCGGGGGTGCCTTCACATTCCTTCCATGCCCCGAGGCCGCTTGGGGCATGCCGCCGCGCTGCGAGCGCTGCGAGCAGAGATAATTCCCGATTTCCACAGAGCTCCGGCCGCTTCCTGGAGTTTTCCCTGCTCTTTCTTCTTTTTCCATGCCCGCTGCCCCTCCTCTGCGCGGAGGGCGGATGGTTCAGCCCCGCATGGATGGTTCAGCGCCAACATGGCCGCCACCATGAAGAAGGCGGTGAGCGGGGAGCGGGCCCGGGGCCATTCGGTCTTTTTCAACAGCATTTGGTCCCTTCCCGGCGGGGTTCCATCCCTCCCGAGGAAGTTTTATCTCCTCCGCTGTCCCCCGGGCCGCTGTGCCCCGGAGCCTCCCGCAGCCTCGGGACGCGGCCGGGTCAAAACCTGCCGGGAACGGCGCGGCCGCCGCTCTGGAGCTGAGGGCGCTGGGACCGGGCTGTGGGACCGGGCGCTGGGATGGGGCTGGGATCGGGCTGTGGGACCGGGCTGTGGGATGGGGCGCTGGGACCGGGCTGTGGGACCGGGCTGTGGGATGGGGCGCTGGGATCGGGCTGTGGGATCGGGCTGTGGGACCGGGCTGTGGGACCGGGCTGTGGGATCGGGCTCTGGGATGGGGCGCTGGGATCGGGCTCTAGCACAGAGTTGTCCCCCGGGGTCGGTGGCGTTGCGGAGCCGCGGCTGGCGCGGCTCGGTGTAAACAACAAGGGCAGGGTCAGGGTGGATGTGAGGAGAAATTTATTCTCCGCGAGGGTGGTTAGTTATGGAGCCGTCATCATCATGGATTGGGTTGGAAAGGAGCTTAAAATTCATCTCATTCCATCATCCCACCCCTGGCAGGGACACCTCCCACTGTCCCAGGTGCTCCCAGCCCTGTCCAGCCTGGCCTTGGACACCTCCAGGGATCCAGGGGCAGCCACAGCTGCTCTGGGCACCCTGGGCCAGGGCCTGCCCACCCTGCCAGGGAACAATTCCCAAGATCCAACCCTCCTCTGTCAGTCTGAAGCCGTTCTGTTTTGCATGTCACTGCTCCTGTTCATGGTGTCTCTGCAGAGAAACCTCAGAGCAGGGTGTCCAGTTCAGCCATCACCTTTGCCTTTAGGATGCTGTGGCTCGCCAGTGTTTTAATTGGATGTACCCAGTTAAATGTGGGTATTTCTGGTGTCCTTGAAGAAGCACTTTGAGCAGCCAGGTGTATAAACAGTGTGGTGGCTGTCAGATTATTTTCCGTCACTTTGTAGGAGTATCCTTGCAGGGAGACTCAAGTTAATGTAAGAGCTGAAATCATCATTTTGACTTCTCCTCCTCCTTGCAGGCTGCAGAAGATGTCAATGTCACCTTTGAAGATCAACAGAAAATTAACAAGTTTGCAAGAAACACCAGCAGGATCACAGAGCTGAAAGAAGAAATAGAAGTGAAAAAGGTATATTTGCTTCAGATCTCATGAACTTTTCATTGGGTTTTCAGCTGGAACATAAAAAATTAGCAGCAGTGAGTTACTGTGAGTTGAAGTAATGCTTGGGTTCTGATAGGAGGTTTCTGATACTTTGGAAATAGAGAATGGTAAAATATCAGATTAATTCATAAATGTCACTAATATCAGATATTAGTGACGTTTAAATCTGCTGTATTGCCCTTGCCTGGACAGTTAATTATTCTGTTAATGACAGATAATAAGTGCTGACTAGGATTTTCTGCTGGACTGAGTTGCTGAATTCCAGCTCTGAAAGTGCTGTCCTGGTGGGGGGTGGGATTTGTTCCCAAAATCCAGCCTCTCTGGGTTCCTCATCCAGCTGGGGCAGTGTGCCCACTGAAAGCTTTACCCAGGAGCCTCTGTCTGTGTCCTGGCCAACAGAAGCAGCTGCAGAACCTGGAGGATGCCTGTGATGACATCATGCTGCTGGATGATGCTGACTCCCACCTGATTCCCTACCAGATTGGGGATGTCTTCATCAGCCACTCCCTGGAGGAGACTCAGGAGATGCTGGAGGAGGCCAAGGTTTGTGTGGAGCTGCTGGGCTGTGCTGGGCTCTGGGGGGGATCTCTGCATCCTCTGGAGCTTTCACTGGCTGAAATCCATGTTGGATTTAGGATCTGACTGCCCCCAAAGGCACTCCAGCAATCAATCCTGCAGCCAGACCTGGGATAAGTTGGAAAAGAGGCACCTCTCTGTTGGTTCTGTGCTGCTGACCAACCTGGCTCAGTTTGTGGTACAGAACTGATTTTTGTTTATTTTTTCTTTTTCAGAGGAGTTTACAGGAGGAAATTGAAGCGCTGGAATCCCGAGTGGAGTCCATCCAGAGCGTGTTGTCTGACCTCAAAGTTCAGCTCTATGCAAAGTTTGGAAATAACATCAATCTGGAGGCTGAGGACAGTTAAAGCTTTTCTAAACACAGCACACAACTTTCCCTTAGGTTATTAAATGTTTTGATAACGTTGCTGCAATTAT
This sequence comes from Fringilla coelebs, assembly GCF_963513975.1. Lineage (NCBI taxonomy): Eukaryota > Metazoa > Chordata > Aves > Passeriformes > Fringillidae > Fringilla > Fringilla coelebs. The sequence goes on from NC_140044.1 coordinate 2,041,678, forward strand.
ATTTGAGAACAGAAAATCCATCCCTTTCTTTTTGTTGGTTTGTTTCTTTTTTTTTTACTTTCTGTAAAGTTCTGTATATTTAATAAGAACTTTCTTATTTTGGTTATTGCAGTTATTTATTTATTCAGGAAAGCACTGACTTCACATTGCTGGTAAAGCATCAAGATTGGAATATCTGCATTGTTTATTAAGGCAATAAAGCCAGGCATGTATTGGAGTTTCCTGGGTTTTGTGTTTCACTCATGAAAAGGTTTTAAACAAATGGAAGGAGGGAATTTTGGAGTGGCTGTTGGATAAAAGCTGTGTGATACAGGGGACATGATGAGGGAGGGATGCTGTTCAGGTGTTTTTGACAGCCTTCCTTGAGCTCCTAAATTCATCTGTGTTTGACCCTCAGCTCAGGTGTCAGGAATTTTCCAGAGGACAAACAAGGGCTCTTTAAAGCTCACTTTGGTAGTGAGGAAAAGCTTTTGGAGGCCCCATATTCACCCATTTACTGCTTTGTATTTGGGAATCCCAAAAACTGCTGCGAGTCACAGTTCTGAGTCCTAATTTCTAATTTTCCTGAACAGTTCCTAAATCCATACTTATGTAGCAAATTGATGTCACAGTTGTTCATGGGTGTTATTGCAGTGCCAGCATCATCCCTAATCTGTGCCCCCATCACTAGGAGGAGCTGAACTCAATTTTTAAATGTCTTAATTGGCTTAATTTGTCTTTATATCCAAAGCAAACACAGAAGAGGGGTGGGTGTTTAAACTACAGGAATTTTTCCCAGGTGAAACCTGCTGGAGTTTGACCCATAAGGAGGAGCACCCAGCAGATGGCATCACAGATCTGGGAATCTGTTTGGGGCCAGCCCGTGGCAGGCTGGCAGTGCCACTTGGAGAAGTGGAGAAGCTTTGGCTGCAGGGCTGTAATTGGATGGTGACAGTTCCAGAGGCGCTGCTGTGCTGAGCATTTCACAGCTCTGCAGGCATTTCAGATGATTGCCACTTCCAGCTAGGCCACAGCATGGATGTGGCTTTGTTGTGGGGAAAAAAAAAGGGGTTTGAATGCTTTGGGTTGGAAGGGACCTTAGAGATGATTTTATGATATTTTATTTCCAACCCTCCTGCCATGGCAGGGTGTGGAGAGCTTGCTGCTCTTGGATCCTAAAATTGGGATTGGCCATAGACACAGTGCTGGTGTTCAGGGAAGATTGTTCAGTGCCACAGATCTGATTTTCCCCTTATTTTCTCTCCCTTTAGGGTTTTATGGCTGTGATGTATTTTTCCTGTTGGCTTAGTCCTTGCTACAGAAATGGGAGGGCATTTTTGCACCTGGAATGTACAATTTCCTCGTGTGCTCTGGCCAGTTGTGTTTGCAAATCATTGCATCTCAACACTTTTCAGCTCAGCCCCTGAATTTTTGTTGTTTGCAGAGCTCCTGTGCCAAGCTATCGTGTGGTATTTTTGTATGTGTAAAGCAGAACATGCAGGAAACACTTTTTTTATTCTGGAGTTGTCATTGTGGAAGGGACTTTGCAGATGGTGCATCAGCTGCTTGGAAGTATTTGACAGCATCCTGGTTTTGCCTTTTAATAACCTTTCTGTCATGAAGATTTGCAATTGTTTCTGAGTTGGCACTTACTCTGCTCAGCACCCCTTGTTCTAAGGACTTTTTATTTTTGGCAGATTGGAATCTGTTATCTCTAATAATAATGTTTCCTTTGCCTGAACAAGAGAGCTGTAAGAGAAGGCCATGAACCAAACCCTGGTGCTCTGCTCACCCCAAACACCTCGTGAATCATTCAGGTGCTCTTGGCAGTGTAAGTGTGTAAATGTCCTGGTCAGAATGCCAAGAGTTTATTGTCCTTCTCTGTGTTGGCAAGGGAGGGGCATTTGTAGGCACCTGGGGGATGAAATGTGTCACAAAGTGCTGTTCTTTCATCTCAGGGCTTCTGGAGCCTGGGCTGAGGATCCCTTGCTCATGGAATCACATTTTCAGCTTTATTTTATCTTAAAATACAATTTCAGTACAGGTTTTGGTTTGGAAGTCCCAGAGTCACTCATGGCTGGGTTTTCACTTGGCTGCAGCAATTAAAGCAGTAAAATACAGGTGAAATTCAGCTCATTTTGGTGCCTGCTGTCAAGGAGCTCCCAGATTTTTAGAGCTGGATAAAACCTCTGTCAAGCACCGTGGGATCAATTCCTGCACTGAAGGGAATTGCAAGGCTGGTTTGTGATTCTGTACCTCTGATACAAAAATGTTTCCCACAGGATGATCTCCAGAGGAACCTTTATTAATCTGCATTTTGTAGAGCAGATCTGGGCTCCCTTTACACTCCACCATACAAATGTGGTGGATAATTATTCAGTAATCACAGGAAATGATGTGTATCTGAAGCACTGATAATTTTGTGGTAATAAAATCACATCCAAGGGCAAAAAGAGACTGAATTCTGAATACTGAAGCCACATTTCTGTAGGAACAACAGAACTGAGCAGTTTGGTTTGCATGAGTCAGTGGTTCAGATAATTTCTCTAATGTTATTCTAATAGCCTGATTCATGAGAGAGAAAAAAACATGAATATATATAGGCATAATAAGGCCTGACAGAAATTATTTACAACCAACTTTGTCTTTATTTAGATTGTGTGAGTCACGCAGAAAACCAAATTATTTTGTAATTAAAGTCTGGCTGCTGGTGGGGCTGCACAGAACCCCAGACACAGGCCAGGGAGGATTCCCCAGCCAGGAGATGGAACAGGTTTGCATTAAGGGGATTTTCATCCAGCTGGTAAAAGGTGAAATAAAAAATGGAATAAAAAATTATAAACATGAGAACATCAAGATGTGCTCAGTGTTGGACCCCAGGCTGGGCCAGGACTGCTCCCAGCCATTCCTTAAGGAAAAATTCCTGGGGGATTTCTCAACACAGCCCAGCAAAGGGACGAAAAACCTCGTTCAGTGGAGTTTTAGAGTCTGCCAAGAACAGTCCAGATTTCCATCAAATCATCAAATTTGGGTGCTTCTCCTGCCTTTCCTGTAACAAACAGGGTTGTGCACACCAGACTCACAACACACAGCTTTGGGGTTTGAAAATTCTGTTTAGAGTTTAAATATCTGCTGTCTCTTGGGTATCTGGGATTTGTCTGAATTTAACCAAGCTCCTGTGTAAGGCCTGGCCTTTGACCAACAACCTGCAGTACACAAATATTTATTTATTTATTTATTTGTGAGATAAAACTGGCTGCCTTTGGGTACAATCAACTCAGAGAAAAATCATTAATCCCAACACACGTGGCCAAGTGCTGCTGGTAACTCCAACACTGCTTTTTATTAACACTTGGGGGGAAAATGATAAAACATTCAGTTCCATTGCTGCTGTGAGAGCACTTTCCCCTCCAGTTTTTAGTCCTGCTGTTAAAAGTTCAGCCAGAAGAGCTTTGGTTAGCTTCTGAAAATGTCTGCCAGCACGGATGTTGAACTTATCAGGGATCAAACAGCCCCTGGGAAAGGTTTAAAAAGAAAGCTTGTCTCTGTTTGTAGGGGTCTGTGATGTGTTCAGGTGTTTGTTGTGTGTGTGCTGCCTAGACCAAATCATTGTGCTCATTTCAGCTCCTGAGGAGTCGTGGGTCAGCTGGAGATGTTCAGGATGGCATTTGTAAGAGCTGACTTTTCTATTGCAGAAAATGCTGCTGCCACACATGTGCAGTTAAATATAAATATTTAAAATTACTATTTTAAAAGCTAAATATTAAAAATCACTATTTTTACTGAAGGAACAAAATGGACTTTGCTGTGGAAGCATTTTGGTCCCAATGACACATTTTATTGCAGTCACAATACTTGGTTTTAGACAAGTGGTAGGAAAACCAACTGCAGAATTAATTTTACTCCTCAATTTATTTGTTAATTTGACAGATCTACAGTTGAAGATATATTTCTAAATATCTAAATGCAAATTTGCATTTCCATCTACTGACTGCAAGCCCCAAAGATGACACACCAGGGGTGGGAGCTCAGGCCGTGTTTTTATCTGGGCTTTTCTCTCACACCAGGGCTGCATGAACAGGAACGCACACGGAGCCCTGGCTGCCTGATTTATCTCCAGCTCTGAGTGTCAGAGCCCAGCTGAGCCCAGATCAATTGAGGAAATGTCAATAGAGGGAGAGAAAAGGGCTGGGCTGGATCAGGGCTCTGCTGCACCTCTGAGCAGCTGGCACACCCAGAGCAAACCTGCTCCATCCCTAATCTGAGCCAAGCAAGCAGTTAAAGCTATAAAATATTTGTGAATGAAGAAAAACCACCACAGGCTCCTCTGGGCAACCTCCTCACCCTGAGAGGGAGGAATTTCTTCCCAAAATCCCACCTAAACCTCCTCTCTGTCAGTCTGTTCCATTGATTTGCTGAGAAGTGCCCCACCAAAAGAAGAACATAGACACACAAAAAACCACAAAGCTGCCCATGAGCTCGATTTGAGAGGCTGGGGCTATGATAAACCTGGGATAGGAAACCTCCATCCCTGTCATTCTGGAGCCCAGCCTGTCATTAGTCATCTGAACTCCCAGCAAATGTTAGCCAGGGAAATCTCTGCTCTTGGGAAATGCATTATTGGAGGCTGCTTCCTTGGACAAAGAGCTGTCAAATATCATTAGCACAGCCTGTCCGTCTTTCATGGGGTTTTTTTAAAGATATAAAGCTTGGAGCAATATGGTATCAGTCTGTAGATTAAATTACAGGTTGCAAAGTAGATGCTTTATCTGATTTATCAAGAAGGCACAGATTTGCTACTGATAATTCATAGGGCTCAGGAGGGATTTCATCTGCTCACACCCAGTGCATTGGAGGGGAAGAAGTTTTCCTTCCAGTCATTGTGAGGCACATCAGGATTCCAGGGAGCTGGAGCCACAAGGATCATTCCAGCACTTCTCTGGGCTGGTGTGTGTGCAGCACAGGACAAGTCCAGATTTCCAAATCTGATGGTGAACTGGAAGAGGGAAATGTCAGCAGGGCAGGGGCAGGAAAATCCTCAAGGGGAAGGAGAAGCACAGCCTCAAGCAGGCTGGGGTCAGCAGAGCTGGGAATTCCCACCAGGAATTTCTACTGGGGCTGGGCTGACAGCAAAGCAAAGCTCTGAGACCCCACAGGACAGGGGTTCCAGGGTTCCAGGAAAGGCAGGAATGCTGCTCCCAGCTGGGTTTGGGAGATGCAGCACAGCCAGCCTTGTGGGGCATTCAGAGGGCTCCTTTCTCTGCCAGATCACAGAGAAAAGGTCAAACCCACCTTCATTTATCACTCCAGTTTTCCCCTGCAGTATCAATTTGGGCTTGGTGGCAGTTAAACCAGAGGAGGAATTGATTTTCTGGGGGTGGAGTGCAGAATTTAGCTGGATACAAAAGCAAACCCATTGCCACTGTCAGACACGGGGCTGGATTGTGTCCTTCATCCTCTTTTTGGGCAGCCTCCAGACCAGCTTCATACCTTTGGATTATTTAGAAAAAGCTTTGAAAGTTTTGCTGAACAAATTGCTTTCCAGTGAGAAAAAGACAACTTTATCTGAAGAAGGGAGATGTATTTTTACCCAGTTCTAACAAAGTGATTGGAGCTGGCAGCTCAGTTATGAAGTCAGAGTTTCATTTTTCAGAAGTTACACGGCCACCAAAAGACTGGAGGAGGAAGTGTCAGTAACAAACCTGCAGTAAGAATCATTCTATTGTCTGTGGACTGTTTTCAAATCTGATTTTGACTTTTCTCAAAATAATTATGCTGCAGGAGATCAGGCACTGAGACAGGAATTGCAGTTCTGACATCTCAGCATCAACATCCCAGCTCCCAGTTTCAGTTCATTATTTCCCCAACTGTGTCACCTTTATTTCCTTGGTGACTGAAGTGATTTAGCAAGTTCTTTGAGACTCTTGAAGTGCTGGGTTCTGAGAAGCTGTAGATAGGATGGATTTTCTGTTTGCAGTCAAGTATTGTAATTATCAAGTTAAAAATCTGTCTTTTCCCTCAAACACAGAACATTTCTTGAGTGGGGTGAAGATTTGCTATGCAGAGCCTTAAAAGAACTCTGCCAGCTACAGAAAAATCTGAGTCCAGAGCTCAATTTTTTTTTCATTTTTAGTGCTTGAGTTTAGTTGATGGCTGTGTGCCCTTTAGATTGTAGGCAAACAGATAAATTTGTAGATAATTAGTTCCAGTAAGCACAGAGCATCCAGCAGCACAAAGTTGATATTTCCAGGGATCTCATTCCACCATTGGCTGAAAAACACATTTAACATTTTCTGCAAACCAGAAAATGCCTTCTTTTCCCTCCCTGTGCTGTTGGATTTGCTCTGCTGTCTTTGCCCACTGCATTTCCCCATCCAGCTTCCCCAGCCACGCTGTAATTCTGATGATTAACTCTGCAATTAAGGCTTAAGCACTATTAGCACGAGGGATTTGGAAATGAGGGTGAGACTGTAACCCTGCCATCAAACTGAACTGGCAGCAGGGCTGGAGCAGCAGTGGGACTTTAGCAGGGAAGGGCTGGGTGGTTCTGCTGTGCAAATTCCAAAAAAAATGAGGAGGCAGCATCAGGACCCCTGGAGCCAGCAGCAGCCTGGAGTGGATTTATCCTCAGTAATTTCTGGAATTATGTGTGTGCTGCCAACGTGCAAATGGCACAGTGCAAATGGTGTTATTTTAACTTGTTTATCCACTTGTCATCCCAGCCCTTTTCTTATTCTCCCCCCCAGTGCAGCGGTGTAAATCTGACTCATGCAGAGAAAGTCACAAAGATGCACTGGCCTGTCTGGATTTCCAGCAATATTATTATGAGAAATGCATTAATTTGTCTCTATGGAAAGGATTTAAAGGTTGTTGCATTCATTTGTTACCAGGGCCTGAGCACTTAATCACACAGACTCGCTGCAGCAAGGAAAATGATCTCTTCTTCTCAACTCCATTAACAGCACTTTTACAGAGTCCTGAAAAATATAAATATTGGAGGATGTTAATGGAAATGACACCTGTAGCTGATGTATTGGTGCCAGGAAATGTGATTAAGTGCCCTGTTAATTAACTCCTTTGCTCTGGTACTCGTAAAAGTGGAGTCATTTTTTAGAGGTAGCTGAACTGCCTAGGAAAGGGCACTGCTCAGATCTGGGGGATGTGGGGGCTTTGCCTGGAGAATTTTACCTGCTTGGGATTTTAAATACTTCACTTCAATTGCACACCTGATTTCCAAGAGCCCAGCAGAGATATAAAGCTGGAAAATCACTTACAGGACCTGGTTCACTGCCTGTTTATTCCCTTTGGTTGAAATAGCTGAAATACTGTCAGGATAATTTTAAAATATCCCATATAAAGATACTTAAGATGATGGTTACCTGTTAGAAATGAGATTGATACCATCAGGATTCCTCTTTGCTGCTCCTCCTCTGGCCCAAGCAGGCTGCAGAGCTGGGCACAAATGCCCCTGACACTCATCCTTGTGTGTAGCTGTTTTGATTTGATTTGTGTAACTGATTTTTCTTTCATTATTGGGCACAAATCATGCCAGGTTTTCCTGCCCAAGCTCTGTCCGTGTGTTTCAGAGTGGTGCAGCCTTGGTGAAGAGACACAGGGGTTTTCTCTGTATTAAAACAGGAAAAAGGCACCTTTTGGTTCAGGAAATTAGATCCACCAGCATGGTGAGTTGCACCTTTCAGAACAGCAATTTGCTGGCTATTTAACAGGGCAATATTAATTCCTGTTAGCTTTCATTTTCATTTTTTTGCTTTCATTGACAGGACCACTCTAACAACAGCAGTTGTAAAAAATTATCAGCCCAGCTCTGAACAACCACAGGGACATTAACTTGCCTCTGGTTGCTCTCATTTGCATTCTGAGCTGTTAATGAGCTAACGATGGTGCAGGTTTAATGAGCAGAGCATCACTGAAGAGCAGGGGAGTGGATCAGAGTCGGTGAAATGCTGAGTGAAGCTTTAATTGCCCTGTCCCCAGGTCATTAGCTGCACAGCCACCTGTGCCCTCCCTGGCACGGCTGAATTTGGGGCTCTTTGTGTTGGGGAATGCTGAAATCCTTCCCATGAAGGGTTCAGGGCTGGCTCAGAGACTGAGCCCTCTCTGCCTGCCTGCCTTCACCCCTCCTGCTGCTGCATTTTGTCTTTACAATTCCCCAGCCTGACGTTCCATGCACCTTGCTCAGCTGGACAGGACATCTTTGTAGGGCCTTGCAAAATAAAAAAAATAAGCAACAAAAATTAAATTTTTGATAAAGGAGTTGCTCCTTTAATTTTTCATAAAGTGACAGTTTCTAGAGGCTGATCCTGGTTGTGTTGTCCTTGAACTCAGAGGTGCCTCAGTTCCCAAAATCACGTGTAAACCAATGTATCATAATCCCTACCCCTGATAATTTTGGAGTGGATTTTGGCAACTTTAATACGCTTCTAAAATAAATAGAATTTTACACTTCTAAAATAAATAGAATTTATTTCAGCTGCTGTGAAAAGGGTGGCTTAAAATGTACATGGGGTAATTTTTTCTGAGAGGTTCCAAACCTGTTTCATCCATTTTCCTCTGCACTTTACATGTGTAATTGCACTTGCCTGCAAAGAGCATTTGAGTGAATGCACAGATCAAAGGAGCTGACAGCTCACATAATAAATCCTGTTTGCTCCTAATAGAGCTACAGGGCTGAGCATTTGCATGCACAAATCTGGGGAATTTTAAATATCTGAAGTTACACAGCAATCAAGTGGTATCAATCTCATTTCTAACAGTTAATCATCATCTTAAGTATTTTTATATGGGATATTTTTAAATTATCCTGACAGTATTTCAGCTATTTCAACCAAAGGGAATAAACAGGCAGTGAACCAGGTCCTGTAAGTGATTTTCCAGCTTTATATCTCTGCTGGGCTCTTGAAAATCAGGTGTGCAATTGAAGTATTTAAAACCAGAAGCAGGTAAAATTCTCCAGGTAGAGCCCTGAGAGGCAAAGAGCCAGTGACAGTCTGCACATGCACGGGACAATGACACTGATTTAAATGTGAGAAATGCCCTGAAGGGTTCTCAGAGGGACTGAGGATAATGTTCAGTGCTGAACATAAATCACAGGTGATGCTGAGGATCGCTGTATTCCAAATTCTGCCCTGCTATTTCCCATTTTCCTGCATTTATCCTCAAACCCCATAATTACACTAATGAACCTCCCTGCCCACTGCTGGTCTGACAAGGAAATCACTTCCAGACCCCTGCAAAGCCAGCACAGGAATTACTCAGCTGGCTAACAGTTTGGATCTGGGCTATCCCTCACTTTTAAAGCCTTTAGGAAGGCTCTTGACACATGGAATATTTTGAGTTGAGGAGAAGCAGCAGAGGAAGGACAAGTTGCAGTCTGGATGAATTTACTGCCATGGTAAATGACTTTTCAGCAGCCCTCATTTCCCAAAGAACAGCTGGTTTAATTCCCTGAGCCAGCTGCTGATCAATAAATGCAAAATCAGAGGTGGGGATTGGAATAGGTGTTGGACACCCTTCAACATCCCTCAGGGCTTCAGGGCATGCAGCAATTCCAGCCTCAAAAAAGGGATTTTCCTTCCAGCTTCTTCAGGCTGGAGTGCTCACAGCCTCAGGGGATGGGATGTTGTGAAGTTTGGTCTCCAAAATTAGGTGAAGGAAGCAATGAAAAGACAGAGTTTAGGTGTTGGGAACTTGGTTTTGCAGCAGGACCTTGAGGCTCAGATGTGTTCCCAAAAGTCACACCCTGGAGCCTGCTGTTCCCACAGACTCCCTTCTTCCCATTTCCTTGTGCATTGAAAATCCAGTTGTTGGTTAAACAGATTATTAATGAATACAGGACACCTGGCCTTCTCCACCCCTCCAGATCCAGAGGGGTCACTAAAGGCATTGCTGTCAAAAATGCCATTTCCAGCCTGAGTGTCCCCTTGGTTTGAAAAACTCCTTTGCAGCCCCACAAACCCTCCTGAGTTTTGCTGAAAATGAAAAACCAGCAGGGCAGAATAAACCCTGAATGAAATGCCCCAATAAAGGAGGGGGAAAGGCCTCTCAGTGAGCATCAGCAGCCCTTCCACCCCCAAACAGGTCAATTTTCAGCTCAGTCTCTTTCCCTCTGGAGCTGTCTGTGAGTCCTGGGAGGCAGCTCTGCCCTGGGCTGGGTTTGGTCCCTCTGTGCCTCTGGAGCTGCAGCTCTGAGAGCATTCCTCTCCATTTAGCAGGGACTAAATGCAAGCTGTAAGATCTCATTAAACTGTCCCCACTTCTCCAGCTTGCTGTGGATGAGATGCTGGATGGTTAGCAAAAAAAATAATAAATTGGATTATCAGAATGCTACATTCATTTTTCTCTAACTTCTGGATCAAACTTAATCAGCTTACAAGCCAAAGAATGCTTTCTGCCGTGGCAGTAAACACAGCTGGGATCCAAAGAGGAGCTGTTGGGGGCAGAAAAAAGGCTCATGCAGTTGGATTGTCAGCTAAATTCTTCTTTCAGGCTCTTTCTTGCTGCTTGTGATCCTTGGGAGGCAGAGGCAGTTTTTAATTTCAGCAGGGCAGGTTGTCTGGGCCCCAGGATTGCTCCTGTGGCTCCTGTCAGACTTTGCTCATTGCTGAGAAATCCCAGCCCTGCAAGTGCTGAAGGAAACATTCATTTCTGCAGCAAGATCCCGAGTGGAGGGATCAGAAACAGAGAGGAAACAGATTTATTGTGTGAGGTGGGGCTGGCCCTGCTTTCCTGGTTTTCTGACAATAATCAAAGCTGTCTGCACAAGGTGAGAGCCCAGGGAAGGCAGGGAGGGCTGGGCATTTATCACCCACTGTCACATCCTGGGTGCCTCGGGGAGCAGCAGGGCAGGGAAAGCAGTCTGACTGCACTCAGCAGCTGGGAAAAGGCTTTTTGTCAAATATTGACTAAGAAAATGGTGATGTTGTACATTATCCTTCAGAGATCTCCTTCATTCTGACAGTTCCAATGTAAATTTGGTGAAGGGATCTATTTTCCTCTTGGAGTTGTTGGCACTTCACCAGGATAATGTAGCACCAGGAAAATGTGATTTTCCCCAAATGCCCCCTTGTGCTTCCAGCCATTTCCATTTCTGACACCTTAATGCACCTCTGCTGCTGAAATGAGTGTTTCAATTAAAGAATTCAATAGAATCCCAATTTGTTTTTATCTAATTACGTGTCCTTTCAGCTGGCAGCTCAGAGGAATTTATCTCCTTATCTCACTGCTGGGATGCTCCAGCCATGGGGAATTTTGGTGGGGTGTTTTTAACAGGTCCCTTCCTGCTGTCCCTGATCCCACTCTGCCTCCCCTGGGTGAGGAAGAGGCAGAGGGGAGGAAGCTGGGGGATGTCTGTGGCTCTCTTGTTTCTCTCTGGAGATTCTTTTTAAGACTCAAGTTGTGCTTCTGGCAGAACTGGGTGAGAATTTGGGCAAAAGCAGCAGAGAGAACAATTCCTGTTGGCAGCACATGCCCAGAGCAATCCAGAACTTCCCAAGGATGCTCTGACACCCCAGTTTGGATTCAAATAGGATCTAAAAGAGAAAGCAAAGCAATTAACCTGCAAAATTAACTGCTGGGGTTATTGAGTGGAGCAGCCCAGAGCTCCCAGAGGATGAGGACTGCACTGCCTGCCCCATCCCCAGCTGATCCCAGCAGAGCTTCCTGGAGGGTTTGGAATAAGAGCACTCTGAAAAGATGGTTTTACAGTTCAGAATGTCTTGGTGAGCTCCCTCTCCCCTCTCCTCAGATCTGTGATTTAAGTGTGACTGGACAATGTGCTGAGGTAGAAACTCCAACTCCAGCCAAGGTGAAGGAGTCTTCCCTTCATTTCTTCTAATTCAGCTGAACTGGGAAATATTTGGTGTGAAAGTCAGTTTGGCTTCAGACTGGTGGCATGGTAATGGTTTTAATTTTCTCTCTCAGCTTGAAGACTGCCTCGTAAACATTGCCTGACAGGCATATCTTTCATCTCACTGGCAGCAAACTGATCTGTCAAAAATCCCAATTAATATTCCGAGAGGGAGAAGAAAATTAGAAAATCTGAATTAATGCAATTCAAATCAGGTCAGATCACTGCAGATTTGGGGCTCCTCCCTCTCAATCCCTGGGGTGCCTCCTGAGGGTGTCATCCTGCACGTGGGATGTGCAGCTGCAGTGGAACTCTGCCTCTTTGTGCCTCCAGGAGGAGGTTCAGGGTTTATTTGGGTGTCCTTGTCCTGCCCAGTGCTCCTCTCCTGGGTCATTCACTGCTGCTTCCATCACTTCTGCATTTCCCTCAGTGAAACACTGTTGATTTCCATTCATTCCTCGAGCTGGAGATCTCTGATAATTTCTTATTTACATTTTAAAAGGCACCAAGTCAAGCTCACAGCACTTCCTGCACACTTGAGAAGGCTTTCCGTGCTCAAACCTCTTCTCTGCTGGAAATTCAGGGATTGCAGAGGGCCAAGTGCTGCTCCTGCCATGGATTTCCTGGTCTTGTAAGGCAGCTGAGAGTGGGATTTGATCCTGCTGTTAATCACCATCGTGGCACACAAACCCTGGTGTTGGGAATGCACTAAAGGCAGTGACAAACAGCCTTGCAGAGGGAAGTGGCTGCATTTGCTCATTATCCACTGAATAACCCCAGCAGTTAATGCCTTTGCAGGCTAATTGCTTTGCTTTCTATTTCAGACCAGAAAAGTCATATTTGAATATAAATTGGGCTGCCATGTTTACCATGGAGCATTTTTTTTCAAGACTAATTAACTTTCTTTTCCATTTATACCACTAAAGCCAATTGAACTCCAGGCTCACGAGCACCACTCTCCTCTTTGAGGAACACACTTAAAATTCCAGCAAGAGATCCCAGATGATCTGCAATGCTTTATTGGCTCTTAGACCCTCACTTCAGACCACTCAAAAATCCAAGTGATGCTGCAGAAGATTGATGGTTGTGTGACTTGCAGAGTTCTCTGCTGTTTGCAGGGCAAACCCATGAAATACAGATGTGTTTACCAAATATTGCCCATTGCAGGCACTCCAATCTTTCTATTTGCCACAGGAATTGTCATTTTGCAGTAACAGTGGGGGTTGGAAAAGAACAGTTTGGTTTCTGAAGATCGAATTTTGGATTGGAGGTAGATCACAGAATCTTGTGACTTTTGCTTGATCCCCACCCTGTCCCCAGTGCAGAGCTCTGAGTGCCACCTCCAGGAGTTCCTGGGACACCTCCAGGGATTGGCACTGCAAACCTCCCAGGGCAGTTCCAATCCCTGAGCCCTTTCCATGGGGAAATTCCTGCTGTGCCCACCCTAAATTCCAGAGAGGGAAAAGATCCCTGGGGATCCTCCTTTGCTCCAGGCTGAGCCCCTTCCCAGCTCCTCAGGCATTCTCCATCCTCTTCCCAGCTCCTCAGGGATTCTCCATTCCCTTCCCAGCTCCTCAGGGATTCTCCATTCCCTTCCCAGCTCCATTCCCTGCCCTGGACACACTCCAGCCCCTCAGTGTCCCTCCTGTAACTGGACACTGTCACCTCCCCAGTGCCACAGAAGGACAGAGGGACAATCCCTGCCCTGCTCCTGCTGGCCACACTGTTTTGGACACAATTTTTCTGGTTTTTTAGGTTGATGCACCCTGGCTCGTCCACAAAGGTGAGTGAGTCCCTGCAGATGGCTCAGCCCCGGGGAATGATGTATTTTTAACAAACTGATTGCAGCATTTCCATGGCAGAGCTCATGCACAGCTCAGTGCCTGAACACACTCTCTGATTTTAGCTCCTATTTTGATAACTCTCTCTTGCAGCTCCAAATGCACAGCACTGAAAATCCTTTCAAACAGGGTGACAGGAAAAAATCTCCCCCCACCCCCACAACTGTGGTCACTGGTGAGATTTATTGACTGAGTGGCATTGGGGTTTGCATTCATTGAAAACCCCAAATCCATCCCAACGAGGTGTGTCCTGAGCTCACCTGCCAGGTTTATTTGTTTATTTTTTCTGGTTTTTTTGTTTTTTGGTTTTTTTTGGGGTTTTTTGGGAAATGGGTGCCACAGGGACAGCAAAACCATATTCTTTTGTTCTGTTGAAGAATTCAGCACTTGCTAAATTCCAACACAATTCCTGCCAGGTGCTGCCAGAGAAGCTGGATGTGCCAGCCTGCCTGGGTGTGCAGATGTTCCAGGCTCTGCCTGCCAACTCCCCAGAAGATTTCCTCTCTCGGACTGGGTTACTAAGACAACAGCTCCACTCGGTTCTTTGAAGCCAATTCATTATTTGAAGGAGCAGAACGAGTCCTTCTGCCCCTCCCTGCGTTTCTCCAGTCATTTTTAGCTCCCCCATGGCCTCGGGCTGGTTGCAGGGTGCTGACTCCTTCATTCTGCATCCTCTCTGCTCTCTGGGAAGGTGCTGCAGGTGCTGCTGGACCCGTCCTCAGTGAGATCCTGGGCTGGGATGCTGCTGTGTGACAGCCACAGCAGGATCAGCTCGGGCCCAAAAGGCAAATTCTGGGCTTCTGGTGCATATTCATGGACAAATCCATCAAAAGGAGGTGGCAGCACGCTGTGGCTTCAGATTGTTGTGATTCACTTCACATTGACTGTGATTTACTGTGTGACATGCACTGGACTGAGAATCAAACAGTGGGAGGAGAACAAATACATTTGGCTTGAGAAGAATTTCCTTAAATGTCCTGGAAAACAGAAATGAATGATCCTTGAGGAACCCAGGCTGAGCTGCAGCATCACAGAAATTCAGCATTCCTGCATGGTTGTCAGTGGTCTCTGTGATGGCCACAGGGATCCATGGATTGATTTCAGATTAGCCCTTCCAACATTTTTAAGACTGAGCAGTGAAATGATTTTCTTGTCTTCAGTTCTCAGTTTGAGGCACTTGAAAAAAAACCCTGAACGTGAGCTTCCTGGAGATCTGATCATTGCTATAAATTTTGCATTGAGGGTGCTCCAGGATAATGAAGATGGTTGGAAAACCTGGAGAGAGGGAGAGAGGTTAGCTGAAGGAAACATCCTAATTGCATAAATCATTACTCCAGGGCAAAATGTAATGAGAAATTTTTCAAACATGAGCTGTCTGCACTGAGACATCTCTTTAACCTCGTGCCATCCTGCCACACCAATAATTGTTCATTTTAAATGAATTCCTCTTCCACCCCCACGTCACGGATGCTTTTGATTATTCTGAAGGAATCACAACAATCCTCAGGACTGATTTCCCCATCAAAACAGCATCCAGGCGCCCTGGTGGGAGCAGGTGACTCTTGTGGCCATGCAGATGTCACATTAAAGGGCTGCTCTGGTGTGGCTGTGAGGACTGAGGTTCCTTGTTTGGTGGGATCTTCTTTTCCTCCCTTCCAGCAGACAAATGAAGATCTTTGTCTTTGTTTTTTTCCTCTTTTCTCCAACGAGCTGCAGGTTTGATGCAAAGCTCCTGGTGTGTTTTGGATGGTTTTCCTTCCTCTTGCAGAGCTGCTTTTCCTTCTGTTCCCTGCTGGGAGAGGTGAGAGCCTCCACCAGGGCTGGGTGTCGTGCTCCCAGTGCTCCTTGTCCGCTCGCCAGCATCGCTGGCAGAGCTGGGACAGCGCCAGGAGAGGGAAATTGGGCTGCAAAAAGAGGAGGTGGTTTCACATTTTGCCTGTGTTTCAGTACCTGTAAATTCAAAACGACCAAAAAAACAACCAAATTAAACCAAACCAAGCAAATTAAACCAAACCAAGCAAATTAAACCAAGCAACCAAATTAAACCAAGCAACCAAATTAAACAAACCAAGCAATCAAATTAAACTAACCAACCAAATAAAATAAACCAACCAAATTAAACCAACCAACCAAATTAAACAAACCAACCAAATTAAACCAACCAACCAAATTAAACAAACCAAGCAACCAAATTAAACTAACCAACCAACCAAATTAAACCAAGCAACCAAATTAAACAAACCAACCAAATTAAACCAAGCAACCAAATTAAACAAACCAAGCAACCAAATTAAACCAATCAACCAAATTAAACAAACCAACCAAACTAAACCAAGCAACCAAATTAAACCAACCAAATTAAACCAACCAACCAACCAAATTAAACAAACCAACCAAACTAAACCAAGCAACCAAATTAAACCAATCAACCAAATTAAACCAACCAACCAAATTAAACCAAGCAACCAAATTAAACAAACCAAGCAACCAAATTAAACTAACCAACCAACCAAATTAAACAAACCAAGCAAATTAAACAAACCAAGCAAATTAAACAAACCAACCAAATTAAACCAACCAACCAAATTAAACCAAGCGACCAAATTAAACAAACCAAGCAACCAAATTAAACCAACCAACCAAATTAAACAAACCAAGCAAATTAAACAAACCAAGCAAATTAAATAGGTTTTTTTGACAGGGCTGTTGGGTTGGTTTTTTAAGAGTTCTTAATTTTCCCCAAAGCTGTGAAGATTGGTCAGCCCCTCAGTGCCTGGGGACATCAAACTGCACGGTCCCATTGCAGTGGTTTCACCTTCCAAATGACTGCTTTTGTCTTCTTATTTTTCTTTTTTCAAGCACTTTCTGACCTGTTCTAAAATTCTTGTCACTGAGAGACTGAGGAGCCGTCAGCAGAGCTGTAATATTTGCTTTTATCTGTCATGTATATCTTCACTTGCTTTGAATTAATTTGTCACATGTTTTATAATTACCAGTAACCATCTGAAACCTTCTCTGGATGAAATGCTCTGCCAGAGTGGCTGTTTGCAGTTACTCACTTTCAGTTGAGCAGATTTTAAAATAAATCTTTTGATCTTTTTTATATTTTCAGGGCCTGCCTTTTGGCTTCACCACACTGGATTTTGGCTTCTGCTTCATGAGTTTTGAGCAACCATTTTGCCCAAATATCCTTGAAAATACTGCAAAGTTCACATAGGCTGATTTCATTTGTACTTTTTGTATAAATTACATTATTTATATAAATATAACATATATATGTTAAATTATTTCTGTTATATTATATTATTGAGCTGTTGGGAGGTCTTTTCCCCCCTTTCTTAAATTTATCAGTAAAAATATTTCCCAACTCAATGAATGAATCCCTTGCATTAAGCTACAAGGAGCTATTTAGTTCCCATATATGCAAGGTATATTTTATCTAATATTGATTTTTTTTTAAAAATGTGTGGTTTGTGTTTCCTTAAAGACTGAGCTGTTTTTTTTTTAACTGCCTCAACTCCAAAAGTGCACCCAGAGTTTATTGCTCTGCCTTCCAGTGCAATTGTTTCTGTTCTGGAATGTTTGGGAAATCTCTCCCTGCCAGATAAGGACACATCAAAGCCTTTAATAGTTTATTTAACAAGGAGATTTTGGAGCCTTTCTAATCTGCTGGCACCATTGCTTATCTTCTGCACTGCCACTCGTGGAGTGGAAGGATAATCTTCCTTTTGGATTAGGCTGGGAATTTTAGAGCAAAAAGTGCCCATGTGAGAGGAGTTTATTGTGGTGCTTCTGCTGAAGTTGAGGGAAGTGACTGAGCCCAGATCAGGTTTTCATCCTGCTCAGCTGCCAGCATTAACCACAACAGGAGTCAGAAAATCAACAGAATTATATAGGAAAAAAATATATAGAATTATATAAAACCAGATTTTCTGCCTTTCTTCTAGAAATGAAGGTACAAGCAAAAAATGGCAGCAAATCCAAAATGTTTTCTGGGATTGCTGAGGTGGTCTGGGCTGAGATGTCCTTTAAGGAAGGGGCAGGACTAAATCAAAACTCCCTCACATATTCTGATTCTGGTAGTTAAGAGATGCTTCAAACCAAGCTGTTCTTCAGGGTCCTGTTGTTATTCTGGAATTAAAATGCCTTGAAATGTAATCTATAAAATGAATAAAATACAACTGGTGATGTTAAATGGGCTGGGGTTTTTAAAAAAATCAGATTCTCACCTTTTCAATCCAATTTTGAGAGGTGGCAACAACACCTGGATGTATCTAAAATGCACTTAGAGATTCCACTGGATATAAATTTTATTCTTTCTTGTCAGTGGTTTCAAGGGTTTGTCACAATGCAGTCGAGTCAAATTCCTTAATTTAAGTTGGATACAGGGAAAAAAGCTCTAGCAGAAAAGCCACTAAAGAACTTTACCCATCCAAATCACCAATTGTTTACACTTTTAAAGTAAGAAATGTCACAAAACCTTGAATAATAGCAATAATAGGTCTGTGTTTTGCTCATTAAAACACCGAGTTGCTAAGTGCATTTATAAAGACAATCTGTGTAATTAGATTTGCAATTATACATTTTGTTCAGTGGCAAACAGTTTGAAACAAAGCAGGAAATGTGATGGCAACATTAAATATTCCCCAGAAATGCTTTTTAGCCAAGCTGCCCAAAGGAGGGCTGACAGAAAGGGCTGGTTCTCATCAGAGGAAATAACATTTGTTCAGGTTTGGTGTCAGGGAAATGAAGTGTCCCAGCGAGGGAGGAGGGTGACAAGTGCCATGGAAACAAACCCTCACCCACTGATGGCTCCATCCAGGCATCTCTGTGCTGTCCTGAGCTGAGCCACAGCTGGGAATGGGATCCTGGCTGATCTGATCTGATCTGATCTGATCTGATCTGATCTGATCCATCCCATGGGGCAGCCATCCCAACAGGCAGGTGGGGTTCACCTCCCAGTTCACCCTCCCAGTTCACCCTCCCAGTTCACCCTCCCAGTTAACCTCCCAGTTCACCCTCCCAGTTCACCCTCCCAGTTCACCCTCCCAATTCCCCCTCCCAGTTCACCCTCCCAGTTCACCCTCCCAGTTAACCTCCCAGTTCACCCTCCCAGTTCACCCTCCCAGTTCACCCTCCCAGTTCACCCTCCCAGTTAACCTCCCAGTTCACCCTCCCAGTTCACCCTCCCAGTTCACCCTCCCAGTTAACCTCCCAGTTCACCCTCCCAGTTCACCCTCCCAGTTCACCCTCCCAATTCCCCCTCCCAGTTCACCCTCCCAGTTCACCCTCCCAGTTCACCCTCCCAGTTCACCCTCCCCATTCCCCCTCCCAATTCCCCCTCCCCATTCCCAATTCCCCCTCCCCATTCCCCATCCCCATTCCCCCTCCCCATTCCCCATCCCCATTCCCGCTCCCAATTCCCCCTCCCCATTCTCCCTCCCAATTCCCCCTCCCCATTCTCCCTCCCAATTCCCCCTCCCCATTCACTCTCCCAATTCCCCCTCCCCATTCCCCCTCCCCATTCCCAATTCCCCCTCCCCATTCCCCCTCCCCATTCCCCATTCCCCCTCCCCATTCCCCCTCCCCATTCCCAATTCCCTCTCCCCATTCCCCCTCCCCATTCCCCCTCCCCATTCCCTCTCCCCATTCCCCCAGGAGCTGTTTGATCCTCTCCCAGCAGCCTGGCTGTGCCATGGGTGACCCCAGTGTCCCCAGACAGGGGCCACACTCAGCTCCCTGTGTGCCATGAGATGTCCCCCCCGTTTTCATCCAGGGATCACGGCACTGTTGGCTCCTGTGCTGTTCCAGGATGCCCAGGAAAGAGGGAACAAGCTGCCAGAAAAGTGATGAGTGGGTGACATCTCTCCAGGTGCAGGGGACTGCTGACCAGGAGTGGCCCTGACAGCCTGGATGTCATTACTGGTGTCCCCAGCTTTGGCAGGAACGTTTTCCATCCTGTGTGTGTGAATTCCTGCAGGGACAGATGGACAGGGCAGGAGAACTTCATGTGGTGGGAGCCCAGCTGGAATCCTGCACCCAGCCCTGGCACCTGGGAGGAGCTGGAGCTGCTGGGGAGGCTCCAGGATGGGCAGAGGGATGGAGCAGCTCTGCTGGCACAGCTGGCATTGCTCACCTGCCCAGGAGAAGCTCTGGAGGAGCTGCAGGGAGGATGGAGAGAGAGGATTTCCAAGGGATGGACATCCCCTGAGTTTGTGCATTGCTCTTGGGAGACCTGGCACAGAATTGAAATCCACTCTGGCAAAATTCTGTTTCCAGCAAAGGGAGGAAGACAAAATGCACCCTCCCCACCTTCCCAAGCCCCAGCTTTGGCTTTTCCTGCCTGCAGTCCTGGGGAATGCTCTTTGCTCTCCATTCCTTTGATTTATTTATTCTATTTAGCCCAAATGCTCGTGCAAATTTAACCCTGCCCAAGGAAGTGGCAAAATCCAGCCCCCAAATCTACTGCTCCTAAGGCAGCACAAAATAACAAACTGTCTGGTAAAGTGGCACTGCTGGGTGTCTTTTCCAAATGCCATCTGCAAGGACTATAGTTAGAACATCTCCTCTTTCAAAACTCACTGAAGAGCGATAAAAAGATCAAAAAACAAAATTCCAAGTGTAAATTTTCTGTAGCAATAAATGCTAAGAGCTGCACTGGGGCAGGAGAAGGATTTGCCTTGCAGGATTCTTGGGATGAATCCTGCTCTGTGCACAGCGACATGGCAGCCCTGTTAATTGATTATTTATTGTCATTAAATATTGATTATCAGTGGTTCCTGCTGGCAGGCTCTTGCTGCACAACGAGCTCTGTGCCTTGCTGCTGCTAGGATGGGTTTTTTAAATCAGTTAAATGCTCAGTCTCATGAATTTTCATGTTTTGGCACTGCCTGATATCTGCACAGTAATTCTGTGTGCATCCCACTAATGCAGTTTTCTCCCTGGTGTATTTAAAAATCCCCAGAGTGAATGAAGATGTTTTAACCAAGGTCCTGCCCTCGCTCCCCCAGGGAATGCTCAGATTTATGCCCCATTTTGTGGGTGTTTCCTAAATTCTGTGACCCAGCACAACTCCTCAGCCTGACAGAGCTGGACACTGCCTGAGCGTTAGGAACAGATTGTGGATGAGGTGCAGAGAAAAATGTACGGGAGGAGGTGGGACAGCAGGGAAAGGTACCTGAGAAATCTTCACTGCAGCAGAATTCATTCACTCCAAATTAATTAGCACCATGACACGTAAGTGGGGAAGGAATTTCTGAGCAGTTTTGTGCTGAGGATCCAGAGTTTGCACCAGAGGAGATCAAGCCACAGTCATGAGGCAAAATTAATCAGATCTCTGCATCCTGAAAGAAATAAATTTGGGATGAACTCCTCTTTTTTTGTCTTTCTCCAGAATGAAATGATTCAAGGCAGCAGTTTGCAGAAGGAGAATAAGGGATTTCTAAGTCTGCAGTAGCATGAGAAAACCCATCCACTTTTATAAAGATTAGAGTCTCTTATTTCACTCATTACCTGCTGGATCTCCTCATGGCTAGAACTCATCCAAATTCACAATTCCCACTGCAAAAACCAGGAGGAAATGTCAGAAATGTACCCCACACCACACCAGAATGAGGCACTGGAATGCCCAAAAGCTTTTCATGGGCATCCTGTGGTTGAAATATTGCGT
This sequence comes from Fringilla coelebs, assembly GCF_963513975.1. Taxonomy (NCBI): domain Eukaryota; kingdom Metazoa; phylum Chordata; class Aves; order Passeriformes; family Fringillidae; genus Fringilla; species Fringilla coelebs. The sequence continues at coordinate 2,063,033 of NC_140044.1, forward strand.
TCCAGAAACCTCTGAGCCCTTGGAGAAGTCAGCACACCTCACTGTGATGTTATCAGCTCCAGACTGCTCTGGAAAATCAAAACAGAAGCAGAAAAATGTTGGCATCTTCACCTTATAGAGGCAAAATGGTAGGGGAGCATTTCATAAAAAAATATTGACGTGTGTTATAGATTTCCAGAAAATCATTTCAGGGTGATCAAGTGAGAAACTTTTTTTTTTTTTTTTCCCTCTCTTTTTTTTTTTTTAAATCAGGAGATGCTTGGCTAGTCCTAGGAAATAACTTCCATGGTAAATATTGCTTCCTGAAATTAAGTTGTTTTTTATCCTTTTATTTGGGAAGTCCCAGAGATGTTTGGCAGATTTTAGCTGTAATGAAATAATATCCTGAAATTATTTTCCTTTTATTGCCAATATTATTGCTATTATTTCTTAGGAAGAGCCAAGAGTCTCTTGCTGCAGATAAATAAGATAAATGTAACTTCCTTTTCAAATGTCAGGATGGCATCTTGGGGAAAACTGAGTTAAAAATTGTGATTTGTGTTTGCAGGGGGCTAAAAGCAACAAGCTTTTTGTAGGGCAGCACATTGAGAGCTTTGATGAGATTAAAATATAACAATAATCCACTTAAATCATTAACAACAGGCTGGTGCTTCAAAGTGACCCTTGGGTCTTATCTTCCCCAGAAATAATAGCAAAAATATTGGCATTAAAAGGAAAATAATTTCAGTGACAGCTCATTAAAGAGGTTTTTGACAGTTTGGAATGTGGATGAAGATAAATTCAGTGCTGCATTTCCTTGTGGTGAGGGCTAATGGTCAGAAGGGCCCAGGCAAAGGGAAGGATTCCTGTCAAACCAACCAGGGCCCACACTTACATATTGAAAAGTGGGAAACGAGGTTTGTTTTTTTTTCTGGAGATAGTGGAAAACCTGAAGAATGAGATTTTCTGGCACATTCTAGGAATGCATTGCCCACATGGGAATGAAAGTGCATTTTCTCTTTGAACCGTGGCGTGTGTAAGGGATTTATGCTCTTCAAAGGGAGATGTAAGTGGCCTCTAATATCCTCATTCATCAAAGAATAAGCACAGGCTTAAATCCACCTTGACTTAGCCAAGCTCTCAGGAATGTGTTTACCTGCAGGAATTTGCCAGTGACTGATGAAACCAGCAGTGAGTGTTTACAGGTCCTGCCAGGGATTAGAAGGAATGTCTAAACTTGTTGAAAAGCCACCTAAAGTGGCTCTGTCATTTCTTCCCTGCTCCAAATGTCTTTGAAACCCAGCCAAGCCTCTCTGGGCTTGTTTATTATTGTAATTTTTTAATCCTGGCCTTAGAAGTCCCTTGGTGCTTCCAGCGTCAGTACTGAACAAAAGTGCATTTCTTGGTCGTTCTGCAGCCTGGGCTTTGCCATGTGTGGGGATTTCATGGGATGGTTTAGGCTGGAGGGATCCTAAAGCTTGTCCTGTTCCATCCCTTCCACTGTCCCAGGGGGCTCCAGCCTGGCCTTGGGCACTGCCAGGGATCCAGCTGCTCTGGCCAAGAATATTCCTCTCCAATATCCCATCCATCCTGCCCTCTGGCAGTCTGAAGCCATTCCCTGTGTGCTGTCCCTCCATCCCCTGTAAATCCTCTCTCCATCCTTCCTGCAGCTCCTCCAGGCCCTGCAAGGCCACGCTGAGCTCACCCCAGAGCCTCTCCTGGGCAGGTGAGCAATGCCAGCTGTGCCAGCCTTTCCTTACAGGAGAGATTCTCCATCCCTCTGATCAGTCTGGTGGCCTCAAGGTCATATTCCAGATTTATCTCAGAATATTCCTCTCATTCTGGTGTGTTTTGGTGCATGGGGGTGGAAGGTGCTGCTGTTTCTGGGTGGAGCTGTTTTATTTAATGCATTCTGTAAAAAAAGCCCAGTGAAAAGGAGCGGGAAGTGTAAAATCCTAAAGTGAGGAGTTCAGACTTGCCTCCTCCATCCCCAGTGAATCAGTCCTTCAGCTGGAGAGCCCTCTGAAATCCACTCCATCAATTAATACTCCACAAAGCCTCTCAAAGCACAATCAGCTCTTCAAGCAAGGGCTGTGAGCACCACGCTGCCCCACATCGCTCCTGGCTGCCCCAAATGAAGGAGCCACACATCCAAACCAGGCAGGGGCCGCTCCCATCAGAGCTGGATTTACCCTCGATAATCTTTTCCAAACGAAGTGATTCTTTGATTCTGGGACCTGAATAAATACGGGCAGCACTTCCCCGCAGCCCTGAGCTCAGCCCAGCTGGGGCTGCTCCCCCTGGTGTGCCGTGTGCTGTGTCCCCGCTCTGCCGTCTTTGCTGTCCCATTTGTGATTTCCAGGATAATTCCCAAAGTCAAAGCCCGGAGTCTGGCTGACCTCCTTGAGCTGTGTTTGTGGCTCTATTAAAAGCAGTTATGCAGAGCTGAGCGGTCCCTGTTCCAGCCCTTGGTATTTATAGCCTGGCAGGTAACCCGGAGGAGCCACCGGAGCCCCTCTCCCCTGCATCCCCGGAGTGCTTGGCACTGTTGGCACGTTCTTGGAAAAGGAGAACTCGGAGGCACAGAAGGCACCCCCAGGGCCCGGTGCCAGGCAGGGTCTGTCCTTACTGCAGCCACACGCTGCCCGTGAGAACGCAGCTCAGGCTCCGGGGACATTTCCCCGGCGTGAGGCACGGGGCAGCAGCTCGGGTTACCCGTCCCTCGTCCTTGCGAGGGGATTCCGGAGAATCCCGCCTGAATTTCAGGCACCCGAGAGACTTTCTGGGACAGCCAGGGGTGGCTCAGCACGGAGGGGCGGCTCAGGGCAGCCTCGGCCGGGCCGCCTGCAGCTGCGGGGCGGTGCGGGATGGGGGCGAGGATGCGGGATGGAGCGGCGGGGGTCGCACAGGGAGTGCGGACGGCAGCTGTGACAGCTCTGTCCCCGGCCCGGGGCGCTCTGCGTCTGCTGCGGGAAGGTGCGGGACGGAGCGGAGCGCTCCGGGGCGGCGCGGGGCTCTGCAGAGCGCTCCGGGCTCGTTCAGAGGGCGGTGCGGGACACGGGGCGGTGCGGGGCGGTGCGGAGGGATGCGGGACACTCGGGAGCGGTGCGGAGGGATGCGGGACACTCGGGGCGGTGCGGGGCGTTGCGGAGGGATGCGGGACACTCGGGGGCGGTGCGGATCGCTCCAGGAGTGCTGCGGGTCGCTCCACGGCGCCGTGCGGAGCTGTGCGGGGTGTTCAGAGGGGGCGGTTCGGATCGCTCCGGGGCGGTGCGGGGCTGTGCGGGGTGTTCGGAGGGGCGGTGCGGATCGCTCCGGGGCGGTGCAGAGCGCTCAGAGGGGCGGTGCAGAGAGATGCGTGTCACCCAGGGGCCGTGCGGAGGAGAGATGCGGGACACTCGGGGGCGGTGCGGATCGCTCCAGGCGTGCTGCGGATCGTTCCACAGGGCGGTGCGGGGCGGTGCGGATCGCTCAGGCGGCGATCCAGGGGCGGTGCGGGTTGTTGGAAGGGGCGGTGCGGTGGGAGGTGCGGTCCCTCCCGGGGCGGTGCTGTCCCTCCCGGGGCGGTGCGGTCCCTCCCGGGGCGGTGCTGCTGTCCCTCCCGGGGCGGTGCTGTCCTTACCGGGGCGGTGCTGCTCTCCCGGGTGCGGCCGGCGCTGCTCGGCCATGCGGGCGGGCTGAGCGGCGCCGCCGCCGCCTGTCCCGGGCGAGGATGGCCTCCAATTTCAACGACATCGTCAAGCAGGGCTACGTGCGCATCCGGAGCCGGCGGCTGGGGGTGAGTGCCCGGGGGAGCCTGCCCAGGGCTGGGCATTTTGCTGTTTATTTCTTCTCCCCTGCCACTCCTTTGTCCTCTTTTTGCAAACTGAGCTGGGTGGGTTTTTCCGCAGGAAACAAAAAGATGAGGTGAGAACAATGAAGGCACCTGAGGATGTATTCTATATAGGTGTGGATGGATATATTTATTTTCTCCTCTCTCTCCCGTCGGGAGCCGGGGATGCTGCGCTGCCTCCGCCGCCGTCCCTGCCCTTGGTTCCGAGCGCTGCTCCGGGAGGGACCCGGGGCTGGGGCCGTGCCCCGGGCTGGGCTGCGGGAGCTCGGGCAGGGCTGGGCTGAGCGCCCTGGAGCCGCTCCTGTCCCTGCTGCCACTCGGATTTGGGCTCCTGCGTGGGACAGGTGGAGCTTTGCGGTGTTTTCGGGGCTTTTGGAGTCGCTTGAGCTGCGCGAAATGAAAATTCCCGCAGCCGCCCTTAGGCGCTGGTTTAATACTGAAGTTATTTCCAGGCTGTTCTGGTGCCCTGGCGCGTTCCCGGTGCCGGGAGAGGCAGGGCAGCTCCCCGCAGGACCTGGGCTGGGATGAGCTCTGAAATCCCAGGGCTGCTCCTCCAGCCCAGGGGCTCCCCCGAGCCGGCAGGGGATGGACTGGGGAGCTCCGTGTCCCCGAGGGAGCCTGGCCCAGGGGGATGCTCCTGGAGGGACTCTCTGTGTGTATAGAACATTTTAATTGGACTTGAAAGAAACTGATTTATTGTGTTTATTAAACACTGTTGGATTAGTTCAGAATGTGTTCGTTTCGGAGGAGTGTCTGTGCTCCTCTGAAAGCTTTTGCTGCCCCACTGCAGTTCCAGTTCCCTTCTCTTGCTGTACCCCTGGGCAATGACTTCTCCACAGTTTTGGGAACTTGCCTCTCCCTGGCTGCTTCGGAAACGGGGAAGATTGAGAAGTCTTCCATCAGGCTGGATTTCTCATCCCTGCACTGGCAGGCACGGCTCATTCTGTAAAACCACAGAGCACTTGTAGTAAATTGGGCACAATTGTGTCCTGATTCAGTCTCGTTACTGAGCACAGGTCAGTGTTCAGTTTGCTCTGGTGTAAAGGATGAGCAGGATTCAACTGTGATGCATTTTCCCATGCTGTGACAGCAAAGCTCAGTGAAGGTGTGAGTAAGGTTTCTCCAGCCCCACAGCAGTTGTGAATGCTGTCACTGCTGGTGCCTTTCCTTGGTTAAGGCTTTCCAGACCCCTCTGAGGGTGCTGCTGCTGAGGAAAGGCTGGATGCCCTCTCAGGACATGTGCATGTGACAGCTGTAAGAGAGTCCCTTCTCTCCCTCCTCTACTCAGAGCACACTGGGAGGTGCTTCTTAAATCAATCTTTTTAAAAGACATTTTAAGCAAGACTTGAGTCTCCAGTCTGCTCTCCCTGCAGAAAGAGCATCATCTGAAATATTCTTCCTCTTTTTTATGGACCTGCAGCCTACAAAGTGTAGGTTTGCTGGCTTGGTGGGGTTTTTTATGGACCATACACAGGTTATAATTCAGGGCTGCTCAGTTTCCAGCTTGGGAAGTGTTGGCCCACGACTCGAGAGCAGGTGTGGCTGCAGATTCTTCCTGTAGCATTTTCTGTGAGCTGCTCACAGCCCAGTGCCCTGACGTGCAGCAGCCAGGCAGAAATGGGTAATTCTCACCAGCCTGGGGTCTCTAAAGGCAGGGCTGCAGCCTGTCCCTGCTCCTTGGTGCCCCTTCCCCCTGGCTGCAGGTGTGCTGGGACACCTGGGGCTGGCTGAGCACGAGCTGGATTCAGCCTCCCTCAGTGGCTGCTGTGAGCTTGGCTCCCTCACAGGGTGAGGAGTTGGTGCCAGCAGGTTGTTTTTGTGCTGGGGAGGGCTGTGGCACACCCAGGCGCTGGAAAGGGGAAAAAACCACTTCAGAGTATGGAAGAGTAACTTTCATTCAACTTCCCCAGGCTGCTGCAGGAGCCTGGTTACTGAGGGCACCCCAGCTCTCCTCCCTGTGTGGCAGGGTGAGAGTGGCAGTCACTGACATCCGTGTGCTGCTGGCACAGCTGCACTCAGAGCACTCTCCAGCTCCTGCCTTTGCCTCTGTGGCAGTTCCATCTCCACAAATGACCTGGAGAAATGGCTTTGCTGAGGAGCTGGGGTGCAGGTGCCACGTTTGGAGTGAAAGGGGTGCAGAGAAGCAGCTTGCTCAAATCCCAGCCTCTTCTGAAAGGAACGTGACAGTTCTGGAAGGCCCTGCTTTGTAATTCCAAAATTGAATTTAGGCTAATTAGCTCTGCACCTGAACTCTTCCTGCGTGCTTCAAACGTGTGAGTTTAATTGAATATTATTTAATAGAATAGTTTCCATAGCAACATTTGTACCACATGTGTCTCCTGCAGAGCCAAATATATTCAGGAGAAAGCTCACTCTTCCTGACTCTTTCCATCCTTATAGGGAGGAAAATAATTCCCTCAGCCAGTGGTGTGGGGCTGGTGTGTCATTAGCAGTGACACGCAGGAGGCTGTGTGCTGGAAAACTGCTGACAGGGCAGAAGCAGCACCTCCAGAGCTCTGTACAGCAGGAGAAAATCAGCTTTGCTCTGGGAGGAGGGGTTCTGTCAGGGACCACTGGAGCTGTGTCTGGGGAGGGGGACACTCGGTGCTTTTGCAGCCACCTCTCAGCTGATAAAGGGATTTATAGCCATGCCTGAAGCAGGGCTGGTGCTTTATGGCTTCTCTTTGTCCAAAAAGTCCTTTTTGTGCTCATGGTTTTCAGATCATGCCTCGTTCTGTGGTTACAGGTGTGACCTTTCTGAGGGGGAGTGCATCGTGGAGATGATGGAAAATCTGCTCCTGGATTTCCATTTTTGGGGTGGGGGGACGTGAACACACCTGAGCTTTCCCTTTGGGTTGGGCTGGCTCGATTAGAAATACCAATTAAAACCAAAAGAGGAGCAGATCTTTGAAGTGGAGGGGTTTGCAGCCCTGGTGGGCATGAGGAGCTGTAGCAGGGAAAAGGCAGCTGAGGCTCTGGGCAGGGTGGGGGCTCCAGTGCTGCTTCCAGCCTCGCTTTTGGGGCTGCTCCCCCTGTCCAGGCTGAGCTTCCCCTTCCTGCATCCCCTCCTGAGCTCTGCTGGAAGATGTGGCTGCTGGGCCCACAGCAGTGGAGCTGTTCCCTCTTTAGTGTGACCCTCCTTGAGGACAGAAATGGGATCTGGGGGGGTCAGGTTTCTGTGCCTGAGGGGCCTGACTGGCCCAAAACATCTTCATCACATCAGGGGGAAGGAATGTGGTGTCCTCCAGCCCTAGGGCACTCCTGGCCAGCCCCTGCCAGGGTTTGGGGTAATTCAGCCTTCAGCTTGTGGCAGAGGCAGCTCTGCAGCCAGCTGTTTGTTCCTAGGAAGTGCTGAAGTGGTGTCAGCAGTGCTCAAGTATTTCTGGGTTGATTTAAAAACTCAGCAGGAAAAAAAAATAGTTCTCGGTTTTCTGGATCGCCTGCTTTGCTTTGATTGGTGATTTTCTGGCAATATTAAACTTCCACCCGAAATGAGGAGGGTGTGGAGCCTGGTGGGTTTGTTTGGGTGCTGGGTGAGGAGCTCCCTGGTGCCCAGTGGCTGAGCTGGGAGCATCCAGCAGTTTTGTCCTGTGGTCGTTCCTGGAGGCAGAGCAGCAGTGCTGGCTGCACACCCTGGTTCCAGGTGGGAAAACTTCTGCCAGGAAATCCAGAGAAACTCCTGCACAAAGCTCAGGGCCTGTCCAGGTCAGCAGGAACGTTGGGTTGTGGAAAGCTGCAGAGAGATTCAAGCTCTCAGGGTCTGCTGTGCTTGGGTTTAATTAAAGTGAGTCCTGTGGCAGCTTCATTGAGGAGCCTGGTGCTGCACGTTGCCTGTGACATGTACTTTGACAAGTTCTGCACAGCTCTGATGCTGTGAAACCCTGTGGGAGGAGAGGTAGAGTGGGGGAGAGACAATCTGCAGGACTGGAACCATATGGTGGGAGAGATTTGGTGCTTGGATACATGTGCCAGCGAGTTAATATGAGGATTTCAGAGCCTGAGCTGTGAAAAGTGGAAAGAAGAATGATGTAAGGCTGGGGGAAGGGGGGAGGAGAAGGGAAAAAGTTGCCTGGATCTCCATTTGAAGCAGCTTTATTAATAAAACTCTGCTCACCTCTGCAGCTCCTTTCAGTCTGGAAGTTGGAGAGAGGGAAAAACTGAACAGATTTCTCAGGCACCAACTGCAACCTGCAGGATATTAATCCCACTGGAAATTCAGAGTTCTCCCGAGCTGCCAGATAAGGTGTTAGAATATATTCACAGATATTAAGATTCCTTATTGCTTGAAGCTTGTCAGTGGCAGCAGGGATGGGATCCAGAACATTCCTGGGGAAGTTGGAGCATTTTCCTGGAGCTGATGAGGGGAAGGATCCCAGTAGAGGCCAGAGCAACTCCCTCTGGGCACTGGGGCAGAAAACCCTTTGGGTGGGATGAGAGGCCAGGTCTGTGTCTGGTGTGGTGTTGGGAGGGTCCCCAGGACCAGGTGAGAAATGAGAATTTGACTCCAAGTTCTCAGAAGGCTGAGTTTCCTTTTCCTTTTCCTTTCCTTTTCCTTTTCCTTTTCCTTTTCCTTTTCCTTTTCCTTTTCCTTTTCCTTTTCCTTTTCCTTTTCCTTTTCCTTTTCCTTTTCCTTTTCCTTTTCCTTTCCCTTTCCCTTTCCCTTTTCCTATACTAAAGAGAGAGGATACATCAGAAGGCTGGAAAGGAATATTAATAAAAACCCGTGACAGGCTCAGAGGGTCCAACACAGCTGGCTGGGATTGGCCATTAAATTCAAACAATTCACATGCTGGGTAAACAATTCTCCAAATCCCATTCCAGAGCAGCAGAACAGGGAGAAGCTGAGGCTCCCCAGGAGAGGAAATGCTGGTGAAGGGATTTTTCATGGAATGTCACAGTGGCATCCTTGTGGGGTCAGCCCTGGGTTTGTCCTTTGGGGGCTGTCACCTGGTGTCCCCCCTGGGCTGGGGGTCAGGGTGCTCAGCCTGGCTCTGCAGGAGGTACAGGGAAGTTTTGCAGCTCCCTGGTGTAATCACATTTTGGGTTTTTTAGTGTTTGACTTGTGGGAGCGGCATGGAGTGATGAGGGTCTTAATTGGTTCCCAAAGAACCCCACCAAAACCCAAAAAGGACAAACCTCAGAACTGTTCCTGCTTTTCCCCAAAACATTCTACAGATCATGATTGGGAGTATGAAACTCTTGCTTTGCTGCTGGCACATTTTAGGAGGAGGAATGGGTTTTTTTTGTGCTTTCCAGCCTGCTTTCAGGTAAATCACCCTCTGTGTTCTTTGGAAGATGGGCTCACTTTGTGAAGTTAAACAATTCCAAGTGTTTCCATGGCCTGAACTGACTCCTGAACGAGTGCCTCTTACCCATTTGCTATCTTGTTTAAGATATATATTTTATTGTAACAAGTTTAAAGCAGATCTGACCCTTTTCCCTTTCTCCCAAACGCTTCCCTGACCTGCTGGTTGTGGATCTCTCTTTTCCCTCTTTGCTTTTCCTTTGGTAGAAAAGTCTGTGATTTCTGGAGGTGGCAGCCCCAGCCCTGCGAGGGTGTGTCAGGGATGATTGCACAGGCGGTGAAAAAGAAAGGAAACCTGGTTAGAAACAGGTGAAATTTACTCTGTGGTGGTTCTGGTGCCTTTTCATCATCAGTTCCTTTTCCCAGTGTGAAATTCTCCCTCTGCTGTGCAGGGGCATTGCCCTGGAGTGAGATCAGGGATAAATAACATTTTGCAGTGGCTGTGGAAACACTTGAAAGAAAGTAACAGATGCAAGGGCTGCTGCTGAGACTGACATCTTAATTTGAGCCTGACATCTTAATTTGGTGTTTGTGTAGCTTCAGGAATGCTGGGGAAGATGATGGACTGTTCCATTATCTATTTGTCTGGCTTCATCAAGTGCTGTCAGAAATACCAGTGAGAGTTCAAGCTGTTGAAATGAATATTGGTGGGGTTTTTGTTGCCGTTGTTTTGCTGCTGATGTCGCTTGTTTCAGTTCAGAAGATCAATAGGGTAAAAAGTGTGGTATTTCCCCTCAGTGGTGTCAGTGTAAGAGGTTAAATTGTCCCTTTACTTGCCAAGTGATGTTTGTCTGGGGACCTGTCAATGAATTCTCTGTGTCTGGCAAAGGAAAGTTTCCTGTGAGTGTCTCCAGGAAGGTGAGGGGGGATGTTTGCTGATGTTCTGAATTAATGTGCTCTGAATAAGCTCATCCCATGGAGTGGCAGACTCCTGGCACGGTGCTTGTGGTGAAATACAAGTTCCCTGGTAAATGGAGGAGTGTGGAGCTTTTATAGGCATTTTTAATGCAGCTTTCTCCAGTTTGGATCTTCCTGAAGGTGAATGAACCCCTGGATTCTGTCTTTAATTACCCAGCTGGGACATGAGAAATTCACAGGAGCTGGGTTTGTCCATGGAGCAACCTGGGAAAGGGCAGGAGGGCTGCAGGAGCCCGTGGAAGAGGGAATTCCACCAGGGAAATAGTGCCTCTGCAATCCTTGTTTTAGTCAGTGTTCCTTTAGCTCAGCATTGGCCTATTCATCCAAATCAAAAGAAAAAAAAAAACCAAAAAAACAAAAAAAACCCCAAAAAAACCCAAACAAATAAGAAGGAGCTTTGTGTCCTGAGGAGCCCAGAGCTGGACACAGCACTCCAGATGTGCCTTGTGGGGCTGGGCAGAGGGGCAGACTCACTCCAGATGTGCCCAGCAGAGGAGCAGGCTCACTCCAGATGTGCCCCACAGGCTGGGGAGGGCAGGCTCACTCCAGATGTGCCCAGCAGAGGGGCAGGCTCACTCCAGATGTGCCCAGGAGAGGGGCAGGCTCTCTCCAGATGTGCCCCACAGGTTGGGGGGGAGGCTAGAAAAGTGACTTTACTGACAGAAGGGGTTTGTTGACGTGTGACTTCTGCCCTTCTTCTTGGGTCTGCTGAGGTGTGTCACCTTAAAATTCTGAGTGCAGATCTGAAATGCAACAAGTGCAGCTCTGAAATGCAGCTCCCCCAGGTGTTTGTGTGCTGTGGGGGGTGAAAAGCTGAGTTTGTGAGGGAGCCCAGGCGTGGGGCAGGTCCCACTGTGCCTGCTGGCGAGAGCACCCTGCTGCCCTGCTGTGGCAGGGGTGTCCTTGGCAGAGCTGGGGTGGCTGCCCCCAGAGCATCACATGTCCTAATTAGTGAGCTGTTAATGAGCTGCAGCAGTGCCCCATAGAGCTGCAGAATCAGATCCTCTGGTGCAAAGGAATCCCTGCAGACCCTGTTGTGCAGCTCCCTGAACCCAGGACTGTGCTGTGGCTGGCCCAGCAGGGCAGCACATCCAGCTGCACATCCAGCTGCACATCCAGCTGCACATCCAGCTGCACATCCAGCTGCACATCCAGCTGCACATCCAGCTGCACATCCAGCTGCTGGCAGCACAAGCTGCCTGCCATGAGCCCAGCTTTAGCCTCCAGGGAAGCCTGTTCTATTTCTCCTGCCCAGTTCCAGTCCCAGGCTGATTCTCTCCTATCCAGTTTCATGCCCAGAATTAACTGTGCCCGTGTACAAAGCTGAGCAGATGTTCAAGGAGCCAAATCTGATACTGAGCTCCAGCCTGGCTGGTTTTTTTCAGCTGTCACTGGCAAGGGAGGGTTTCTGCTGTAAATGCTTCTTGGCTCTTCTTTTGGAATGGCTCTTCTCTCCCCTGATGGCCTTAAGCAGCTCTGAATTATAACCTGCTCTGTGTATGGTCTGTAAAAAACCCCAGTGAGCCAGCAAACCTACACAAGCCCATTCTTCATTCCCAGAACTCCTTTTTATCCAGTTTTACAGACCTTGTGGGACTCCAATGGCCAGGAGCTTTCTTGCCAATCACTTTATTGGTCAGTAACAAGTTGTTATCCCATATGGATTGGGCACTCAAACCCTGGGCTGGACATGCAGGGAAAGTTGTTTGTGAGGGATAGCTTTCATTTTTCTATCTAATGGTGTAAAACCTGGTTGGTTTTACCCAGGAATAGATGATTATGTTAACAACTGCTCACACCAGGATTGCTTTCCATGGGAACTTGCACAGTGCCAGCTTGCCTAGAGGAAATGACAGGCCAGCCAGAGCAGCCTGATTTTATGGAGCCTTTCTTGGTGATTTTCCTGCCTTACTGCAGCATTCCAGAATTCATCCCTCTTTCAGTAACAAACCTTTTCCTGCCCTCCAGCCTCGCTGGCGCTCCCTGTGTGCCTCACACCATGTCACAGACATTGGACCCAGTGAATCTTCTCCGTGGGATCAACCCCTGAAGGACCAAAAACCTCAAATAAATGAGGATGCAGGACAGAGCTGCCTTCTGATGAGGGTGTCAAGCAGGAATGCACCAAGCCAGCTCTGGGTGTGTGAAGCTGAGGCTGGAGAAGGGGCTCTGAGCCTGAGCCTTTCACAAAAATCCACTCCTGGCTGATGTAATTCCAGCTGGGGAGGGGAGAGCTTTTGAAGAGAAAGGACCTCAAGTGCCTGATGTTTCAGAGCAGCAGCAACCTGTTGTGACTTGCATTAACAAGAGTCAGGGGTGCAGAGGTTCCTGAAGATCTGCCAGGTATTTTCTGTGCCCTGGCCTCACAGCAGGTCCTGGCCAGTGCCAGAGCTGGGTTTTGTCACCTGGTGAAAAAACCTTTGCAGTCCTGAGGAGTTCTGGATGCAGTCAGGAGCAAATCCCAGCCTCATTCCCTGCCAGCAGCTGTGCCTGACTCTGCTGTAAATGCTGGTGGTGGGCAAGGAGGGAGTTGAGTTCATCCTTCCCCAGGTGTGTTCTGGGTGGGGAGGGAAATGGAGATGATTTTCTGGAGGAGAAGGGAATAGCAGGATGCCAAGCAGCCTGGATGGATGCAGGGAGTGTGCCTCACTCCTGCCACGTGGAAGGGCTGCTCTGGGACAGGGAGATTGCCTGGTTGCCCAGAGCAGGGCTGGCTTCACAGGCAGCACGGGGCAGCTGTGCTGCTGCTTTCCCACAGCCCCATCCCTCTGCAGCATCACTGCAGTCCTGCTGAGCACCACTCCAGGCAGAGCTTTTCCAGTGGGATTTTTTCCAGTGCTCCCTCTCTCTGTGGTTGTTCCACGAGGGCCTGTCTGGTTTTTTTTTTTTTTTTTTGTTTTGCTCTTGCAATCCCACTCATTTTGGTGGCAGTTGGGGTTTATTTCAGAGCTGCCAGGTGCTGCTGATGGAGAGTGGGCTGTGAGCAGTTGGCAGGGCTGGTAATTCCTGCCTTCTCTGCAGGCAGGGTGAGCTCAGCTGAGAGCTCTGGGAGTGAATGGAAAAGGTGCTTTTAAAGCCTCTCTGCAGAGCCTGCCCCAAATGAGTTTGGTTTAAATTCAGTTAGACCCTGGGAGCAAAGGGACAGGATGGCCCTGGGTTCTGCAGTTAAACAATCTGCTTTTTTCATTGTCCATGATTCAGTTCCTGCTCCCTCATGTACCCTTATTCACTAAATGCACAAACTACACAATTCACAAAACACAGAGCTCACAAAAATCCTCCTCACACACAAGAATTTCTGGCTGGACCCAAAGAAACAGGATGGGCTTGTGTTCCCTCTGAACTGCTGAGGGTTCCCCAGCTGATTCAGGATTTCCCTTCCCTGTGGGTGTTGGTGATGCTCAGGTCAGTGGAGATGCCAAGTTCATTCCTTTGTGCCTCCAGATTTACCAGAGATGCTGGTTGGTGTTCAAGAAAGCTTCAAGCAAAGGGCCCAAGAGGCTGGAGAAGTTCTCAGATGAACGAGCTGCTTACTTCAGGTGCTACCACAAGGTAAGGCAAAGCTTCTCTCAAACTTCTCTTGCTTCATCACTTTTGTTACTTCCTGAAATATAAACTTCTGTGCATTACTTAGCCTGAAAATTGATATTTTTTTTTTACTCTTAAGGTCCTAAACCTCTGTGTGTGCTTTCATCCAGTGAAGTAGAGGCAAAATAAATGTACTTTGTAGCAAATATCTTGCTAAGCAAGTGAAAAATGACTTTATTGTTAAAGCATTTGGCCTTTCTTCAGCCCTTTAAAATCACAGCTGAAATACTTTGCAGTGGCTCCCCTTCCTATTCACAGGAGCAGCCATCCCAGGGAATTCCAAAGGCACCTGGAGTTTCCCATTTTCCTGGGATTTTGCCTCTGTGGGAAGACAGGAGGCAGCTGCAGACACGAGGGGCATTTTCACAGCTCTGCTAAATTCACTGGCATTAAAAGAATGAAGAATTTCCCCCAGCCACTGCTCTGGAATGATGCACATCTCCTGTTCACCTGGGAATTTCCATGTGTCATTCCCCTGGGAATGGAGGTGGAAATAAGAAACCTTTTAATTCATAATAATTGTAGGCAGAAACTGCAGGTTGGGGATTATGGGCATAAATTCCCAGGAGCTGGAGGCTGCTCTGCACTCACTCTGGCAGGGATTTGGGAGGAAATCCTGGGGGAATGCTGCCTCTGAATGCCACAGGATCTGGAACTGATTGGTCATAAAACCTTGGCTTTTTCTAATAAGTCAGGCCCAGAAATAATTCACATTTCTGTTAGGCAGCTTCAGAAATAATGAGGTTTTTCTCTTTGTTGTGGGAGGGCTGCACAGTGTGTAAGAACTACAGCCCTGTGTCAAACTCTGCATTTATTTTGTCCTAACTCTGTCAATTATTGATGCAAATCTGTGTTTTTCCCATTGTGTCAGTGCAATATATGAGCAGCACCTTGGATAATGGATATGAAACCAAGAGGGACCTGAATGAGGCTGGAATTTCTTCTCTTCTTCCATGAAATTCCATGATTTAGCCCCTGTTGGCTGGTGTTTAACCCACAGCAGCCTGGATGTGCAGAGTAAAGCACCAGGGAAAGCCTCAGTGGCTCCATGAAAATCTGAAAAAACTGAAAATCTGAAAAAACTGAAAACCATGGAAAAACTGAAAATCATGGAAAAACTGAAAACCATGAAAAACTGAAAATTATGAAAAAACCGAAAACCATGAAAAAACTGAAAATCATACGGGGGGATTTTTGTTTTGAAGCAAAGTTTGCCTCTACTTAACACTTATTTCATCTCAAACTATTGCTTCTCCTGCCAGTTGAATTTCTGGGTTTCTCTAGCAGCTGGTTTGATGGGAATGAACGATGGCCCAAGTCCAAAATGAGTCCCTGAGAACCACCACACACATTTGGTGTGGTTTTTATCAGAACTTTGCCAGGCACTGGACAGGAGCTGGAGGATCACCCAGTCCTTCTTCAGGGCCACCTTCCCCTGCCCCAGGCTTGGGCACTTCCAGGGTGATGAAAAGTGGGAAAATCCTGATTTTCATTTGGATTTTGAATGTGTTTTCAGGCAGAGAGGGAGCTGAAATGGGATGTTGAGTGAGGTTTAGAGTCATCAGCTCTCCAAACTGACAGGGCTCCTTTATTTTTAACAAACCTCGCTGAGAGGGAGCTAATGAATATTAAATGGCATTTCTGGGCAAAATGTGCTCATTTGTAAAGAGCACAGGTGGATAAAACTGCAGTTTTTTTGGTTTTTTTTTTTTAAATAAGCCTTGTAAATGTGTGAAATTTAAATGTGAATGATGGAGCTTCTGAGAGTGTTAAATATGAGCTGCTGGGGGAAGAGAACTTGTCCCTGCTGCTCTGGGTGAGGCTGTAGCTGAATGATTCTTGTGGGAATCACAGTTAATGATTGATAAAACCACTGATAAAATTATTGATAACATAAAATTATTGATAAAATACTTGATAAAAATACAAAACTTGAAGAGCCCTCATCAGTCCTGGGAGAGGTTTAATCCATTAAAAAAAAACCCTAAAGGGGAGAAAAGGAAAATGCTGAGTGGAGCTCATTTCTCAGCAGCACCTGCCTCCTTTGCTGAGTGCTCCCTTCTGAGGCTTTGTCCTTTTCTTCTGGGGGGGACTCAAGTGCCAGATTTCCTTTGATTTGTTGGTGCAGAGGGGCTGCAGGGTTGTGGTGGCACCTTGGTGGCATCAATTTGCTGCTGCTTCTGTTATTTGGAGAGTCACAAATGTTTGTATTTGAGTGTGTCCTTGTCTGCAGCTCTGCACAGGGCCTGCCTCTGGACATCCTCACCCCTGGAGGTGTAAAACAGAAATAAGCCCTTTTTTTTTTGGTGTAACATTAACCTCTAAATCCTTTCTCATCTAATCTTGCTCTATTTTTTAAATGTGGAAAGGTCACAGTGCCCTAAAATAATGTGGGAACACTCAGCTGGGGTTTATGGAGTGAACTGGGAATTTGCATACACCAAGCAAATTGCCCACTTAATTCCTTTGGTCCCACAAGGGAGGGAAAATAATTAGAATTCAGGCTGCAAAATCTGCACAGAGTTGCTTTTCAGGTGAGTGTCTGATTTTCACTCGCTAAAAATAAATAAGCAACCACAAACTGCCACGTTCTTGAACAAAATAATACTGGAGGAAGGAAGAAATTCTTATTTCTTTTGCCATAGTGATGTGCCAGAAGAATCCTCAATATTCCAATAAAAACTGAGCTAATTGTGTCCTGCTGACAGGAACACACTGAGCCCTCAAGGGGTTGAGTTTTAATCTGATTGGATTAATCTTGCCTTGCAACAGCAGGAGTCATTTAAACAGTCTTTTCTGCCTGCTTATGGAATAATCCATTTGGAAAATGGGATTGTGGAACTTGTAATTGTTTTCCAGGCAAAACTGTATCAGCAGCAGATGAAATGTTTCCAGCCTGACCGCTCTGCTGTTGAACATTTTGTTTTAATGGTTGCTGTCACTTAGCTGGGAGTGAGCAGTGAGGCAGCAGGCTCAGGGCTTTGGCTGTAAAAGCTATTTTTCCAGTCATTGTTTGGAACCAAACAACAGAAATCAGTTTCTGAATCTTTAACACTAAAACTAATGAAAACTGTGGTTTTATTTTTGCCTTTTTTTTTTTTTTTGAAGTGGACCAGTCTAACAAATCCTCAACTTTCCCTCAATTAAAAATAATAGAGAGAGCAGCTTTTCTGCACTGTTTTTGCCCCTGTGCTGGAACTGGGAGTGCTGGAGCTCCACATGGAGAATCCCTTGGGTTTCCATCTCCACCCCTCTGGTTCTGCTGCCCCAGGTTGGTGTTTCCCTCGTGTGAATATTGCTCAGGCTGCAGGGAGCTCTGGTTCCACCTTTGTCCCTCTGGTGTCCTGCAGAGCTGGAGTGTCACCCTGATATTTTCTGAAAACTCCTTCTGCCAGGATTTTTCTACTGAGAAGCTGAGAAGCCTCAGAGGAAAAGAAAAATAGTGATTATCTGCTGCTGTGGAATGCAGCAGGTGCATCTTTGATTGATCTCATGTGGTTGTTTTTAATTAATGGCCAACCACAGCCCAGCTGGCCCAGACTCTGTGAGTCAGGAGCTTTTGTGGTTTATCCCTTCCCATTCCTTGCCAGCCTTCTGATGGAATCCTTTCTTCTATTCTTCAGTACACTTTTAATAGATCATCCTCTTTTAATATAACATGTATCATAAAACAGTAAATCAGCCTTCTGAAACGTGGAGTCAGGATTCTCATCTCTTCTCATCCTGGGACCCCTGAGGACACCAGCACACTGGAGGATGTGGCTGCTGCCTCTCCCAGGGGAAGATGCAATTCCCCCTGGAATTTCCCACCCAGGTGGCTCCTGGCAGGGCTGCATCTCC
The DNA here is from genome assembly GCF_963513975.1 of Fringilla coelebs. NCBI lineage: Eukaryota > Metazoa > Chordata > Aves > Passeriformes > Fringillidae > Fringilla > Fringilla coelebs. Next base: position 2,080,495 of record NC_140044.1, read on the forward strand.
TGGAGAGCCATCCCAGACACTCTGAGCCTGCTGATGCTGCCTCACCTTCCTCTCCCTCCTCCTTCCCTTCTCTCCCCCCCCTGCCCAGCCAGATCTCTGGCCCAGCTCCCGGTTAAAATCCCAAATTGTGCTTTTGCAGGTCACGGAGCTCAGTAACGTGAAGAACATCTGCAGGCTGCCCAAGAGCACCAAGAAACACGCCGTGGGCGTTTATTTCAGTGATGACACCTCCAGGACCTTTGCTTGTGACTCAGGTGGGTCGAGTGGCCGAGCTCCTTGGGGACCCTCTGAGCACCAACCGTGACATTATGAATGTGATGTACCCACACTCGATTTTCTGGGCATTTGTACAGAGCTTGAGGCAGATGAGTGGTGCAAGGTGCTGCAAATGGAGTGCCTGGGAACACGAATTAATGACATTAGCCTTGGAGAGCCTGACTTGTTGGCATCTGGAGTAGAGAGGGAGCAGAGTGGTAGGTACTGAAATAACGACTTTTAAAAAATTTTAATTGCGTTATTTTCAGGGCTTTTAGTGCATATGGATATTGGAAATAAAGAGGAGCAGAACTGTTTTTCCAAGCCCTCCTTGCTTGTTTTGGGGGGTGGGTTTATTTTTGGCTCTTGCTGCCAGAGATAAAAAATAAGTTATCTAGAATTATTTTGGGGTAGCACTTCCCTTTCTTTCTCAGATCAGTTAGTTGCTCTTGGAGATGGGAACTGTTTGTTTTGTGGTTTTTTTTTTTTTGGTGTGATGTCAGTGGCTGAGGCTTTGTAAAGAGAATAATAAATAACAGTAATTGCATGCAAAACCTGAACCCGTGGCTACTCCCCTTTCCTGTGCAAATGAGCTCATTACCTGCACAGGCAATGGATTTATTCACAAATTGCTCACAACTTTATGAGCTGTTTGCAAATACCAGGATTATGCTGGTGCACTTCTCCTCGGGCTCTGAGTGCACACACAGATATTGGATGCCCTTTGGGTGCAGCATTTGACTGCCCCAAACGTGGGCTTTCCAGAGCTGCAGGGAGCAATTCTTTGTGTGGGGATGAACAGTTCTGAGTGCAAACAAGAGGGCTGGAAAATAGGAAATTCCTTGAATGACTTGCACATGTGCCGGGCAGGGATTTTAGACTAACCTTCTGTTTTTCTCCCAGAGAGATTCAATGTGTATTTGATGCCATCCCCTAATTTAGATGTGCATGGGGAATGTACCTTGCAGATAACATTTGAGAATATCTGTCTTTGGGACATCCAGAATCCCAGAGTCAAACTGGTCTCGTGGCCTCTCAGTGCCCTGCGGCGCTACGGGCGGGACCCAGCCTGGTTCACCTTCGAGGCAGGCAGGTAGGTGAGCTGGGCTCTGCCCTGCCTCCCTGGGGCTGCCTCCCCCTTTTCCTAAGGGTTTCCAAGGGTTTGGGAGCTGATCTGCAGCCAGAGGCCGGCCTGGACCCAGTACTCCAAAAAAAATTGCGATTGGAATGTTGGAACAAGTGTAAATCCCCCCAAAAACCTCGTGGGGATGGTGAAGCAAATGTAACCCCTCCCCAAAAAAATCCAGTTAATGTACTGAAGCAAATACAACCCCTCAAAAAATCCAATTAAAATCCTGAAACAAATATAACCCCCAAAAAGCCACTGAAACAAATACAAACCCTCCCAAAAATCATGCAATCAATATACTGAAACAAATATAAACCCTCCCAAAAATCTTGCAATTAAAATACTGAAACAAATATAAACCCTCCCAAAAATCATGCAATCAATATGCTGAAACAAATACAAACCCTCCCGAAAATCATCCAGTCAATACACTGAAACAAATATAAACCCTCCCAAAA